>NW_017729015.1:216810-227757 GCF_001723915.1 Gavialis gangeticus
CAAGGTGCAAGCAGTGGCAGGAGCCACCTTTCTGCACCCCCACCTCCACATGAGCTGCAGCTGCAGCCCAGCCCTCCACCCTTCTTGCCTGGGCAGCGCCTGCCCCTGCCCCCTCCCTCACCATGGGGGGCATTGATCTGTTCCCCCCACCACGTCCCTTCCCTCCCTTCTTCCCTTACACCACAACAGACTTACCAGCTGGAGGCAGCTCTCCACACTACTGGCTGTGCTTCTCGTTGCCTGAGTGCTGCACTGCGGCTGCACGCAGCATGGGCATTTATTGGCCAAATTATCCGCCCCAACAGGCGGATATCTGATATAGCCAGTCTTCTTTATATCGGTACCAATCTGATATCAGACCAATGTATCGGTGCACCTCTAATCAGTGCTGTTCAACTGGTGGCCCACAGGACACACAGCCTGTGAGGGTTTAAGTTGCAGCCCCTGGGTGCTCTGGCTGCAAGAGCAGCTAGAGTAGTGGTCACTAACCAGTGGATCTCGATCCACCGGTAGATCTCGGAGCCTCTTGGAGTCTATCTAAGGCTGGGGTGAGGGGCTGAGTGCCTGCATGTATGCATGCGTGTGCAGCAGCCCAGCAGATCAGTCTGTGGGGGAGGGAATGGGTGGGGGCTAGATCAAGGTCCCCACACTGAAGGACAGTGCTGCAAAGGCAGGAGCAGGGGTAAGTTGAGTGGGGCCCTGGCCGGGTGGGACTTAACTGCTGCGGAGGCACGCCCCCAAATAATTTTTTCTCCCTCTGTCTCCCCCCTCCTTCCTTCCCCACAGACTTACCTGCTGGGTGGTGGGGGAGGGGTAGTGGTGCACAGTAGATCTTGGGTTGCTTTTAAACGCCAATGGTGATCTCCTGCTTAAAAAGGTTGGAAACCACTGAGCTAGAGTCTCCAGGCTCCGCCTTCCTCCTCTGGCTTCTGCTGCCTACCCTATAGCACAGTGCAGCACAGTTGGGGAAGCTGAGGGTGAACCTGTGGTTGTGCAAGTGCACAGTGTGCTTGCACAGCCACCAGGTGGGGTGGGAGGGGAAGAGGTACAGAAAGTGGTGACGTGAAACAGGAGGACCCATGTAAGTGTGAGGTTCAGCTGTGGGGGGGACAAGTACATTGTGCACTCCCATGCAGTGTAGCAGTGGGTGTGGCTCCTACGTGGTGTGGCAAAGGGCAGTGTGGGTGCATGGTGTAGCAGGGGGACACGCTTGCGGCATGCAGCCCAGATAGCCCATGGCTCGCTCCAGGGTGGCCTGTGCGTGTGTGGCCCCCAGAGCATTCAGCTTTCACTTAAAAGTTGCACAGTCCTGCACAACATCATGATAAACTACATGGGGCTTTTTGTAGTAATTGTATGTAGTGGAGTTAAGCTTGAAATAGAGCCCCTAGTGTTACACAGCTGTGAAAAGGCTAATGTATTTCCAAGGTGCATTAAGCAGGCTTTTTTCAGTTAAGACAAGGAAGTATTAGTACCTGTGAGCCATCCAGGTACTCGTGGCCCTGGAGGGGTATTGCTGGGCATCCTGGCTCAGGTGTACCACCACCCTGACCTCTTTTATTCTATCTGCAGAGGGTCGGCCAAAGATCCACGGATCCGGACCCTGGCCCTCCCAGGCAGCTGGCCTGAGGCTTGCCCCTGAAATTACGGGCTTTTGCTCAGGCCCTGGGTTTCCTGCCCAGAGTCTATAACTGTTAATTTAGTTCAATACTAATGATTAAAGAAAAGATATTGCACATCTCTTGTGCTTGCTGTCTGGGGTCCCTGCCCTCCACTCTGTGTGGTGGGTCTGGTGCTTCCAGCAGCCCAGTCCTGGGCATAAGCTGGTGGTAGTACTGCTGCTGAGGTTAAGGGAAACCTGCCCAGGAATCACGCTATCCATGTGTCCTGGTTAACAGCCTGCTGTCCCACCAGAGAGGCCTCCTTTGCAGCTGTTCCTGGCTGCTCTTAACCACCCACACCAGCAGGGCAGGCCCTTGTGCCCTGTCTGGGTGGCCGGGCTTTCAATAGCCCGCAGCTGGTGGCTCTTTCCCAGCTGGGGCTGTTTGTTGCAGCTGTACCTCCCATGCAGACTCCCTGCAGGGTTGTATGGCCACAGCACAGCTGCATTTGTTTTCTGGAGGGGGGAGGAGAAGTCACCCTGAGCCTGAAGTGGCTTGGATGCACTGCAGTGACAGGTTGTGCCCCATTACAGTGCCATTGCAGAAGGCATTGATAAAACCCCACTCAGAATAAATACACTGTGCGCAGTTCTGGTTATTAGTGTTCAGAACAGATAAAGTTAAATGAGAACAAATATGAAGAAATGCCACCAAAATGGTTAACAGAATGGAAATCGTTTCTTAAAGGAGCTTGGCTCATTTAGCATAACAATAGAGGCTGAGAGGGGACGTGCTTATTTTTGTAAATGCAGTCATAGAATTAATTCTAAATAGGGAGAATAGCTTGTTAGTTATTCAGATACTTACTGGCTACTGAAAAATTTAGATTGAAAATCAGAAGATTTTTTAACTGTGAGGAATGAAGTTCTGGGGCCAAGTAATGGGGGGGGGGGAAAGAAAGGGCATCACTTCAAGACTGAACTCAGTAAGCTTATGGAAGGGATAATATGATAGACTGTTTGGTTAACCATCACTGTGTGTGGCACATGGAATCAGGAATTTGCAACTGCTGTATTGGGATCTAGAGGCAACTCTCTTGCAGTATAGCAGGTGTCTGGCAATCCCATGCACCAGGGTTTTTGCTGGTCAGGGCCAGAAAACAATTTTTGTTAATCAAATGCCTACTGGCTTCTGGCAGGGGTTGTGGGGTTTTAAATGTCCTCTGAATTATTGGGATGTTGATCACAACTAAGGATATTTTTCATTAGTGTGCTTATGCTTCTGTCCATACGTTAATTAAAAAAAACAAAAACCTTCCTGGTTGAAGGATCTTGTTCCTCTGCTTAGGGTCATACTGACTGACAAATCTTTGAAATCTGTGATTAGGAAGGAATTTTTTCCTTTTAGGTCAGATTATCAGAGACTGGGGGTGTTTCACCTTCTGCTGTAGCATAAGGCACATTCCTCTTTCTAGGATCCTCTGAACATAAATTAACTAAGTACTTCACTGTCTTTGCAGTGGTAGGGGGGCTTTGATACCACTTACATTTCTCCTGGCTTTGCTTGTAATACATTGTGGTACATTTCTATTTTTGTGCCCTGTATTTGGGTGTGAGGGTTTGAAGTGGTGATTTTTGGGAAACTTTGGGTTAATGATTGCCTGTGAATGCAGGAGACCAAAAAGTGCTTCCTGGGCCATCGTACCCAGTTTTATGTTTCCTATTTTTAAAACTGGTTCATTTCACTCTAATGACTTAAACTGAAATGAGCAGTGAATGTTCTTTCATAGACTTTGCACAGATACTCATATCTACCTGCAGTTTCCCTGTGAATATTAAGGGACATTAGTTGCCTTTAGACTGACTGCTGTCTTTGAACCAGGCAACTGGAAACTGTTTGGCCACTTGTTTCCCCTCCTTTTCAAACAGACTGATAGATGTCCTCCTACTCTTAAGATTGTCCAGTTTCTGAGAACAGCAGTCATAAAATGCAGAAGTTCCTCCATCAGTCATATCTCTAGTTACTTGGCTTTTTTTTTTTTTTCCAGATCATCCTTTAAAAAAATCTTTAAAATATTCCTTAATGTCTCCTACTCATTTGCTTTTAGAATGGTCTTTTGAGCAGATTTAGGAGCACTACCTTAAGATATATGCTGAGGAACCCAGCTCTGTCACTGTCTTCCCCATGATTATTCCTGCAGCCTCTTCAGTTTGTTCCTTGCTTTTATTTAGTAAATTCCTTTTTTCAGAATTAGAGAAAGGGCATGTGCCACCACAGAAAAATGTGATTGACAGTACATAGAGTACAGCTAGGTACATTAGAGGGACAGAATTGTGCCAGTGTAGGGCTGGAAGGTACTTCAAGAAGTCATCTAGTCCAGTGGTTTTCAACCTTTTTTGTACCAGGATCCATTTGTAAACATCAACAGCCAGTCCCAACCCAGTGCCCCTCACTCCTGACCTGCTGCTCCCAGCACCCCCATGTGTGGGGCAAGGGGGTATGTGTGGAGCATAGGGGGCCCCCAAGCAGCCCCTTGCAGACTGGAGCTCTACCAGCCTGCAGTGGAAAAGCCACGGTTTTGCACATACGTTCATAGATTCATAGATTACAGAGTTGGAAGGGACCCAATGGATCATTCTGTCCAACCCCTTGCCCCTGGCAGGAAAGAGGACTGAGGTCAGACGATCCCAGCCAGGTGATTGTCAAGCCTCCTCTTGAAGACCTCCAAGTTATGTGATAGCACCACCTCTCTTAGAAGCCCTTTCCAGACTCTGGCCACCCTTACTGTAAAAAATGTCTTCCTAATGTCTAACTTAAATCTACTCTCTGCTAGTTTGCACCCATTATTTCGAGTTACTCCCTGGGGTGCTCTGGTAAACAGCGTACCCCCAATTCTCTGCTGTCCTCCCCTGATAAACTTATAGGTGGCTACAAGGTCACCCCTCAGCCGTCATTTGTAAATGCTGAAGCGATCCAGATCTCTCAACCTCTCCTCGTAGGGTCTTTCACAGAGACCACTAATCATGCAAGTGGCCCTCCTCTGAACCCTCTCCAGATTCTCCGTGTCCCTCTTGAAGTGCGACGCCCAAAACTGGACACAGTACTCCAACTGCGGCCTGACTAATGCTGCATAAAGGGGGAGCATCACCTCCCTTGATCTGTTGGTCATGCATCTGCTAATGCACGACAAGGTGCGATTGGCCTTGTTGATGGCCTCATTACACTGCTGGCTCATGTTCATCGTGGAGTCAACTGTGACACCAAGGTCCCTCTTAGCCGCTGAGCTGCTGAGGTGGTCATCCCCCAACCTATAGGTGTGCTGGGGATTCCACCTTCCAGGGTGCAGTACCTTACATTTATCTTTGTTGAATTGCATCCTATTTCGTTCCGCCCACTGATCTAACCTGTCCAGGTCAGCCTGTATCTGCTCCCTGCCCTCTGGCGTATTAATTTTGCCCCATAACTTGGTATCATCTGCAAACTTGGAGCGGGTGCTTTCCACATCCTCATCCAAGTCACTGATGAAGATATTAAATAACACCAGTCCAAGGACCGAACCTTGCGGGACCCCACTGCCCACCTCCTTCTAGGTTGAGAACGACCGTCCACCACCACTCTGGGTGTGGTCCCTAAGCCAGTTGGCCACCCACCTGACTGTGTAGGCATCCACTCCACAGCCCATTAGCTTCCCTATGAGAATAGGATACGAAACTGTCGAAGGCCTCCCTAAAATCCAGGTAGATGACATTGGCCTCAGCTCCCATGTCAAGGCAGTGTGTGACCTGGTCATAAAAGGCTATAGGGTTTGTCAGGCAGGATCTACCTGTGACAAACACGTGCTGGTTTCCTTTTAGCATCGTTTCCCCTGCTGGGCCCTCACAAATGCGCTCTTCGATTTTTTTTCTAGTATTTTCCCAGGGATAGGTAAGTCTGACTGGCTTAAAGTTACCCGGCTCATCCCTTCTCCCCTTCTTAAAAATGGGCACCACGTTGGCGTTTTTCCAGTCCTCAGGGACCTGGCCGGAGCACCATGAGAGCTCAAACAGCTGTGCCAGCAGCTCAGCAACAATACTGGCCAATTCCTTCAGCACCCGTGGATGGAGGTCATCCGGGCCAGCTGACTTGTACCCATCCAGCCCTTCCAAGTGCTCTTTAACTAAGTCAGCAGTAACCTCTGGCAGTCTGGTGCCTTTTGGACATCTGTGTATGCTCAAGGTGGGGAATTGTCTTGGTCAGTATTAAGGAATGAAAGTTAGTTCTGATTCATGTTGCCTGGATTACTCATTTTCCTTGCTACTTCACTGGTCTGGATTTCCCGGCCAAGTTCTGCTGCTTCCTGGGTTAAACTCCTTTGTCTCAGTTTCCTACTCAGTCCAGCTATCCCTCTCCACTGCAGCTCCTAACTCATTTCAGCTGTGTTACTCCCTCAACATACAAAACCAAACCCCCCTCCTTCCCCCCCTTAACTGAAGCAATATACTTTTGAGCCTGCAGTTTCAGCTAGCTGGATGCATGTTACCTGGGTAGATCCTGCTTTCCAGTGAAAATTGCATCTTTGAAAACTAATTTCTCGTCTTTGAGTATGATATTCCTGCCCAAGAAAGCTTTTTTGTTATCTCCCATCACACATCCCTCTGTTTTGACATACCTATCCACAGGTATGCCATTCCTGAGTACCCCAGCAGCTCCCTGTACTATGAAGACATTGCAGCATATAAGGCCATTCTTTTTTTTATATATATATATTGTAGTGGTGCACACCTGTGTCTACATCACTCTCAGTGAGTCACATTAGCTGGGGAGAAGGAACGCCCCTGTGCTGAATATAGACAGACAGACAACAGTTGCATCAGTATCAGAGGATAACAAAACCTCCAGCCTTTCACTGTGCTTCGAACAGGGTCAAATTTGAGGTGATTTAGCTCACTTGTATCCCCACAAGAAGATGTAACTGTTAGATTGTAACTGCTGATGCAGTCTCTCAAGCAGCTGCAGCTCCCCCTCCCCATTTAAAGCAGCTAAAATATGTGCTTATCCATATCCTCAGTCTCCTTATGGGAGAACCAGCATGCACACAGTTCCTTGCCCTGAATCCCCTCTGGCCAAGGGCCAACCTCTAGTATTTCCATTTTAAAGGAAAAGCTTACTATATCTTCCTGCCCCAAGTGCTAAAAAATGATGAGTTGCTCCTTTTGGGCCAAGAAACTAGCCTTGTTCATCTCTAAGCTTTATTTTTCCAGCTAGCTTTATCTCAGCAACTCTGACTTGCATACAGCCCTTCAATCTGGTATTTGCTACTGCAGAGTAAAATTATACTTCTTTATATGTGACTTTGCCATTTGCTTTTGTAACAAGCACATGAACTAATCTCAGGTAGCAAGCTTTTGTTTTGATCCCAGTGTATTTGTTTATAACTGGTCCAATTTATCTGATTCAGGTGCACTGTGGCCAGGTATGAAACCTGAAAGTGGTTTAAATCAGACTCCATCTCCAAGTGAGCACAGTGTTCTTACCTGCACTACAGGGTTAACCACAAGCCAGTCCAGCCCAGCACATTATTCTTATCCTATTCAAGGTAACTTGGCATGGTTTTTATCTGCATCTCTCCCCACCTAATTGATTCCAAATTTGATTCCACAAATAAGGAGGTCAGCATGTATTTTTTTTATTTGGTTTGTGCATGCTTCTTTATACCTTGCAAGTTGCATTTTCTTCTCCTTACAGCTGTCAGAGTGTGTGTATGTCTGTGTACATGTATGTTTTACACAGCTCTGCCTGCATCAGTTTGGCTTATTGTGCCATGCTGACAAATTTTAATAGGATTAAGGGTAGAATAGTGTTTACTTGCATGCCACTGCTCGTAACATCCTTTGCAGCTCAGGCTTTTCCAGCAGTCCTTGGCTTGAGTTTGAGAGAGACAGTAAAGTTCATATGCTGCTTGTGGAAGAAGATGGTTCTGTGTGCGCCAGCTAGAGTGACTGAAGTCTCCACTGTCTGCCACCTTGCTTCGCAGTGGAAGAACTCTGGCTATATGGATCAGCTAAAAAGTGAAGCAGTAAATGAAGAGACTGGTTGCAAACATAGTGCTCAAAATGTGAGCACTAAGGGGTCACATTTTAATGATGTGGGAAAGTAAAATTCTAATTGTTGTGAAACTTATTCACTATATTGCACCACCCCATAATACAGCTTTCATAGGCCTAAAAATATCACAAGATATGTGATATCATTCCCTAACAAATAGGTGAAGATTTATTGTCTTGGGCTGAGTTGTTGCTATTTTTAATGGTAAATTAGAGGTGCACTGATATATTAGTCCATGTCACATTGGCACCGATAAAAGGAAAATTGACATTATCGGTAGCTGGCTTTTTTTGGCCGATGTGGCCGATAACGTAACTGATAAATGCCATGTGCATGTGTGCAGCCTCAGCACGCACCTGACCAGGAATACAGCCCGGCAGCTTGGAGAGCAGCATCTGGCTGGTAAGTCGGGGAGGGGGAAGAGGCATGGGGGGTCCCAACTGAGGTCCCCACAGTGAGGGAGGGAGTGGGGGCTGGGGCAGGGGAGGGGCAGGCGCTGCCCCACTGGGGTGGGGTGGGCTGTGGGACAGAGCTGCAGGCAGCTTGTCCAGGGGATGTGGTGGCTTCTGCCACTGCGTGCACCCCCAGGAGAGGCATGGGGGTCACGTGCCCCTCGAATTTGCGGGGTGAGGGTGGGCTTCTCACTGCGTGCTTGGGCTCATTGCCCGCCCCTGCCTGTCCACCCCAAACACAGCCACGGCCCAGTCCTGTCACCAGGAAGAGGCCGGCACAGTCCCTAGCCCCAAGCCCACAGCAGGCAGCCTGCCCTTGTCCTGTGCCCAAACCTGGAGAGCCCAAGATTGCCTCCCTGTGCCCCTCAAATGAACCACCCATGGCTGCAGCCACCCGGTCCTGGCTGGGCAGCGCCTGTTCGAGTCCCAGCCTCCACTCCCTTTATCACCATGGGGGCCTCAATCTGCCCCCCTCACACTCCTTCCCTCCCCCATGTCCCTTCCCCCCAACCAACTTACTGGCTGGATGTTGCTGTCCAAGCTGCCAGGCTGCATATTTGCAGTTGGATCAGTATCGGCCTATATGGCTGGTTAATAATCGGCCATTGGTATCAGCCAAAAACTCTTTATCAGTGCACCCTTTTGGTAAACGTATTCTAATGAAAAACTGAAAATTCATATTTAGACAAATCTACAGATTGGTTAGAAACTTATCCAAAATTGCTTTCACAAAGGAGTTTTAGGGCGTATTAATCTGTTCCTTCTGTTTAGTTTAACGGGCTTTAGCATGACTATCACCGGGACATTGACTAAAGGACTTGCAGTTATATCATGATGGCAGATGCTTTCTAAGTTCATTCCATTGTGATCATCACTCTGTTACATTTATTTCTATTTCTCTTAACTAAAGCAAAATTGGAAAAATGCCTTTTTAGAAATGGCACTTTTTCTTCAGTATAGCCACATCCTGTGTTTATTTGCTGACAAAAATAAGTTTTAATAGGAATGAAGAAGTTGTTTTAAAACAATAAATGGCACAGAATAGTTTGCTAAACACTATTCTTCTTAGTTGATAGTTAGCTGTAAGTTTCATTTGCAGAATATGGTACCAGTCATACATAATACACGATATAAGAGGCAGAAGGACTCTGGCTTCACTTTCAGATCCTCGGAGGCTTTTGAGACTTTTGACTCATAAACTAAACATTTTTGTTTATTTTGAAATTACTGCTTGAATATAAATCTGGAGCTTTGTGCTAACTTTTGAACAGAGTCACTTTTCTGGGTGCTTTCCAGAACGTGAGAGCTTTCACTTTGAGTTTCAGCATCATCATCCTTATGTCTTATTTATATAATGATACATAGTCAAGAGGCTGTCTTACACATAGGAGACTCATGCGGGCACGTGTGCACGCTCACGGACACACATGGACAAATGATACAGTATCACAGTTCAGGAAAAAAGAATTGTGGAAATTATTATTGAGAAGAAATAACGGATTATTTGTTTTGCAGTAGCACCACAGAACCTTAGGCTTTATTATGATAGGCATTATGTAGACAAGCTCTAAAAGAGCATATTATGACAACAGCAAGATGGCTACATCTGGCAGACTGGGGAAACGCTAACAATAATGATTTAATAACCATCAATGGCAGCTGTGTGAGCACACCTATGCATTACTGTTTCTGTAGATATCATAGTAAGGGAGAGGTATAAGAAGGGATTTTGAAAGAGAATAATGAGGTAGCATGGAGGATGGTTTCAGGAGGCTTTTTCCAAGCATGAGGAGCATCCCAAAGACAGAAAGCAAGGAAGTTTTTGTTTGAAAGATTAGTAACTAGATGCCAAAGGAGGCTTGGTTGTTAGAGAAGAAGCAGAAGTGAGCTTCTTAACAACATGTGGGGAGTTGGGTGGAGACAGGCTGTGAAAAGCCTGGAAAATGAAAACAAGTACTTTGTGTTTGATATGATGAAGAATGATTTTTAGCAAGGTGTTTTGGCCAGACAGAGGTTAAAGGGAGAGATGAAAAGTGCTTTTGCTCTGGGGACAGAGAGAAGAGTGAGTTTAGGGGACATTAGACAAAATTGCAGGATCTAGTGAATCCCTAGAGACTGAGAGGAGGAAGTGTGCTGAGATTACTGTATTTAACTGAATCCAACATGACTTCAAATTTAAAACAACCATCCAATAATTTGTTTCTGTACATTGAACATTTATCAGTTTGTTGTAATTTTCATGTATGGAATGTAATTAGTGAAGGCTGCAGTGGGGCAAGCAGCAGTAGGGGGCAAATGGTGGGGGAGTCAAGTGGGCTGACCCCTTTCTCTTGCCCCCTGCTGCCTTCCCCCCTCTCCTCTACCACCACTTACTCTTTCTTGCTGCCTTCTCTGTGCTTCTGGTACTTGCGTGTCCTGGTCCCTGCCCCCCCTTGCCACCCCTGTCTCCCTCCTCCACTTGCCATGCCATACCTGGACTTTCCCACCACTTGTCGCCTCCACCTGTCCCCCACTCCCTGTTTACCTTCAACACCTCTGGCTCTGGCCTGGAGCATAGAGCACATGGCTGCTCCAGCCACCACCCAAATACAGCAGTGGTTGTGGCAGTGGCAGCCCCAGCCCTTATAACCTCAATCCAAACTAAAAAATAGAATGCTAGTCCAGGTTCTATGTACCTTTGATATACAGAACTACAGTTAAACAGTATAGATAAAAATAAACCTGATGGCCTCAGAAAAGCTAAAACCTGAGGGAAAATACTCTCCGGTCACTGATCATAACCATCAATATAAATTTGTTAAATATAAATT
>NW_017729015.1:232757-245784 GCF_001723915.1 Gavialis gangeticus
AAAATACACTATGTGTTTGCGCTACAGGGAGAAGCTGTCACTGTAGATAGAGAGGGAGAAGTTGGGAAGAAAAGTTAATTTTGAAGATGCAGTAAGACAGGAGGAAGTAAGCTTGGATACTTTGAAGAGAAGAGAGTAAAGGATGAGAGCATGACCTTTGAAAGTAGCAGAGGGCAAGAAGGATGAGGGCAGTGGATATCCCCTTAGATAGCTGTATGAAAGACAGAAGTGATATTGGAGAAAGGGCAAAAACTGAACTGGAAAAAGTCCAGAGTAGAGCTGGGGGACAGAAAAGTATGCAAGTTGAACAGGATTGTTCATACTCTCCGAGTCAAGGGAAGACAAAGAGGCAGTTAGAGAGTCTTGACATGGCTTAAAAAGTTGTTTGGAATAAAAGTTCTTTAAAACAAATCCCATAATGAAAGTTTATAAAGCATAAATTTATTCATAAGGCTGAATTCTTAAGGGGATACTTAAGTAGTTACATGTGGTTCCATTCTGTCATTTGTATTAAGGTGTTGCAACTGGACAAGTTCTGCATGTTTTGATCTGAAGACTTCCCTTAAGTAATGCCACAGCTCAAAATTCTCGTAAATGCTCAAATGCACTTGTTTTGCCAATTTACATTTTATACGTGCAGAAGTATGAAAGTTCCCATTTTAAAAATCTCATGATTTTGCTAATACTGAGGTAATAAATGTAGATCAGGAGCTTACAACCCTGCTCATGTATGGCAGAGTTCATCTATAAAGGAGAGGAGTCTCTGCTCCTTGCTTTACTCTTTGTAAGAGCAAAGCATCCAAGAAAAACATACAAAATCTGCCAGTTCCATTTCTTTGCACCCTGCTGTTAGCAGATCAGGCAGTGCAGGGTAGGGTTGGTTGAGGATGGTAGAAGCAGAGCAGGATGGGATGAACAGAACAATGAAAGGGAAAAAAGAAGGGAGAAATAAGAGAAGCGGAGGAAGTAAGTGATGATGGAAGCAAGGCAAAGATCTATTTGCTATTACTTTAAAGGGGGTTTTGGGGTAGTTTGTTTTAGCACGTCTTTATCAGAGAGATGGTTTTATATTTGTGGCACACTTGTAAAAAATTTGCTGACCCTCGGAGTAAACAGTGCAAGATTTGATGCTTGTTGTAATACTGGCAGAAAGAATATTACTGAACTGTTTAAAAGATCTGATAAATATATGATGAGTAGAGGACCTTTACAAGGAAATATCTTGAGGGCAGTATAAATCATGTAAATAAAATGGATGTCTTTATTGCCACATGAATGCCAATATATTTTATTTTTTTTCCTTTTTGTGTAATGTCTTTGAATTCCTTAACCAATTTAATAAAGCAGAAGCCTCCCTCCCATAGCTAAAATTGAGACTGACTTTCCATTTGTAAGCTTGCGGAAAACTTCCCCTTTTAAACCTAGATTTCCCTAGTCCTTGCCCAAATATGAGATACTACTTTGATACAAGAAGGGCACAGTAAAAGGAAAGTCAGATAACTTAAGAAAAAGATTGTGAATATGTTCTTACAATTCCTTTGGCTTACTAAGATGAGTTCTTTCAAAATATTTATAGAAATCTGGTTCTGGATTGATGAGTAGTTTCACTTTTAGAAATAGTCAGTTATAGAAATTAAACGTTGGAAGGGACCTCAAGAGGTCACATCTAGTCCAATCCCCTGCTCAAAGCAGGACCATCCCCAACTAGATCATTCCAGCCAAAGCTTTGTCTAGCCACATTTTGAAAACCTCCAAGGATGGAGCCTCCACTACCTCTCTGGGTAACCTGCTCCAGTGTTTTATGATGCTCCTAGTGAGAAAATTCTTCCTAATATCTAACTTAAACTTCCCTTGCTACAACTTGAGACCATTGCTCCTTGTTTTGTCATCTGCCACTACTGAGAACAGTCCAGCTCCATCCTCTTTGGAACCCCCTTCTGGTAGTTGAATATTCTGAAAAAGGGCATTTCCTTAATATAGCAAAGACCTTAATTGTTCTAGAGCAGTGGGGGCTACATTTTTGGCAGGCATGCCACAGATTAAGCCCCACACCCTTCCTGAATGCCACTCTGATCCCCTTCCAGTGCCTAATCTGTTTTGGCTTTCTGCTCCCTGCCCTATTCTTCCCACCTGATCTGATGCTCTGGTTTTTTGCTCCCTGCACTATCTACTGCTCTGTTACCTGCCCTCTCAGTGGTCACTTGAATGCCATACATGTAGGCCTCCATTGCTACTTCTGGCACTTGTTCCACAAGTTGGCCACCCCAGTTCTTGAGGAGAGGTCAGCAATTTACAATCCCTGGGCCAGATCCAATCCATAGCACCACAGGACCTGACCTGCAGAGCCAAGGGCCTTCTATGCGTTCTGGTAGCTGGGAGGTTTTGCCTGCACTGGGGCCAGGCAGCTGAGAGCTGTGCCTCTGCCACCACTGCTTCTCCCTGGTCCTGTCTGGCTGAGGTGCAGACACAGCTCCCAAATGTCCATTGCTGGTGGAGCTCCTCACTGCCTGACTCCAGCCCTAGTTCCTGCGTGAAATGGGCACAGGCAAAACCCCTGTTGCCAACATGATCTCAAAGCTTTCCAGCCCTGGTAGGACTGGAGCTGGCTTGTTCCAGCATATTCAGGTTAAAGAGAGAGAGAGTAGAGCAGTGGCTTTCAACCTTTTTTCATATGTGGGCTCCTAAAAAATTCAGAAATTTTGAATGGAGGTGCGGACCCCTTTGAATTGTAAGTGTGAGTAATCGCATGCTTTGGATTGACCATAGTAATCTTTTGTGGACCCCTTAGACATAGTCTGCAGACCCCCAGGGGTCCACAGACCACAGGTTGAAGACCTCCGCTCTAGAAGATCATTTGCTCTTGAAAAGGAGAGTGAACGTCTTGGGTATTTTTCTCTTGTATCCACTGTTTCATTTTCTGCACATCCTGAATCAGTTCTCCATGCCTCCTCACCTTCCATGCACGCACCCTTTCTGAAGACTCACCTTCTGCTCAGTCTAAGGAAGTGACTAGGACACTCAGATGGCAGCATGTTTACATGCCATCGCTTTCCTCAGTGGTGGATCAAAAACCAAACCCATTAAAAACAGGTTGTCCTTCAGTCTTTCACTGAGAATTCAGTATAGGAGGACTGTAGCTGGGGATAACTTGGATTATACTTTAAGGGTCTTATGAAGATTTTTCCACAGGCTGTTAGTGAACTTTTGTACTTACTGAAACTTGAGGAAGTAGAGTGAATAACCTTTTCTTCACTTCTGTTGGCACCTAACTTGAAGCCTAATATTTCTGTTGATCTGTCACTTATTTTCAGTATTATTTGGGCGTCCTGAGACCTGAAGTAGGGCACAGTTTAATCTGACTTGTGCCTAAAAACCAAAAGGCTCCTTAATTATGTGTTCCCAGAAAGAGGTACAGAAATGGTCTTTAGTAAGTCGAGTGATCTAACCTTGGCAACAAATGCTATGCTTTCCTGCACTAAGCTTGCTTTGAGGAAGTCTTCAGAAAATAAGCCTCTTAATCATACTAAGAAAACTGTCTTTGTAAGACATTGTTCGTTAGGGCTGCGCAAAACTTTGGTCCCTGATTTGATTTGGTGGAGAGTGGCTTGATTTGTTGGCCGACTCTCCGAATTGAATCAGAGGACCCTGTAATCTCTTGGAATTGAATCGGAACCCTCCGAATAGATTTGGAGAGATTTGGAAAGATTTGAAGATTCAGACAGAGACAGCTTTAAATGTTTTTTCTACATATTTCTAGGTAGCAGGGGCTTGTGATTGCTGTGATGCTGGGGTGCATTGGAGCATTCCACAAAAGTGCGGGGGGCTCCCCAGAGCTCTCGGCAGCAGACTTGGAAGTGGACCAGAAGCACTTCCAGTCCACTGGGGAGCAAACAGGAGGTCCCCCCCGGCTTGGTGACTGATGCCTCCTGGGTCTAGGGGGAGCCCCAAGGTTCCCTCTGCAGCCGATTGCCAAGCTGGGGGGTGAGGAGGGAGGGCAGCATGCTCCCCAGCAGACCTGGAAGTGAACCGGAAGTACTTCTGGTCCGCTTCCGGGTTCGCCACTGGGCTGGTGGATGGGCCCCTCCACGCTCCTGTGGGATGCTCCATGCGCCCCAGCATCGCAGCAATCACGAGCCATGTCTGTGACCTCGGGGTATGTAGAAAAAACATGTAAAGCTGTAACTGTGTACGAATCACTGATTCTCCGAATCAGTATCGAATCTTCAGATTCAGGTGAATCGAATCGGGGACAGCAATCTAATCCAATCACTGTCCCTGATTCAGGCCAAATCCGAATCGAATAGGGCCCACTTTGCACACCACTACTGTTCATCTCCCTGTTATTGAAAGTATATTTGAGGATTTTCATTCACAAAACATACTTAATTTGGAGGGACATCAAGGGTTAAGTATTTAAGCCTTCCTGGTTTTATGAAGTAGGTTTTATGTTTGAACTCTTTTTTTTTTTTTTTACGTTTTCTGAAGTTGCTGGACACAGTGATATACTATTTTTATTTGAGCTAATTTAAAAATACTAGTTTTACTGTTGAATTTATTTATTTTTATCTGTTTTTATCTAAATTGTATATTCTGTTTTTTGCCTTTCCAGAATTTAAATAAAAATATAAACTTTGATTGGTAGACATGGGAGGGAAAATCTTTTTGTAAAAAATGATTTTAAGATATAGATATGCTTGTAGTATATTCTTAAAATGTCATTTTAAAATTGTCACCTTTCTTCTCCATTGTATATGCAAGCCTTGTTTAAACTGTTAGTTGATTTGTACTTTAAAACTAGTTTTCCTCTTGATTTTTTTCAACCTGTGTATATTTGAAGCCAGAAATACTTGAAACATATTTGTTTCACAGTGTTGATCTTTTATTTTGTACTTTTATTAAAATGTATAACACCCAGTATTTATTTGATTTTACAGCACCAACTACCAATGCCAGCCCAGTGTCTACAGCATCAACTGTTGTCAATATTTCTGCATCAGCCGTAGCCAGCATCTCTCACCAGGTAAAAGTCCCTGCTAACTTTTACTTTTCTAAAGTTTATTTAGTGCAGCTTTTCTGAGGTCATGGTATTTAAAACCCAGGTGCAACTGCTAAGTCATTTTTCAATTTGATCTTGAATTTGATCTGAAACAATTCAGTTCACCTCCTTTTATCGCCGTTTTCCCATTTAGAGAATTCTGAGATTAAAGCAGGGGTATGAAAAATAGGTGATCTGGCTGGTGGCTGGACTCCATTTCCCAACAGCCCCCACCCACGTGCCTGGGGCTGGTTTCCATGGAGACTCGATTAGCAGCTGTGTTGTGATGGCGGGAGGCCAGGGTTTCCATGCAGATTAGCCCCAGCAGTGCTGGGAGGGCACAGAGCTGCTCTGGAGCCTGGCTGGGTTCTGCGCAATCCAGAGCCAGGGCAAAGCTGCGATCTGCAGCCTGCATGCTCCAGGCAGGGATGCACAGGCAGCGGATCATGGCTCTGCCCTGGCTTTGGACCACGCTGTCACCACTGCAAGGAGCTGGGGCAGAGCCATGATCCCCTGCCTGCATGCCCTGCTCTGCCTTGGCTCTGAATCATGTTGTCACTGCCGCAAGATCATAGCTGGGATCTAGAGCAGCTCTAAGCCCTGCTGCACACACTGCCAGCAGAAGTGGTGCTGAGCGGGGGGTGTTTGCAGGCGTATAGCCACCCCAAAATTCCTCATAACCCTGTCATGGCCAACTTTCCCAATGGCACCGCCAACATCACTGCCTACTTTGTACAGGCAGCAGCAGCTGAGCCCACCCTGCTCCAGCCACAGTACAGCCCCCCGCAGTGTCCCCACTAGGAAGAGGCTGGCACTGCTGCTGCCTTCCAGTGCCTCCGGGGCCAGTCTCCGTGGAAGCTCTGGTCCCACACTATCACAGCACAACTGCTGTTGGGGTCTCCATGGAAACTGGCCCCAGCCACATGGGTAGGGGTTGCTGGGAAATGGAGTCCACTGCCAGCTGGATCCAGCCTGTGGGCCAGACTTTGTCCGCTCCTGGATTAAAGGATCATAAAACACGGAGATCCTTGTGTGTGAGGCGCTAGGGAAAACTAAGGGCCCTAGCAGACATTACATTTAACCAGTTAATCATAACTTTAAATAGTTACCCAGCCACACATTAATACAGTTAGTGGTGTGATGAAACAAGGAATAAGCCACAAAGTTATTACACAAAAAATGTATAACAACTTTGTGGCTGTTTACTATCGCATTGTAAATAAAATGTGTGGCTAAGCATCAACTGATCCAGGCTTCCAGCCTCAGGAGCACATGGGATCTCTCGACTCCCATGAGCTACCCAGGCTGGGAGCACTCATCAGCTGACTGCCACTCCTAGTCTCTGGGGCACATCAGAGTCAAGGGCTCTAATGTGCTCCTGAGGCTGAGAGCATTGATCAGAACTCCTGACTCCTCTGCACTCCAGAGGTTAGGAGTGTAAACAGTGATCTGTGCTCCCAGGCCCATGGGTGCAGCTGAGCCCTTGACTCTGCTGCACCCTAGGGCCTGAGGAGTTCAGTGTGATCTGTGTTCCCAGCCCCTGAGGTGCAGTGGAGCCCTTGATTCCAGCCAAGCCTGGAATCCTGAATCAGCTGCTACTTCTAGCTGCCAGAGCGCAGTGAAGTCAAGGGCTCACCTGTACCCCAGAGGCTGGGGGAGGCAGTCTGCTGATCTGTGCTCCCAGCTTCCAGGGCACATTGGAACCCTTGATTCCACTATGCTCCTGGGGTTGCGAGCAGGGAAGCTGACTAGCTCACTGGCTTCCTAATTTCTGGTGGAGGGGCACAGGCAATATGGGATGATGGGGATCTGATGCATAATCCCAAAGTTGCACCTGTCATGCATGTGTAGCATGGCAGGAAGCACAATTGTTGGGATTGAACATTAGACCTCACGATGCCTTTAGCTGAAGCTCTGCCAGAGGCCTAAGTAGTGTATTACTAGCTTGGTCCCCTCACAGACGGTAAAACACTGTGTTTTAATCATTTCTAGCTTTCCATAAGCAAGTAAAGGAAAATGGGTTGTATCCAAAGGCATGCTGAGCAGAGTGAAATGGTCAGAGTTCAGAAAATATTGATTGGCAAGCTACACCTTTTTTTTTCTTCTCTCTTAAATCTATTGTGGGAGGTCCTCTGCCAGTTGTTTTTTGGATGCTTCTACTTGAAATACAAGATCTCCTGCCTGTTGAACCAAATCTGGCTGTGCAGTCCCTCACTTGCACCAGATGAAAGAGCATGCAGCAAGAAAGCCTGCTCTTTGGGACAGAGAAGCTTCAGCCAAAGACATTCTAGGCTAACCCCCCCCCCTCCCCCCCAGTTTAAAATGTTTTCTCAGAAATAGGAGTTTCCTGCCTTATTTAATCCTTTCTTTTAATAGGAATATCCTACATATACAATCCTTGGCCAAAGTCAGTACCAGCCATGTTACCCAAGTTCTGGCTACGGGGTTCTAACGCCAGCAGACAGCAGCACGGAGAGTACCACACTAGCAACAACCACGTACCCGACTGAAAAACCAAAAGCCATCGTGCCTACGCGGACAGTGCAGAGACATTCATCTGGTAACTGCTGCAGCCTTAGCGGGGCAGATAGCAAAACACTTTTTATATGCAAGTTGGTAGGGAAATGCCATTCAGAAATGTAATGAGGAGCAACTTCATGCACTGTTCTATGCAATGTATGTTCTTTCCATCTTCAGGGAAGAAGGCTTGCTATTTTGTTTTCCCTCTGCACCTGGATATGGATTTAAAGCCTGCTGTACAAATGATACTTCTGTTACAGACCCTTCAATACAATATGCAGGGTTATGGAGAAAGATGTCATGTTGTAGTGAGAAGCTTAACTAACAAAATGTTCTCTTCTCTGGCCATTGCTATTTAAAGTAAGAATTAAAGATGTTTTGAAACATCTCCAGTAAGAGTTGCAGGTAATTCTGGTGTCATGACCAACTTTCTCTCTTAGTAACATGTTCAGAAGTCTGCATGGGCTATTACTAATGCGTCATTACTGTTAGTACATTACTCCTGAAATACCTGAGAAAAAAATTCTCCCCCCAGCATTCCTTATGAAATTTTCCTTGTCTTCCTTCCTTTATTGTATTAAATCGCAGTGATGAAAGCTGCTGTATGTCTTTCATATGAAAATTAATCTGTATATACATAGTAAAATTATCCCATTAAAGTATCCCCAGGTCTTTGTAGGTGCATAGGATTTTTAGTTAGTGACACAAAAGATTAAGGAATAAGAACCAGTGCAAAGGATTTCACTAACTGTTTTAAACAAAAAGCTCTTTTCCTGTTGGCTTGCTGGCCTTTCCTGCTGATGTCATGCTATGCATCAACTTACCATGATGAATGAAAGGCATGTTGCCAGCAAAAAAAGCATGTGTCCTCTTAACAGAACAGAGCAAAGAACTCTTACTGCCTAAGACTCATAGAAGAACTAAGGTAGCTAATGACTTCTGTGTTGAAGTGCATCTGAAGGAGAAGTGCTAAGAAGGCTTTTAAGTGAAGTTTCTACTGTGTGCTGCAGTCTGGCTAAGCTCCTTAGCAAAACTTGAGAAAATTGCGGAGTTCAGTTGTTGCTTGAAAGCTCTGATTTCAGAGTTGGGTTAGGGCTCCCTTTCAATTCTTAAAATATTTTAAAGAGAGAAATGTATTACCTGATACTGCTTCCTACCGATTAAATTAGCTGTCTGTTTAGTAGTGATCTGTTGACCTTTTTAAGAGGATATTTAAAATTCCCTGTTGAGTCTTTGGCCACTGGCAGATATTATTCCGGTTGCAACATTGTGCAATATGCATGGCTTCACATGCAAAGGGCAGGCTGTCTAGAGGTGGAATGTGCTGTCTTAAGCTGCTGTTACCATCCAGTTGAGGGAGCTCTCTGAGCACAACACTGATCAGGAACACAACTGTAGGAGTGCCAGGATTAGCACTAAGCAATGTGTGCAGGGGAGGAAGAGGAGGAGGTGGTGGAGAAGAGTACAGTCCCAGGGGCATGAGGCAAAGCTCACAGAGGGATTCCCTCATCCTCCCCAACCCCACCTTTCATGTGAAGGGAGGGGGGGATGCCCAGCTTTCAGGGAGGGGACTTCCCCAGCGCACACTGCTCCATAGGGAGGGAGGAAGAGTCACAATAATTTCTTTGCATGTGTAACATGTCAAAATGTATTGCACAGTTAACATAGTAGTGTGATAAATATAACATTTGCCAGGGCCTTTGTGTAATACATATTGAGCTGAAAGGAGTACAAGTTGCATAGTATTGCTAGGTAGGTTCTGATGGACCAGGAAACAAGAAGTTTTCCAATTAGGCCAGGCTATATGGGGAAAACCAGATCCGAATCTTCCATGAGGTCCTGTTCCCAGGGCTAAGGGTGTTTTAGGAACCCTCTTAAAATTTTCAGAGTTAATATTTTTTAAATTAAATTTAAAATGAAAGAGGCAAATAAGAGGTACCTGGAGGAGTTGCCCCTGTAATTCTCTTAACCTGCATCATTCATCTTGGAATGTGCCTGCTGCTGAATTGTCAAAGATGAAGCTGGGGTGACAGGTATGCATTGAGATGGCTGTGTAAAGAAATTTTGCTTTCATTCTAACAAGTGGTACAATTTCTACTAAAGTAAAGTAACATCTTCTTTTTCCTGAACATATGACCAAGTGCTGTAAGGAGGAAAAGTACATCAGAAATGGGTATTTACTTTGTACAATGAGGAGTTGAGAACAGTGTTGCACATGTATGTCTGTGCACATGCATATATGCATGTATATGCGTTTCTTCTAGGAGATCTGTCCACAAGTCCATCTTTGTCAAGAGCAACAGCAAGTAAGGAGTTAGATGAACAGACTAAGAAAAACATACCTGGGAAGAACAGGGGCAAAAGGAAAGCAGACACCTCCTCTTCACAGGACAGTGAATTGGAAGTAAGTGAACTTGTCAGGTTTTTCTGTACAGTAGCTTAGAAGAACAGAAAGACACTGCATGTCCTCTCACATTCTGGCTGCAGAAGAGAGTGGGATGCTAGGGTAAAAACAAAGAAGAAATCTGGAATCCCAGAAATACAACTGTTCCTATTAAGCACTCAGAAAGCTAAGACATAGAGGCTGCTTTGCAGATGTTTAAAAAAAATGGTGCTTTACACTCCATATGCTCTTGTGCTGACCCAGTGCATGCCCAGAAATTAGTTGGACCTGGCTTGTCTAGAGTCTGTATAGATTGGGTGCTTTAGTGGGGCCTTTTGGTGCTTTTATCTAATAGCTGATTGACTCAGATTTAGATGAAAATGCCAAAAAGCCCTGCTGAAGCACCTGATCTATACAGATGCTGCAGAGCCAGGTTGAAGTAATGCACTGCTTCTTTTGCAGGGCCCCCCTCCCCCACCCTTTTTTTAAATGTCTGCCATATGTAGCTTGCTAAAGGGTAGGCTGTTCTTATAGAGCACATTGACCCTAACAATGAAGTAGTTGCAAGAGCAGGATTGTTTTCCTATTGTAGCCTGGCAATCGGGATGTCTCAAGATTTAATTTTCTTTTATAATTCCTTCCCCAGCGAGTGTTTCTGTGGGACTTGGATGAGACCATCATAATTTTCCATTCACTTCTCACAGGGTCATATGCCCAGAAATATGGAAAGGTAATATTGCTCTGCTGCTTTTTTGGAAGTAAAATGCAATAAGTTATCAATATGTAAACTTTAATTCCAGGTGAAGAAAGTAGAAAATGCATGCTTCTACTTGGATCATAGTTTATTTGGTTGTTCCTCTCCCCCCCACAAGGGGTGGTAAGTTGTTTGAAAAAAAATAGACAATACTATTTTATTAATTGCATATAGAGCAAGGATATGGAGATTACCAGAACTTTCATTCAGAGTACAGAGCTTGTAAACTGATGTTTTTTCTGAATTGCAAATGCAATCATTAATGAAAGTCAAGATCACACACTATACAATACCAGCTCTTTTACACTGAGAGCATACTATGACTTTTATTTGTAGATTTAAATTTGTCAAATATTTTGAAGTACTGGTATTTAAATTTAAAATCATAATTCTTTGTTCTTTTGGAGTTTGCTACTAATTACAGATACAATATAAAAATAGGGACTGTATACAAGCTTTGCCTTTTAACACAAGAGACAAGAACTGACTGCATGGTTGGGACCAACTTGCATGATAGACATAGGCAAATTTCCAAGTTGTACATTACCCTTCCTTGGGCAGAGTTAAGTAGCAGACAGCAAAACACTTGTTTAAAACTCCACATGTAAATAAAAATAGGGTATAAGAGAAATTATCAGGTTGCCTTTTAATAATGTTTATTTATTTTGACAGCCTTAGAAATTCCAGCAATTAACAAAGAACACTCTTATCACTCAGATGAATTAGTGACTGTCTACCATATCTTGCAAATAAGTATTTTTGCTTCTCTGAAATACTCTGAAAAATAACACACAATTTCTCTCTTCTACTACTGGGCATATATCTCTCCAAACTATACCGCACTAGAGTTTTAATTACTGTTCTGATGCTTTAGCAGTTTTTTGCTTTTTCAACAGTTTCTTACAATATTACAAGCAGAAGCAGGGTAGGGTGGCACCTTAGTTGCATGCTAGAGATGAACTGATTCAGAAGCATAAACTTTTGACTATTGCCTGTGATAGCTTATGTCTTTCTGAATAAGTTAGTCTCTAAAGTGCCACCTTGCCATTTTTTCCACGTGACTTCAGGCCAACTACATCTCTCTTTACAATATTTCAGGGATTTTGCAGACCACACTATAGAATATTATGATAAAATACTGTTACAACAAATCCTAGGCTTTGCATACAGTGGGAACCCTGGAGAACTTCAATGGCAACAAGTTTACCACAGCTAATATTTAACATAAAACAAAGGGGAAACTACCCGTTTCACTCTTCTTTTTCAGGATCCAACTCTAGTGATTGGCTCAGGTCTGACAATGGAGGAGATGATTTTTGAAGTGGCTGATACACACTTATTTTTCAATGACTTAGAGGTATGTGGCATTTGTCTTGTAAGAAAGCTTAACACCAAAACCTTCCTGTTAAGAGCTGTGCCATTTACCTCCAGTGACAAATAAGAACCAAAAAGTTTTAGAAATTCTACTAAAACTTTTACCAGAGCTAAAGCTGTACAGGAACAAAGCAAAATCATACAAAATAAGCATGCTTAGCTAATCTGCTTGTGGCAGCTGGTGTTACGAGTCTAGAAAAACCAGGATACTGAATTCCTCAAACAATTTTATTTGCTTGTGTTTAGACAACCACATAAATAATAAAATTAGTATTTGAGTATTTATAGTACTTTGCATCCATACATGAAAAAACACTTTAAAAAGGAGGTCAGTATCATCATCCCCATTTTAACCTGGAGAAACTAAAATATGGGGAGGGAAGTGACTGATTTGTAGTCTCACACCCAGCCAGTGGCAAAGGCAAAAAAAAGAAGAATCCAGATGTCGGACTATTGTAATTCTGTATAGTATATAACAGTGGTCTTCAATCTTTTTTATGGTGAAGATCATGTTTTGTAAGTAAAGGGCACCCTAGGATCTAGCCCCCCCAGCCTCCTGGACAAGCCGCCCAGGCTCTGACTCCACTTACCCGGCCCAGCCCAGGCGGCAGGGGGAATAGCTCAGCTCAGCCTTGTACGTCCTACCACTCCCAATTGTGGAGCCTCTGATGGACTGAGATCAACTGTCAGAGGCTCCATGATCTACCAGTCGAATGAGATTGATTGGTTGGTGACCACTGGTATATAACATAAAATATATCTTACTTGAAGTGTGGAAAGAAATAATAGTGAATGAAACAAAATCTGCTCACTTCACTCACTTTAAGTACTAATCTGCATTGTGCTGAAGTTTACAGTGCCGTTTTCAAAGATGAATGTTAAATCTGCAAATGTTGGAAAAATATAATCAAGGAATTTCTCAGAATGGTTTTTAGGTTGTTTTTTTTTTTTTTTTTTTTTT
>NW_017729015.1:245890-255781 GCF_001723915.1 Gavialis gangeticus
TTTTTTTTTTTTTTTTTTTTTTGTCTCTAACAGGAGTGTGACCAGGTTCACATAGATGATGTCGCTTCTGATGACAATGGACAAGACCTAAGGTGGTGGTCTACTGAGGAAGGGTGTGGAATTAATGACAAGCTTAAAGCTGCTCTGGTTGGGATGGTCTGGTGGGCAGCTTCACAGCTAAGCATTTCAGCATGACTCTGGCAGGATCCACTTCTGGGCTCTGTCATTGTTTGGGACCTTAAAGTGGGTAAAGTGGTCAATAACTTTCCTTTTGAGTGATGACGGCAGTTAAAGTTTTTGAGATGATGGATATCTTCTCATATTATTATAATTATTTCATTAAGCTTTGTTTGTGTGTTCAATATAATACAACTTTTAGAAAAACCAATGGTCCCAGCCTCCTAAATCGTGCCCTCTGAAAGCTTTGCAGAGGCCTTGACCAGATCCCATGTTAATACAAGTAGGTTGATGAATTGTCTTGGAAGATGAACAAGATCTGGTTCCATACAGTCATGTTTTATCACAAAGGTACAGTCTCCTAATTCCAGCTTCATGCTTTTCCTGTATTGGGACAGCATAAGAAGATAAGATGGAAATAGTCATTCTGTAAAGCAGGGGTCATCAAACTATGGGCCATGGATCAGATCTGGACCATGAAGTGCTTGCATCCAGCCCATGGTGGCATGGAGGATTGGCAGCATGCATCTTGGTCTGGTGTGTTCTCCCTCTATGCACTGCATTGTGCTGCTGATTTGTCTGCAGCACCCCTGCCCCCTCTCCCTCTCCTATAGCACCCACCACTCACTGTCACAACTAGATTTGGCCCTCTCCATGCTATTGGGGATGGAGATCAGCAGTGCATGATAAAGGCAATGGCAGACAGTGGAGGCAGCACCAGGTGGCCTGGGTGCAAAGGATGGGGGTAATGTGGAGAGGAGTGGGAGCCTATCACTCTAGAAAGTTGCCAACCCCTGCTATAAAGTGATGAATGTAGCCATGCAATTATACCCTTGTTTGGTATCTACGTTGTTTAGTCCTTTGAACTTCACTGTTGACAATCATAATGTAATGCACATTGAAAGGCATAATTTAAATGGACTTTCATTCAAAATTAACACCTGGGGAAGAAAGACTACATTATGATTGTGCAGATATCTATGAAAGCATCTTAGTGGAAAATTAAACCAAACAAGGTTAGGTTTAATTTAAAAAGTTGGAGGATTTATAATATCATGCTGAGCCTTGAATACTGTATTCAGTTCTCATTATATGTGACCTGACAGTAGAAATAGTACAAGCATTTTAAAGGGGAAATAAAAAAACATGTTAACAGATTAGTTTGACTGCGGTACAGTACCTGTAGACCTTTGGTTAAATACTTAATGAATCATAAATACATAGGGGAAAGAACTATTCATAGTAAGTAGCACAAGTTCAGAAAACCAGGAGTGTGGATGTATGACTCATAGAATCATAGAAATTTAACATTGGAAGGGATCTCAGGAGGTCACATCTAGTCTAACCCCCTGCTCAAAACAGGACCATCCCCAACTAGATCATTCCAGCCAGGCTTTGTCAAGCCAGGCTTTAACAATCTCCAATGGTGGAGATTCCACCACCTCTCTAAGTCAGCCATTCCAGTGCTTCACCACTTCCCTAGTGAGAAAGTTCTTCCTAATATCCAACCTAATCCCTCCTTGCTGCAATTTAAGACCGTTGCTCCTTGTTCATTTGCATCTGAGAACAGTCTAGCTCCATCTTCTTTCAAACCACCCTTCAGGAAATTAAAGGTTGCTAATAAATCCCCTCTCAGACTTCTCTTCTGCAGACTAAATAAACGCAGTTTCCTCAGACTTTCCTCAGAAGTCATGTGCCCCAGCCCCTGAACCATTTTCGTTGCTCTCCGCTGGACTCTCTCCAACTTGTCCACATCCTTTCTATTGTGGGGGGTCCAAAACTGGACACAGTACTCCAGATGTGGCCTCACCAGTGCAGAATAGAGTGGAATAATTGCTTCCCTCAGTCTGCTGGCAGCAAGAACACACTGCTGACTCATATCTTTCTTATTGTCCACTTTAACCCTCAGGTCTTTTTCTGCAGAGCTGCTGCTTAGCTAGTCCATCTGCAGGCCATGGGATTCTTCCATCCTAAGTGCAGGACTTTGCACGTGTCCTTGTTGAACCTCATGGGATTTCTTTTGGCCCAATCTTCCAGGTTGTCTAGGTCACTGTAAATCCTAGCCCTACCCTCCACTATCTACTAAACCCCCTAGCTTGGTGTCATCTGCTAACTTGCTTGAGGGTACAATCCATCCCATCCTCCAGCTCGTTAATAAAGATATTAAACAAAACCAGCCCCATGAGCAACCCCTGGGGCAGTCCACTTGATACTGGCTGCTGGCTAAACATTGAGCCGTTGATTACTACCCATTGAGCCTGACAATCCACCCAGCTTTCTATCCATCTTACAGTGCATTCATTCAACCCACACTTCCTCAGCTTGTTGGCAAGAATTCTGTGGGAGACCGTATCAAAAGCCTTGCTAAATTCAAGGTATTTTATGTCCACTGCTTTCCCCACATCCACAGAGCCAATTATCTCATCAGAGAAGACAATCAGGTTCGTCAGGCATGACTTGTCCATGGTGAATCCATGGTGACTGTTCCTAATTCTCCTTCTCCAAGTGCTTAAATGGATTCTTTGATGACCTGCTGCATGACTTTTCCAGGGACTGAGGTGAGGCCGAATGGTCTGTAGCTCCCTGGATCCTCCTTCTGCCCTTTCTTAAAGCTGGGCACTATATTTGCCCGGGCATGCCAGTTTCTGGTTGTCTGGGACCTCCCCTGATCGCCATGAGTTTTCAAAGACAATGGCCAGTGGCTCTACAGTCACATCAGCCAACTCCCTCAGCACCCTCAGATGTATTGCATCTGGCCCCACGTACTTTTACACATCCAGCTGTTTTAAATGGTCCCAAACCTGTTCTTTGACCACTGAGGGCTACTCACCTTCTCCCCAAACTGTGCTGCCCGGTGCAGTAGTCTAGGAGCAGACCTTGCCTGTGAATACCGAGTAAAAAAAGGCATCAAGTACTTCAGCCTTTTCTTCATCATCTGTTCGCTAGGTTGCTTCCCCCATTCAGTAAGGGACCCACACTTTCTCTGATCTTTCTTTTGTTGCTAACGTACTTGTAGAAACCCTTCTTATTGCCCTTCATGTCCCTTGCTAGTTGTGCCTCCAATTGCACTTTGACCTTCCTGACTTCATCCCTGCATGCCCTAGCAATACTCTTATACTCCTCCCAAGTTGTCTGTCCAAGCTTCCGCTTACTGTAAGCTTCCTTTTTGTGTTTAAGCTCACAGAAGAGCTCTCTGTCAAACCAAGCTGGTTGCTTGCCACATTTGCTATTCCTTCTGTACTTTGGGGTGGTTTGTTCATGGACAATCAGTAAGTTTTCTTTAAAATACAGCCAGCTCTCCTGGACTCCTTTTCCCCTCAAACTGCCCTCCCAGAGGATCCTGCCTATCAGTTCTATGAGGGACTCAAAGTCTGCTTTTCTGAAGTCCAGGGTCCTTACACTGCTGCTCTCCTTTATTCTTTTTGTTGGGATCCTGAACTCAGTTATCTCATGGACACTGCTGCCCAACTTGCCATCCACTTCTGTATCCCCCACCAATTCTTTCCTGTTTGTGAGCAGTAGGTGAAGAAGAATATGGCCCCAAGCTGATCTCTCCAACACTTGTCCCATGAAATTGTCGCCAGTACTCTCCAAAAACTTCCTGGATTGTCTGTGCACTGCTATATTGCCCTCCCAGCAGATGTCAGTGACTGAAGTCCCCCATAAGAACCAGGGCCCGTGATCTGGAAATTTGTTAGTTGTCTGAAGAAAGTCTCATCTACTTCATCCTCCTGGTCACCACAACATCACCCTTGTTTTTCTCCCTTCTAAACTTAACGGAGAGACTCTCAACAGGCCTATCTCCAATTTCATACTGGAGCTCTGAGCAATCATACAGCTCTTTTACATACCGTGCAACTCCTCCTCTTTCTCTTCTCCCCTGCCTGTCCTTCCTGAACAGTTTGTGCCCATCCATGACAGTGCTTCAGTCACGTGAGCTATCCCACCAAGTCTCTGTTATGCCAGGCACATCATAGTGCTGTGACTGTACAAGGACTTCCAGTTCTTCCTACTACAGGCAGCCCCAGCTTAATGCTGTTTCACTTAGCGCTATTTCGCTATAATGCTAATTTTAAATTGATACCTGATTTCACTTAGCACTTAGCAAGTTTTGTTATAACGCTCACAGTCATGATCTTGGGTCATTAAAAACCATTGCAGTTGCCATCTTGGGTCATCAGATACTTCCGGTTTTGCTTAATTCTTACTTCATTTAATGCTCGGTTTTTCAGGAACTGATTAAGAGCACTAAGTGGGGATTGCCTGTAGTTTCCCAGGCTCTGTGCTTTTGTGTACGGTCACCTGAGGTAACTAGTTGATTGCCCTGATTTCTCAGGAAGTATGAGAGCACGTCCCCTCTTGCCCCCTCCTGCTTGCTCTTCCTCCAGGTCTCCCACTTCCCCTCTTACTTTGGGGCTTTGTTCTCCATCCCCGGTGAACCTAATTTAAAGCCCTCCTCACTAGGTTAATAAGCCTGTCTGCAAAGGCGCTCTACCCGCTCTTCTTCAGGTGGATCTCGTCTCTTCCTAGCAAGCCTTCTTGGAACAACATCCCATGGTCAAAGAAGCCGAATCCCTGCCAGTGACCACCTGCACAGTTGTGCATTGATCTGCAGGATGCATCTGTTCCTGCCAGGGCCTTCCCCTCCAGAAGGATTGAGGAGAACACGACCTATGCCCCTATCCCCTTCACTCTTGCACCCAGAGCTCTGTAGTCACTCTTGATCTGCTCAGGGTCACCCCTGGCAGTATCATTGGTGTCCCCCTATCATGGGGTAGTAGTCAAGAGGGCCGGACAAGTCTCGGTAATCCTTCTGTGACATCTTGGATCTGAGCTCCAGGCCAGCAGCAGATCTCTTGGGACAACAGGTCAGGCCAGCAGGTGGAGCTCTATGTCCTCCGTAGAAGGGTGTCTACAACCACCGCCACCCATTGCTTCCTCTTCATGGAAGTGGTCTTGATCCTCCCCACCTTGGGGATTCCTAGCCTGGCCTCTTCCACCAATGGAATATGCTCCTCCTTCTCTGTTGCTTACCTTCCATATCTGATCTCCAAGCAAACCACTGCACGTGGGGATGACAACTTCTTGCTTCCAGAAGATACAAGCTTCCACCTTCCTGGGACCACACATGCTCCAAGCCCTTCCTGTTCTAGCACCATCTCAGGCAGTCCTTCCTCCACAGTCCTAGAGGTTTTCTCCAGCATGGAATTGATGAAGTCCTCATGGTGGAGGATGCTTCGAAGCTTTGCTACCTTCTCTTGTAGCTCTTTTACCTTCTGGACATCACCAGAAGGCACCACTCACGCTGCAGGCACTCCCCCACCTGGTTGACACCGGAATCTACAAGCTTCAGTCTGCACAGCACAAAACCAGGACCTGGGTGGAAGCCTCAATGGTGTGTGGTCTTGCCTGGACAGACACCTCACTGGTGGAAGCAGAGGAAGAGCTGGAAGGTAGCAGCGGCTCTGGTATTGCAACGTCCTGCAGTCATGCCTCTGGGTCTTCTAATTTGCAGCCTCTCACTTCATGCTTCTCTTTCCAAGCAGACCTTCCCTAGCAAACTCCTCAGTAGCTCCTCTGTAGCTGGCCTGTTTGCTGTTCCATGGTAAAATTAACAATTTACTGTGGGGTGAAATGTGCGGGTTTACTGCATGTAAGCTGCTCTGTGGATTGTGCCTATGTGCCCATTCTTACTGTGCAGGAGGTAGAAGCCAAACTGCAGAAGCTTGCCCTCATATAAATCCTTCATTTACTTTGGGTGACTGCTGGCCTAATCCACCAGTTGATGGAAGAGAAACAGCACAGTAAATATAAGTTATGAAAATGGGGAACTTGGATTAAAAGAAATGGACTGTGGGTGAATTGCTGGGTGACAGGCAGCAAGATCTTAGAGAGAATCATCAAACATGTAGCTTGTGAGATCCTGCAGGAAGTTGCAGTTTTTGTGTACTACTTAATTCAGCGCCTCCCCCCCCAATGCACACAATGATTGGGGGTGTCTATAGGGCTAAATCAGACTGAGTCTTAGATATCCAGCTTCAGCATTATTAGGTTCTAAAAACATATTTGTTAGTTTAAACAACTTTATTAGGACTTTGTAGGTTAAAAAATAAATATCTCAAAACCCCAAGCATCAGCATACAAACAAGTGTGTGTGTGTGTGTAAAGATTTCAGTAAAATAGTGTCATCTCCTGCCTTGCACTGGGAGATGGTGTTGGTAATGCTGCATATAGTCCTGCTGCCCTTGCTCAACAAAAGTTTGAGAAATGAGGGTTCAGAGGAGGAAAAGTCCAGTTAGAGGATGTGCAAATGTCCAATGTAATTTCTTTAAAATGGGAGGGGAAATTGCTTGCGTGAGCCTGTAGCTAAACAAGTTAGCCAGATCACCTTAACGCTAACCCTAAAACAGAGTTAAAGTTGTAGTGGGGTTGCTACACTTGCATCCCTATAGAACCATGCATATAAGAGTTGCATCTCACAGCTTATATTTAAAGCTATCCTTTGCTATTGATAAACTCATTGGGTCTGACCTAGAAAGGATGAGACATGAAGAGAGTGATGATACTTAATTATTGTAAGTGGTTGAAAGGGAATGTAATGCTACACATGTATAGGAGGTATAATTAGATAATGACAGAAAGTTTACTTGTGGTGGAGAGGTGGAATAATTAAAATGTTCTGTTGCTATTTCACCTGCAAGAGAAGTATATTGCAGGTGAACTGACTGAAGTATATTACTTGACTTCAGTGTATTGCCAGGAAGCGCACACAATCTCTATCTCCAGAGATGGCATGTGATGAAGTAGGCTGTCATCTACAAAAGCTCATGCTTCTTTGAACCAGTTATTCTCTAAGGTGTCACTCTGGCCTACTTTTCTGCCTGTCGTCAATAATGTAAGACTAGCTGTGCTAAGGAAATTCCTGCCTGCTGCACAGGGAAAACTTGATCAGTTATGAACAGAGTATGAAATTAGAACATCCCCAGTTAGGTGGCTTTAAAGCCAGCCTGTCACTACAGCATGCGTAACAGGTTTGTTTTTCTGATATAGCAACTACAGTTTCTCCACGGATGGGTTCACTGGCTCAGCAAGCAGTACAAATAACAGCTCGTCAATGGGTGTCCAAGGTGGAGGGGACTGGATGAGAAAGCTGGCTTTCCGCTATCGCAGAGTGCGAGAAATCTATAACAAATACAAGGGCAATGTCGGAGGTGAGTACAGAGACTGCACACATGCACAGAAGGCAGAAGAATTTAAATCACTAATTGATTTAAATAACTAAGCAAAAAGTCTCAGTCTAAATAATCAAATGTGTAATCAAGTTTTTCATTTGTACATCAGTATTTTCTGAAAAAAAGATGTGTTCTCGTTTGATATAGCTTTTATTTTAGATTTGACAAATCTTTTTCCTGTCAGAGAGGGTACATTGTAACGGTATACATGTATTACATCAGTTATATAGTTTAATATTTGCAGGTTCTTACTAATTTTCAGTGTTAGATATTGGTGAATTATATAAATTCCTTTTTATGAGGCAGCTATCTCTTTTGCCCATTATCTGAATCAAACAGCTGCATCAGGATTGTAACTGGAATTTAATTAAGCAGATGAAACAGCATATAAAAATAAAAAATTAAACTATAAAATAAAATAAAATGATCTTAAATATTTGAGTACATAAACTTTTTGTCAACATTTTTCACTCAACCAAATGATGCCTTGAATAAAGGAATTAAATGTAGTCAGTGAATTGAGCTGATAGTTACAAGCTAGCCTGAGGCAAAGATTTTTGTGGAAGATGTCTTTTAGTGGACCAACTGCATGGTTGACGTTGCCAAATGAAGTGGGTCAGGCTGTGGCAGGGTGTGTCCTTGCCCAGCTGATCTACTTTCTTGGGCAAAATATGTCACCTATTGTCCTGCTTTGGGCAGAGGTCCAATGTGGGACCAGTCAATATGTTCCTCTTGCCCAGAATGTCCCAACATCCCTTACTGCCCCGTGCCTTCTTGTTGGGGCCCTTGATCCCTCACTGACCTGTGCCTCACATGGAGGCATACATGGCTCCACACAGAGCATTAAAGAACTTGGGGAGTCCTACACCTCCATGCCTCACACATCAACCCACATATGCCTTTGCATGAAGCATGGGTTGGTGTGGCTCCTGGCATGGAGGTGTAGGAGAGCGTGCACACAGCATCACACAGAGGTCCTGTCATGGAGGCTTGGAGCACCAGGAATTTCCCAGGTCCTGTACCACCCCATACCTCTTTGTCTGGGACATGGAGGCAAGCATGGGTCAGCACAGGTTCCAACACAGAGGCATGAGGCCCTGGGGATTCCCTGGTTCCTACTGCCCTGCCCCTTGCAGCAATCCATGCCTCTGAGTGAAGGACAGGTCAATGTGGAATCCGGCACAGGTCCCAGTGCATGGGCACTGGACATTCCCCAGGTGCTGTGCCTCAACACAAAGATCTTCATGGGCTTTCCCTGCTTGGAGAGAGACATCCCTGGAGATCCCAGGGTGGGTGGGTGCCTGTAGGCAGGGAACACCTTGAGATTCCCTACAGTGCACCTTTAAGCAAGGAAAGCTGGACAGGTGTTTCTGAAGCTTGAAGGGGCCCAATCCTGTGTGGGAATTTTTGGGGTACAGAGGATCCAGGCCCTCTTGAGCGCCTAGAGCTCCCATCCAGGGCAGCTCTGGGCTGCTCTCTGTCTCCTGATGCAGAGCAAATAGACCTCTGCCTCAATAAAGCAGAACTACTTAACACTGCCTTTTGTCACATCACTGATTTGTCTGTTTGCTCACCATTTGTGCCAGCATAAAAATGTTTATGACAGCACAAATGAGACATCAGGCAATGTTTGTTTCTACCCTTAGGGTGTGTCTACATGAGACGCTACTGCACAGTGGTGACTGCGCATTTACGTAGTACTCGTAAATGCTGTCATGGTGTGGTGAAGTTTCAGTATTTCAAAAATGTCTACATGATGTCAGCTGAAAATCAATCTTCGCATGAAGTCTCATAGTGGGCTGAAGTCCAGTACTGCCTGCCAGGTTACTGAAGAGTTTGTAAATGGCATGTACTCATGCGCTATATCTTGTAATGTTTTTAAAATGGCCACTTTTTAAATTCATTTTTCTCATTTTTCATACTTTTTGTGATTCTTGAATTGTGTGCAAAGCTACTTGCTATAAGTTTCATATGATATACAGTAAGTGGGTATCCAGTAAATGCAAGTACCTTAAAATGTGCATAAACCATCTTTTCCTTAGATGATTTGTAAATAGATTGTTTTTAAAACAACACTATTTCAGTAGTGCAGGCATGCTGTTGTAGCCATGATGGTCCAGGAAATTTGTGCAAGGCAAAGATTTTTGTGGATGATATTTTTTACTGGACAAACTGTATGTTTGGAATAGACATAGACAAAATTTTTAAACCACTTGAAACATAAATTTATGGGAGTAACCTTAAATTAGTATTTTCTTGCACAGCATGACATAGAAAGGTTAAAAAATAAATTTACTAATCAGTTGATTCAGATTACTTAGTTTTATCCCTATAGAATCATAGAAAATTTGGGTTGGAAAGGACCTCAGGAGGTCATCTAGTCCAGCGGTTCTCAACCTCTTTTGTACCAGGATCCATTTGTAAAGATCAGTGGCCAGTCCTGACCCACTGCCCCCTGGCCCTGCTGGTGCCCTTCACTCCT
>NW_017729015.1:260781-261374 GCF_001723915.1 Gavialis gangeticus
CATCTAGTCCAGCGGTTCTCAACCTCTTTTGTACCAGGATCCATTTGTAAAGATCAGTGGCCAGTCCTGACCCACTGCCCCCTGGCCCTGCTGGTGCCCTTCACTCCTAAGCCACAGTCCCCTGCCACACCCCCCAGCCATGCCTCTCACTCCCAACCTGCAGCCCCCTGCCCCCCTGCAGCCCTGTCAGAGGGAGACCCTAGCTGCCTTCATCCCACTGGGGCTGGAGTGTGGTACCTGCAGTGGCTCCAGCTCATGTGGGCAGCAGTGGAGCAAGTCCCGCCCCAGCACAGCCTGAAGGGAGGAGGGGAGGCCAGTGGCACCTTCTCTGCCCCACACTGGGGCTCCTGGCCCACGCCAGGCAGCCTGGTCACAGCCCCACCCACCCCCCAAGTAGCGTCTTCCAGCTGCTCCACCCCTGCGAGTACAGGCAGTGGCCCTGGTGCCGCCAGCCCACTCGCACATCTCCCCACCACCCCTGAAGGACTGCCCCCCCATCCCCTTTCTCCACTATAGGGGCAAGTGCCTTCTCCCCACCCCCCCTGCCTTGATGCAGTCTCAGTGCCCGGCCACCTTCTCCCAGTGCCAGCAAG
>NW_017729015.1:261427-264025 GCF_001723915.1 Gavialis gangeticus
TCCAGCCCCCACTCCTCATACGCTTAGCTGCATCCAGCTGCTGGGACTGCTCCCACAACCCCGCCTGGCTGCATGCCGGCCTTGTGGGTGTGTGCGTACGTACAGCTGCATGTAGTGCCTGCTACATCCAATTGTCCCAAGCAGCCCCTTGCAGGTTGGAATGTTGCCAGCCTGCAGTGGGAAACCTTTGCTTTCCTGTGTTTTCTGGGACTTGCTCATGACCCTTTCAAATACTCTTGTGACACACTTTTGGGTCACAACCTATGGGTTGAGAAACACTGATTTAGTCAACCCCTCTGCTCAAAGAGGGGTTCATTACAGCCAGGACTTTGTTGATCTGGGCCTTAAAAACCTCCAGGGATGGAAATTCCACCACCTCTCTGGGTAACCTGTTCCAATGCTTCACCACCGTCCTAGTGAGAGTTTTTCCTAATAACCAACCTAAACTTCCCTTGCTGCAAGGAAAGCTTATGGTGTTTACAGTCATTATCTTCTAAGAAGTATGTTGCATAATGTTTCATTCTGACAATAAGGCCTTACACCTTTTTGGTGTACTGTTTACATTTGGCATGTTTTCCTTTTTTTCTGTGAAATTACAGGAACCTGAAAATATTCCCAAATAAGTCTTTTTAGGACCTGCTGCCAGGGCAGTTTTTCTTCAGCTCTCTGAAGCATGTTGTCCCTTTGTACCACAGTGTCCCGCTTCTGAAGCCAGTGTTGCTCCTTTCTGGTTGTGCTTTCAGTCTGTACCTCTTAATTGTTTGTCCAGGCTGAATAAGTCAGCATTGTGCTTCCCCCTTCCTTCTGTGTGTGCCTGTGTTTGTGGTTTTGTTTTTATCAGACCCATCTTCCCTTCCCTGCAGAGTAAAAGGACCTCCACTCTCACCCCCTCCTCCTCTCCCAACTGTTACCCAGATTACAGGTAACCTTGGGAGTAGGCTCTTGAGAGAAGAGGCAGACACAGGTCAGCAGATGAACCTTTTATTTGCTTGTACATTAAAATGTGAAAACAAACATTTATCCAAAGTCTATCTGGCTACCCATAAAATCACTATAGATTCTTACCTATATCAGCTGGGGAGATTTGAGAGGTAGGAGGAGGATGGTGCACAGATTGCCAGCAGGTCGTCTGGAAATTGCCGAGTTCTCCACATTTCCTTCCAGCCTATGCCCAATATTTATAGATGTCTATTTAATATTCTAGTAAATGATCTCTGATTGGTTTTATTTCAGTTTCTTTGTTACACTGAAACTTTGGGAACTGGATTGAATCAGATCCTTTGTGGACTTGAAAGGTGTCAATTTGTTGGGATTTATATCATTAGGAAAGAGGAAGGGTTTCTTATCTCCTTTTCTTCCCCATTGTGGAATGCTGTTCCTGGTTTTTACCATAGTGTTTGGTCTTCTCTGAGGCTGCTTTTGTTTTTACAAATTATCTAAGCATTTTAAGAAAAATATATCTATTGTAGTAAAATAACATCAATCACTCCTACTAGTATTTTTAAGATAAAGCTATGATATAGTGTATATGGATTAATTGATGTGTGGTCTTCCTTTGTCTTCTTTCAGGCCTTGTACTTTGTGTAATTGTGCTTGATAGGTTCTTTTACTTGCTGACCAAGTTAATTGTCATATCTGCCAAGGTTCACACTGTGGTCACTCAGAAACAGACTTCAGGCCTTCTGCTTAGCAATACTCACACACACCTGCCCTACTAGCTAGCTCCCCCACTTTTTGAAGCCTCTCCTCTCCCCTACAACTTTGACAACCAGGTGGTAACCATGGACGCAGTCGCCCAGCTAGTTCACTCTCCCTCTCCTAAACAAAAGGGAGAACCCAGTGCTCACCCTCCCTACTTCCACCCACTTTGCTCCAAGCTGCTTTGTAAGGGTAAGAGCCCCATGAGGGGGATATCACCCCAGCAGCTTCTAGCAAAGGGGCAGAAAATGGAGCTGGGGATGATAAATGGGGGAACACGAGTCACTCCCTAGCTAGTTTTCCCCCAGTAGGGCCATGATGCCCCCAAAATTGAGCGAAGGCCAAGTTTTATAAGCTCAGGAGGCTGGTTGCCAAAGCCCTGAGAAACCATGATTTGATAAAGAGGGGAGTCCACAATGAGTGGTTGCTCCTTAAGGACGTGATCCTTGAAGCACAAGGGAAGTCCATCCCAGCATGTAGGAAAGGTAGCAAAAGGACTGGGCGACCCCCATGGATAAATAGGGGACTCTTGGACCTCCTATATCTGAAAAGAGAAGCCTGTAAGGGATGGAAGTCAGGTAACATCACCAAGGAGGAGTATTCAGCACTGCATCTGTAGGGAGCAAACTAGGAAAGCCAAGACCGAAACCAAACTCAAACTGGCTATGGGAATCAAGGACAAGAAAAAGTCCTTCTTCAGATACGTGGGTAGTCAGAAGAAAAACAAGGGCAACATTGGACCCTTGCTAAACCAAATGGGGCAGCTGACAACCAGCACCCAGGAAAAAGCTAATCTCCTTAACAGTTACTTTGCATTGGTCTTCCACCAGCCCATGGGGACCACCCTGCCAAACAAGATGCAGAATTGCCAGGGTAGGAGCAAACATATGCCCATCATTG
>NW_017729015.1:269025-270449 GCF_001723915.1 Gavialis gangeticus
CCGAAACCAAACTCAAACTGGCTATGGGAATCAAGGACAAGAAAAAGTCCTTCTTCAGATACGTGGGTAGTCAGAAGAAAAACAAGGGCAACATTGGACCCTTGCTAAACCAAATGGGGCAGCTGACAACCAGCACCCAGGAAAAAGCTAATCTCCTTAACAGTTACTTTGCATTGGTCTTCCACCAGCCCATGGGGACCACCCTGCCAAACAAGATGCAGAATTGCCAGGGTAGGAGCAAACATATGCCCATCATTGGCGAAGATCTCACAAGGGGACACCTTGAGAGGCTGGACATCCACAAATCAGCTGGCGCGGATGGAATGCACCTAAGAGTGCTAAAGGAATTGGCTCACATCGTAGCGTAGCCAATGGTGAGGATATTTGAGAACTCGTGGCGTTTGGGAGAGATTCCTGAAGATTCCAAGAGGGCCAGTGTGGTGCTTATCTTCAAGAAACACAGGAAGGACGATCCAGGGAGCTACAGGCCAATCAGTTTGTCCTCAATTCTTGGTAAGATATTGGAAAAATCATCAAAGAAACCATCAGCAAGAAGCTAACAGAATGCAGTGTTCTGAAAGATACCCACAATGAAGCCATGTTGGCTAAGTTGCCTGACCAACCTCATTTCCTTCTGTGACCAGGTGATGCATCACCTGGACAAAGGAGAAGAGGTTGATATAATTTATTTGGACTTCAAAAAAGCCTTTGACTAGGTCTCCCATGAAGTCCTCATGGTAAAACTGGCAAACTGCAGCAACCTTACAGTTTGATATCTGGGGAACTGACTCCCTGGTCGGACCCAGAGAGTGATAGTCGATGGAACCATGTCACCATGGTGCATGGTGAGCAGTGGCGTCCCCCAGGGCTCTGTACTTGGACCAGTACTCTTTAATATATTTATAAACATCCTGGATTCAGGTATCAGAAGTGGACTGGGTAAATTCGCTGATGACACCAAATTATGGGGAAGTGTGGTCACACTGGAGATAGGCTGGTGTTTCAAGCCAACCTAGACAGGCTTGTGAGGTGGGCAGATCAAAACCTGATGGCATTCAACAAAGAGAAATGCAAGGTGCTCCACCTCAGGGGAAAAAAATCCACATCATACTTATAGGGTCAGCAGTGCATATAGGACTCATTAACACCATGACCAAAAGAGACTTGGGGGTCATGACTGACCACAAGATGAACATGAGCCACCAATACGGTGCTGCAGCTGGCAAAGCCAACAAAACCCTGGCTTGCATCTACTGATACATCTCAAGCAAGACCCCAGAAGTCATCCTCCCTCTTTACTTGGCCTTGGTGAGGCCACAGCTGGAGTACTGCATTATTTCTAGGCACCACACTTTAAAAAAGGTGTTGAGAATCTTGAGAGAGTCCACAGGGGAGCCACGTGCATGATTACAGGTCAAGATAGC
>NW_017729015.1:275449-277663 GCF_001723915.1 Gavialis gangeticus
CACAGCTGGAATACTGTATCCAGTTCTGGGATCCACAATTCAGAAAGAATGTGGAGAAGCTTGAAAGAGTCCAGAGGAGAGCCACATGAATGATTAGAGGACAAGAGAGCAGGCCTTATGAGAAGACTCTTCATCCTGGAAAAGCATAAGCTCAGGGATGACTTGGTGGAGGCCTATAAATACAGAAGTGGTGTGCATCAGGAACTGGGAGAATGTCTGTTTACCAGGGCACCACAAGGGAAGACAAGGTGCAACAGTCACAAACTCCTGGAAGACTGTTTTAAGCTGGACATAAGGAAAAAACTTCTTTGCTGTCTGAGTCCCCAGGGTCTGGAATAGACTCCCCCCAGAGGTGGTGCAAGAACCTACTCTGCACACTTTCAAGAAACACTTGGATTCCTATTTTTCTGGGATCATTTGACCCCAGCTGACTTACTGCCCCTTGGGCAGGGGGCTGGACCCGATGATTTTGCGAGGTCCCTTCCAGCCCTAATGTCTATGAAATCCATGAAAGGCAGAGGCAAGAGCCAGGACTCCTCAGCTGTCTCCTGTAAATGGTGTGGGAAAAGCAAACAGCCTACAAAGGCCAAAGCAGTGCCATCTGCTGTGGCCAGGTGGACCTCATCAGCTGACACCCTGACCACTCAGCCTCCTGCAAGCTCTGCAAAGGGGTCCTTTGTGGTCCCCATTCAGGGGATCATGTTTTAAAATATATAGTAGAGGAAAACAGGTTCTTCCAATGCTGAGTACCATTGCATCTCCACCAGGAGTCCCCCATAGGCCAACAGAAGAAAGCACCATGTGCTGCTGCTGTAGGGGTGGGGGTACCAGTAGTACTGGCACCTGCAGCCCCAGCACCCAGATCCTCCACCCCAAGTACACAGGACCCTATGCTGCACCTCAGCAACCAGCAGGGTCCCAAAGCAAAGGGGTAGAGGGCAGGAGAGGGAAGTGAGATGGTCACTACTGCCTCCACTACCACTGCTCCCTAGTCCAACCCTCTACCCCTTCATCCAGCCCATTCCAAAGCCGAGTGGGTGTTGATTTCTACAGGGTGGCAAGCAGCCAACCATGCCAAGCTGAAAGGAGGTGATTCAAATTGATTTATCTGATTCAAATAACTATTTTAGGCCCCTTTTAATGAATCCTGGCTTTAATATTTGCCTTAAATATATAGTTTCTTATTCATGCTCCTTTTATACAAACTGATTCCTATTGTGTACCTTAGAACAGTGGAAAACAAATCATTTTGTACTTCATAACATGTATTTTCATAAACTTGAACTTTTTGAGACAAACAGACAGACAGTACAACAGTTCAAGCTGTGGCATGAAGCTGTGATTTGTGTGGTACAGAGAAGGCCTGGACCATAACAGCAGAGATTGATAAAAGTTAGGATCAGTTTGCCTTGGCCAAATTCAATATATGTTGGTATGGCTACAAACTAGAATAGAAGGAATTTCTGGAAGTAAGGGTTGAGATGAACGTGGCACAGAGTGTTGGATAGTTCAGAGCATTAAAGCTACATGTCATCAGTCTGCAGTATCCATCTGTTTCTTTCAGTACAGTTACCCACACCTTAAAGTGAGGATGGCAGATAAGTAGTATTATCCCCTGTGTTATGACGAAGAACTTTGATACAGAGAGGTACAGGACTTGTCAAAGTTTTACAGCCAATTCATGTTAGAGCTGGATAAAAAAAACCCAGGCATGAGCTCCTATTGCAGAGCTGTGGCCAAATGTTTTATATGATCATTATGTATCTACATGGGAGATTGTACATACGGAGGTCACAGCTGCTGTTAGAATCCTGCGTTCACTTCTGGATTCCACACTTCCAGAAGAACGTTGATAAGTAAGAACAGGCTCAGAGAAATATTAAAGTTTGGAAAACATGGTTTTGAATACCTGTTGTTTCTCTGTCTGTTTTACTTAAAAAAAAAAAAAATAAAAAATAAAGCTAAGGAATGATTTTATTGCAGTCAACAAGTACCTACCAGGGGAATTTGATAATAGAGCTTTTCAGTTTGGCAGTCAAAGGTGTAATACAGCGATCAGCAACCCCCAACACATGTGCCAGAGCACGACGTGAGGTCATTTTGCTTGGCACACCACAGCCAGGAGGCTACAGCCAGTGCACTGGGGTCCAGAACCCTGGCACAGCACTGTGGCTGGTGGTGGCTGCATGCGCACTTCAGGGCATGTGGCGGGGA
>NW_017729015.1:277846-284090 GCF_001723915.1 Gavialis gangeticus
ACTTCAGGGCATGTGGCGGGGAAGGGGCTGGGGCAACACAACCCCAGCCTCCCTTTCTGTCCACCTGGAGGCATGCATGCACCTGCTGCCAGCAACTAGAATTGGGCCCCCTGTGGCTCCCCCCGCCACCCCCGCAGTCTGCCTCTGGCACGCCAAGTCAAGGTGTGTGTTGAGGTTGGGGTTTTTCAGGCACTCCAGGCAAAAATGTTGCCAACCCCTGGTGTAATAAGTTCCAGTGGCTCAAAGCTGAAGTTAGATTAAGGCAAGCTTGAGAAAAAATGGACAGATTTTCACATTTGTTTGGTGAAAACAAGTGAGAGGTCATTCTCAGCCTCGCCTCTGCTCTGGGATTTCCACAGGCTTTCAGCAGGTGGGATTAATTTGGGGACATTATCTGGGCAGTTTGTATTGCATATTATTTTATTTTAATATTTTTGCCTGTCTCTCTCATTTGTCTGGCTTCTTTTTTAAGCCACTCTGAACCTCTTTTGGGGAAGGTGGCATAACATTCTAATTAATAACTAACTGAAGTATTTTTAACCGTGGATACTGCAGACTGATGGCATCCAACCCTAATGCTCCTAACTAGCCAACAGTCTGTACCAATTCATCTCAACCCTTACTTCCAGAAACTTCTCCTATTCTAGTTTGTAGCCATACCAACACGTATTAACCACTGAAACAACTGATCAAGACCTAGATTACACATCACTGGCCATTTTTAGATTTTAGACATGTTGCACTTCAGCCAGTGAAGTATTATGGCCTGTGTTAAGTAGATCAAACTAGATCATTGTGGCACCCTGGGGTGCTCTGAGATCCTTTAAGGGTGCCATGGGGTGCTGCCCAATATTAACACTGGTCAGTGTGCAAATACATACATATGATTCACAAGATAAACACAAAGATTTCAAATAGGAATCCACAGTGTCCAAAACATTCTGATCTGTTGTGGTCTGAGGTCTTTGCAACAGAAGAATTACTTTATTATTTTTTCACAGCCAAGAAATGGATGAAAGGTAAGACCTGGCATTTTCAAGGATGAATTTGAGTCTAACAAGGGGTGCTTTGATCAAATGGTTCCTTCTGGCTTTGTAATCTTTGGAATCTTAACTTCTAGTCCATTCCTCTACTGTTGAGTTCTTTGGAACAAAATGCAACATATTTCATGGTCTTTACTTCAAGATATGATTTTAAACTGTTATATATCACAAAATACATGCAGCATTTTTTGTTAACTCTTTCCTTAGGGTTCAGGGAGAAAATCCAAGTTTTGGAGCCTTGTCTCCAGTGTATGTGGAAGCTGAACTATAGGTGACATCCTTCTAATGCCATTCTCAGGTTGTAAATAACCTTCGAAAACATCTTTCAATTAAGCATTCAGGAAAGCGTTACTGATCTCTAGTGAAGATAGTCTTGTCATTGGACACTGGCTCTAGTTGAGGAAAAATATGTTTCTGATGACATTTCTTCTGTCTGCTTGCATTTCTTATAGGCCTTCTCAGCCCACAAAAGAGGGATGTCTTACAGAGACTAAGGACTGACATAGAAGTGTTAACAGATTCCTGGTTGGGAACTGCATTAAAGTCGCTACTTCTCATACAGTCCAGGTATGTTTGGGTTGGGGGCAGAGAGAGTGTGTGGCTTTAATAGTAATTTTCCATAGTCAGTTTTCCAGTCCCTTCTGCAATGCTGGAAAAGTGTTGAAGCTTTTCATAAGGACAGAATGTTGCTTTCTTAACAGCAGCTCAGGAGAATGCAGAAGATGAATGCACTCATCTTTTCATTTCTACCTGCTCATTTTTGCATCCCACACAAAAGCAAAGCAAAGGGCTTAATGAACACCAGCCCTGCAGAATTAACTGCTGGTCATAGTGGCCACATATAAAAGCTGGTTAGAAATTTTCCATTCAAAACTGCCATCTTTTTTGCCCCTTCAGAAATGAAAATTTTCTTCAGCAGTCTCAATTTGCCAGAAAACTGTGATTCTTCTATCAGAAGAATTTAAAAAACCCCCCGCTTTCCAGAAGGTGCAGTTGACAAGAACCCTTCACATAAGCTGATGAGGCTGAGCACTCCAGCCTGTGACCCGTCTTAATCCCAGTTGTAACTGCTAGTCAGGCAGAAAGCCAGAGCACTCAGCATTCCTGTCCTCACTCTCCCAGAAAGAGGAGCCAGAGACTTGGAGGTGAGGAATAGGTCGGATAAAAGCAGCACACTGGCAGCTAGGCTTAGAGGACTATGCAGGCAGGGAGAAAGTAGAAAAATAAATAGTCCTGTTTTAGCACCCAGTTAGAAAACTCATTTCTATAAATCTACTTCTGCACCATGCACAGATTTCTACTACATGCTTAATTATCAAAAAGGTTTTGATGCATTCTTGGAGGATATCCACTGAAATATTCCTATTCCTTCTTACTTCTTATTTTTGTCCCATCTTCAGAAACCTGGTAATAACATAAAACCCTCTTTTGGCCATGGTGAGCTGGGCACAGCTCCTGCTGGTGTCAGTTAGTCACTCCAAATGTTGGTCAAAATGGTTAATTCAAAACTGAAATAGTGTTCCCACCCAGAAAGCCAAATAAGCTGTTTCAGCCCCTGCAGAATAGGGGATCCTGCCTTCAAGTTCTGCATGTTACTGAGTCAATTTCTGGCTGATTCTGTAGCCTCACGTCAGCAATTTGGACCAAAAGATGTACTGAAAGGCAAAAACCAAGGCTACTTTACAAGGCATTAAATATAGTTTTAAAGGTTAGAAATGCACAAAAATGATAAAGATAAGAGAGAGAGGAAGGTCAAAAAAGAGGGAAGTCAAATCAAGACTGCAGCTTTTTCCTAAGCATCAGCCAGAGAGAAACTAAACCAAGGCTGCTTGCAGATGTTAAAAAAAAAAGGGGGGGGGGGTTATGAGAAGAAGCAGCATGTTACTTAACCCCAGCTCTGCAGCAACTGTAAAGATCAGGCACTTTTTGGCACTTTTAGCTAAGGCTGATTCAAGCAGCTATTAGATAAAAGCACCAAAAAAGCCCCAAATCTTTACAGATGACAGGGAGCCAGATTGAAGTAATGCACTGCCTCTTCTGGGCAAACCTGGGGCTCAGTGTGGAAATGCACTGCCAAGTTTAAAGCACCAGATTTTTTTTTTTACATCTGCAAGCACCCCAGATCAGTGTTCCAAAAAAGCTTTGAAAAGCAGTGTCCACAAAACATAGCCCCTCCTAGGGGAAACATTTGCAGCTCTCGAGCCATCCCCAGCACTTCTGCCACAGGTATGCTTTTCAGTGTGTTTCTTTTTTTACCTTTAGAAAAAATTGTGTGAATGTCCTGATAACGACGACCCAGCTGGTGCCAGCTCTTGCCAAAGTTCTCTTGTATGGACTGGGAGAAGTATTCCCCATTGAAAATATTTATAGTGCTACAAAAATAGGTATTGTAATTACGCCAATAAATTTTTGTTGCATGGAATGCCTGTTTGGGGTCCAGCCTTGAGGGGAGAACCTAGGATCTGTACTGGGAGCTTGCCTGTAGTCGGGGATTTTGCATCAGTGCTAACCCTTATCGTAGATATGTTGAACTGGCATAAAGTAGAGCTCACACTTGCATAATTTACCACTATCTAACTACTCTGAGTTTTAAAAAAATACCCCAAAATCCTGATGTGTCCAAGCCCCCAAAGTCACCAACTGAGTTTGACCAGCCGTACCAAGGACTTTTGCACTTTCTTTGTCACTGCAGATAATTGCTGATCAATCAATACAAAATGGCATTTTCAAAATTAATTGTGAACTGAAACAGTTTTCATTTGGAGAAAAAGATACTGTTGTATGGCTTGCGAATTCAATATACTTTCAGTTGTATGGACTCTATGCATATCCTTGTTACCCATACTATCACTCTGATTACTAATCCTGTAAAAATAGGGCTGCAAGTGCTCCAGAGATTCATCTAGTTCACCCCCTGCTCAAGACAGAATAATCTGCTAAACCATGCCAGACAACAGTTTATCTAACCTGTACTTAAAACTTCCAATGATGAAATAAAGATAACAAACAGTACAGGCAGAGAAGTGGCCTTTAATTGTGCTTATCCTCTTAATTCTTATTATTCTTTTATGTGTAGCAGTTTCTGTAAGCAGCCAAGACTAAAGTCTTGTGGTAACAAAGGCTAGAAACAGACATCATTAAGTGAAGCAGACCAGCTGTTCTGTGATATGTTCCAGCACAGCTTATTCTTTGTGTTGGATAAAACACACTTGGCTTGTCAATGCTAAGGGACAGTGGACAACTTGTTTTCCCAGAGCTTGAGGGGTGTACAAAATCAGGGCCCCCAAGCCAGTGGTGGCCAACATTTTTGGCAGGCATAGCACAAGTTCTGTGGCGGGGGGCTGGACTCGACCTTGCAAGGTCCCTTCCAGCCCTACTGTCTATGAAAGCTATGAAATCTAAGTTAAGCCCCAATCACCTGCGATTGCTGCTCTGATCCCCAGCTACCAGAGGTCTGACTGATAGAGCTTGTACCCTGGGGCATTGGAATGAAGTTAGGAAGACTCAATCCTCCTGCTGCATGAAGGAGAACTGGGACAGGATACTACTGTAAGAAAGGTGTCAAAGAGGTGTTACTGCTGCAGTTTTATATAGCAAGTGAGGACTCAAACTCCTGCATTTGTAGTGGCTGCAGGGCCAGAAAGGATTAATGTGGTTCTTGGCAGTGACACTTGACACCTCTTGGAGCTGTGGTCCTGCCCTCTCTCTGCTGGAGGCTCTAATCCCCTCTGCAGATATTCCAGAGCCTTCCTTTACCAAGCAACTGGGGACTCAGGCTAGGGCTCTGTTGGGCTTGAATACCATACAGAGCAGCTGCCCATGCCACTTGCAGTTCATGTGCCACAGATTGACCACCAACCACTGTTCCAAGCGCATTCAAAGTGTTTTTAACCTTGATTTTTAACCAAATGTACTTGTGAGATGAGAGGGATTGAACACATCTTTATCAGTAACTGTTTTTGAGATGTGAACGTCATCAGTAAAGTCCTGTTACTTTCTAAACAAATGGCAACAGGCATGTGGAATAACAACAGTAGGAAGCTAGCTATGGCAGGGGGCTGGACTTGTTGGCAGGAGATCTTCTGTAGTCCTGCATCCTGTGTTCCTGTTCCCTGCCCCACCCTCACCCCCACTTCCATGGCCCACAATAAGAATGAAAGCTCTTAGCCATTACTGTGGTGATTAAAAAGACTTTGCTCAAACAACAGACTTTCAGTATCCTCTTTAAAAGACAGTGGTAAAACTTCAGGGCCTGTTTCTGGTCATCCCATGTGTTGAATATGTCTGGGATGAAAGAGGATTTCTAAACCTGGCCAAAATCTGCTGGAGAGGTATAGGACATGCTCCCTGCTGGAATGCCTATAGGAGTTAAATGCCTATCAGAGTGAGGGTAAAGCCATAGTTCAGAACAAGCTGGGGGAGGGTGCTGTACCAGCTTGATGATGGCATAAGTAGCTCTGAGTCAGGACTGGGAGATAACATGTTTACACCAGCATAAAATAGTAGTGGACAGATGATGCAGACCTGTAACCTGGACTAACTGCCAATTTTGGTGCAGAAGTATCTTGAAAAGAATTGGGGTAAAGCTCTCTCAGTGTAAATTTAAACTGGCTTAGGTGTTGTCTTCCTAGAATATTCATGTGCTAAAGGCAAACAAGTTCTTATTTGTTCCTCTACCACCTACTGTACCACCTACAAAGTCTCTCAACTTTAACTGCTTGTTTTTCTATTTCTGATCCTGGCTTGACTTATATTGGTGTACAAAACTAGGTAAATTTCACTGGGTTACATAATAGTCTGTGTAGAGCCCAGGTAGAAATCCTACTGGTGGGGTCCTCTGCCCCTTAGACAAGCTGGACCATGGTATTACCAGTAGAAAGCCATGTCACTAGTTACTCAGAGTGGCAGAAGCAAGCAGACTTCTCCATGGTGCCAAATCCTCCTTGGTTGCAAGGTCATTATTCTAAGAGGAAACCATGTGCAGAGCAAATTGCAGTAGTCCCCAAAGAATTTCAAAAAGGGAGGGACTGAAGTTACTGGATCAAAGTTTAGCCCAACTTGTATGAAAATAATGGGATTTGAAAATTGCCATAATTCTGTCCTGTCATGGGAAACTTATCGAATGAGAAAACCCTGACCTGTTGTTTGGAACAAATAGCGGTGTGAATTTCAGTGATTTTTTTTTTTTTTTTTTTTTTTTT
>NW_017729015.1:284223-300578 GCF_001723915.1 Gavialis gangeticus
TTTTTTTTTTTTTTTTTTTTTTTTTAATTGCTAGACTCCAAAGCAATTGTTCTCCTGTCCAGTGAAGTGGTAGCTTTGTGAAAGGAAACAAGAGCTTGCCCTTGCCCTTGGGAAAGGAGATATGCACAAGGGTCTCCTGTGCTCCTCCCATAAGTGGTTAAGAGGGAAATTTATTTTGGCAGGTAAAGAGAGCTGTTTTGAAAGGATTGTGTCACGATTTGGAAAGAAAGTAACATATGTGGTGATTGGAGATGGGCGTGATGAAGAGATTGCAGCCAAACAGGTGAGTGCCCAGGACTGCAGTTTAACATGTGGGATGATGCTTGTGTGTGTAGGGTTGGAGTATCCTAACAATGGGGTTGTTTGTGATGCATCCCCAGAGTTCATTTATCAATTACAGGTGTATACAGTATGATGTCCAGTATGGCAGATTTAAGGGACTTCCCAGCACTTTAATCTGGGGAATTAGCTGACTCCTGAATGCCTGATTTCTCATTCTTAGCATCTCTGCTCATAGATATAGATATATACAGGCAACCATAAAAAATGTGCATGTGTAAAACACACACACACACACTTTCTGGAGGAATGCATTGTACTTACAGATTAGGGAATATACAGTTGCCTTTAACAGTCACAATCTGTAAGTGGAATGCATTCCCCTAAAACAGTGCCCTGTTGTGATCACAGAATGTAATTGTTGCATGTATTTTAGAAGATACAAGTTCTTTGACCAATGAAATGAGAAAGAACTTGATTCTTAAGTCAAGCCACTAGACAGCTTCTGGCATATCTTCTGGATTTTATCATTAAAACTAGAAATGTGTCTATACCTCTGGTGGGGTAAGTTGAAGGCTCATCCTCAACTACTCCAAGCCACATAGTCTTGGACTGCATCGTAGAACTCCACATATGTACTTTGGCTATCCTCATGTTGGAGTTAAAACCTATTTTTGCATTGACTTTATAACTATCTGTTTCAGCACAACATGCCCTTTTGGAGGATCACAAATCATGCAGACCTTGTGTCCCTTCACCAGGCCCTTGAACTCGACTTCCTGTAAGAAGTTCAGCAGAGGAGTGAATGCAGCTCCTCCATAAGCCCCTCTCTATTTGGAGAGGCAGAAATCATGTCATCTGGATACTTTCTTTTCATCTTGATGGAAAAAAAATGTAGCTAACAAACTTTACAGTAGAGTGTCACTTGGTCATTTCCTCAGGAGCATGGTACTACCAAGTAGAAAGTGTTTTACCCAGAAAGCTGCAGACTCAGCATAGTCCAGGTGTTCTCTCTTGCCTACAGAAGGGTGTTGCTAGGGCCAAGAGACCTCTTCAAGCAGGTAGTCTTCAGAGAGTCACTGTACACAGGCTTGCGGTAAAAGCAGCAAACTTTTGTAAAATCCCTCTCTCGATTTAGTTATGGAACCCAAAGTAAATGGGTTATTTTTATTTTTATAGACAGGGGTCCAGTGTCTAGAGCTTGATAAATCTTTCCCTTTTGGCAAAACCAAAATGAGTGGTTGATTTTTTTTTTTTTTTTTTTTTTTTTTTTGTGGTTGAAAATATTAATGAAAATATGAAGAACGCCTCTGTGTTGCTGTAAAAATCTCTGCCTTTTCTCTCCCCCTGTTCAGAGCAGTTAATTTATTGCCAATTTTTAGATAATTTTATCCCAATTTAGGTTTATTGGATATTAACAAGGGAGAAAGAAATGTGTCTAGAACTTTCAGTTTTTCATTTAGGAAAATGTCTTTCCTAGTGAATAACTGACTTCCTGTTCAATGTGTGGATCTCTCACATGTGTTTGTGTATGTTGTATACACCACCCTGTTTACAAACCTGAGGGTTACTAAATTCCACCCCAGCCAATGACCTGGACTGCAGCATGATAGGCATGTTAAGAATAAGGAGCTGAATCTGAAAATTAAGGTGCTAGCATTAGCATTATTGCGTTCAGTGCCTCCAACATGAATAGGAGAGTCTTCACTTGGTCTGGAATAATTTAAAGGACTTTTACGCCATATTAATAACATAAGGAAAAAAAACATTTATTAGCATTCACTTCTGTTCTCCAAACACCATTTATGTCCAGTAAGTCTTTATTAGCTGGATCTAGTTCAATATGATGGGTATTCCACTTTCTGTTATGGTAAAGACATAGTTGAAAACAAACAAAACCTTCTTTGTGAGAGGGAATCTATCTAGGAAACCCATCATTCAGCAATCCAAAGCACATCAGCCACAGGAATTGTGGGTATGCTAATGTTTCTGTTAAGACATTAGATAATGAAGCTGATGACAGTGTGAAGTGAGGTGACCTATACCCCCTTAGCACAACTCTTCTCTATACTAGCAATATTTAGATTGAGGAAGGAGGGGGCCTTGCCAGTCACATAAGCTTGTAACTCTTCAGAAGTTCTTGATATGGGATAGGACCTCATGCTCAGCAACTGTATGCCCACACTGCTTTTTGTCCTAAGATGGGATAGAAACTACCTAAGCATCTTCTCAAGAGTTGCCTGGGTTCCAGGGCGGTCCTTGGTCACCCATCTGGAACCTGAAGAGGGGATGATTAGGAAAGCTCAATGTTTTCATTTAAACAGCTACTGGCTGAGCAGGATGTTGAGCAGCTGCATGTTTTTGGCTATAGATGTGTCTGAAGTATAACCACATGCCCTACAGGCTCTTGAGTTTGAGGCAACGCACTGGCACTGAACCTTGTCTACACTAAGAATGCTCCTTGAACATTGGTGCCAGGGTTACCATCAGCCCAGTTTCATGGAATATTCTAATATTTGTAAATTACTTGCCTGGAACAGGATTAAATAACATTACAATTGTAATGTTGGTAGCAAGGGATGGCTTCATACTCAGGCTCCCCATGCTGCTAATACTACCTTTAACAACTGTGAGAGAGTTGTAGAAACAGTCCATAATGTAGACAGCCTAAGTTGTGAGAACCAGGGAAGTACTGGGGTCTTTGGATTTCAAACATGTTTTAAATTTTGATCTTAATAACACAGCAAATAAGGAATCTGCATCCTTCTCCCAGACACCAAATGGAGCATCAGACCAGTACCATGGAACTAGGAGCCTGGCTTTTCCATCCAGTCTGCTTGCTAGACATGCTGATTTTACACTCTGACCTTAGGCAGATGGACTCCAGAGCTGGATGACTCCCAGGAGAGCTTTTCAATTTATGGAATACTGTGTGGACGGGAACGATTGTTTTCAGTCTGGGTATCATCTTCCTGCATTAGAGACTCTGCAGATCTGGTTTTTGTGGTGAGTTGTTACTCTCTGGCTTATTCAGTGGAAGTCCTCTTTTGGAATTTGGAAAAGTAGCTGTACTTTTAACTACTGCTAGAGTTCCTGCCTGTTGGCTGTAGGAGACAACCTAAAATATCTCTTGCTCAAAGGAAGCACAGCAGAGTTTATCCACTGGCAATGACAGGAGACTTCATTGCTCCTTGTGAAGCAAGCCAAGAGCCTGCTCTCCCGTACATAAACCGGGCTGAGAGAGACCATGAGCCTGGGAGAATATTTACTGTAAATTGTGGTGCTCAATGGAAAGGCTCACAATCTCTTGTGAGCTACAAAAGTCATCAGAAAGCAAGATAGGTCTACAGTATAGGAAAGGAGATGAGTGTTCAATAGGTGCCAGAAGGTAAGGGGTTTTCTTGTTCTTGGTTCCTACAGTAGTATCTCTTTAAAATAAAGCCCTAGAAGGGTGAGTACTACATTTAACCTTTCGAGATGGTCCAGCAGGAAATAGACCACATGAAAGTACATAATTTCCACAGGTGGGAAAACTTTGCATCTGAAGATAAGGAATCTTTCTACCTTGGAGTTACAAAACAAGAACCAGTTCTGGTTTCCAGTACAGTTCTGTCAGAGTTGAGGATCACTAACCCTTCAGAATTTTTCTTGTAAATGTACCTATGAGACACTTCACCTTGTGGAACTCGAGATTATTTGGAGCACGTCTCATACTTCAGTGAACTTTAACTTTGGGATCAAAACTGGTGCCTTAACCTCCCACCATCTAACTTGGACAAGCTTCCCCTTTACTTCAGTAATTGTACAGAGAAAAACTTCAGGGGAGAGTTTGACTGCCCTGGCTTTTTTGATTTTTTTTTTTCCTCTCTGTGTGTTTCTGGCACATGCTGGAAGCCAAGGTACTGGGCACACAAATACCTGCCAGGTTTTGCTTTGTGTTTGTTTACTTTAGATGTTTTAAAGGAACTTTTAAGATATTGGCAAAACTTAGGCTGAATGTGAAACTATTGCAGCCAGTGACATTTCATACTAATATTTATATGATGTTTCCTTGAATGTATGTAAAATACTTTTCTAACAGGATGTTGATGGTACATTTCTGTGTTACATTAATAAAGGTTAACCTGGCTCCTTTATTTTTTTCCCCTGGTGGCTAGGTTTGAGAATGGTCCCTTTCCCAATGGACTGGCAGTGAGGAGTTCCTCTTTATGCAAGGAAATTTATAGCTGCCTTCCGCATGATTTCATTGTTTTCCCATTATTTCATGGATAAATGCCACACCAAATTCTAAAGCCAAAAATCTGGGAGGAAAATACTCTGCATCACTAAAATGCTCCCTCTAAGTATTCCTGTTTTTCCATGGCAAGTGGGTACTTCTGTGTCCTCAGCTCCAAGTATCTTTCAGCTCACCCTACAGTCTCAATCCTTTAAATCAGCCAACCCACTGATATTTGCTAGTTCTAGACACCCTTGTGCTTAAGTATTTTAGAAAGCATAACTTGAGTCAAGTCCCTCTGGAACTTCCAGAAGCCTTATCTAGCAGCAAGGTGTTGGTTACAGTATATGTATGAGACTGAGGGCATTAATGGCTGCAAATTCCTTGATTGTTCATGTTCTGTGTAATGGGGGCTGTCCTATGAACTGGAAAAAAATAAAGTTTCTATTTTCTGTAATAATTGGTATGGTCTGTTGGCTGTAACACTTTCGCTATATTTGTGCCATTCTCACAACGAATGGGACATTGTGGGTTTTGAAGAGTAGGTATCAGGAAAGGAATCAAGCTGTCTTTCAAATCTCAGTTTGACATCCCTGGAGCCTTCTGCAGCTGAAGCTAACACAGTCAAGACACGGAAGCAAAGGAAAATTCTTCTCAACCTTACTTTGGGATGACTAGAGAGTTGGGACCCTGGCTCATCATCTGAGACGGACAGTGTGTAGTTACTATTCACTTGCTACAAGCTGCTGAGATTGTGAGCAGAAGAGAAGGCATCCCTTGCTTGTGTGCATCTGCTGTCATGGCCGGTTATGTAACAGTGCACCCACCTGGAACCAGCTCTAGCTAGTGGGAGGGTGAGTTCGGTGATGGAGGAGCCAGCCACAGCAGAAAAGCCTGGCTGGGTATTTAAAGGGACAGGCAAAGCTGTGGCACTGGATAAATTGTCAAGGTTGTGAGGGGGTAGCTGCTTGACAGGTCAGAACCAGAAGCTGGCAAAACTTTATTCAGATATTGTACTGCAGGTGTCAGTAGGGACTGATTGCGGAAGCTGTTGTAGAGCATCCTAAGTTTGAAGATGTCTTTGTCTGAAGCGTGCTGAGGACTCCCTTGTTTGCATTTCAATAGCACTTGCAACAGCAGGACACTGGCAGCCATCATCCTGCTGCTTTACCTGGGACAGGTTAGGGCCTTCTTGGTGTTTTATGGCAATGTATCCTGAGGGTTGATTGTGTAATTTTATGAATGGGTTAGACAAGGATTTGTATGGGATGATTTAGATAGGATCCTGTCTTGAGCAGGGGGTTGGACTAGATAACTTCCAGCAGTCCCTTCCAGCCCTCTTCCTCTTGTGATTCTGTGACATCCAGAAGGGAGGATGACAAAATCCAGGTAGCCTTCCCTCTGCCTGCCATCCACAGATCCTGTCATGGGCATGCTCTCTGCCCACACTGCCACACACACAATGAATCAAGAAGAAAGCGTGGAGTTGACCATGCTGTACGAAGCAAGACTATGGATGAGATGCAGCCCAGAGTTGCATTGTAAGAAACCGGGAGAGTGTTGAACAAAGGCTGGGAGCTCAGTGTGGCTGCAGGCAGAGCCCCAGAGAGCTGAAGCCTAGAGGCCCTGCCTGGCTAGGGCAGGGCTGTCCCACTGGGGGCCCACAGGTTTTGTGGGTTAACTTGTGGCCCCCAGGCTCCTGCCCAGCTGCCACTTAGCATCTGGCTCCCCCTTCCTCTGGTTGCTGTTTCCTGTTCTGGCCCAGAGAGTGAGACAGCGTGAGGAGCTAAGGGTGAGCCTAGGACATGCATTGCACAGGGAGGGAGAGAGGTCAGGGGGGTTCCTGACATGCAGTGCAGCAATGGGGTGTCCATATGGTGTAGCTGGGGGGAAGGTTGCAGGCACACAGCGTAACGTGGGGGGAGGACTCACAGATGCACTCGACTGGCAGAAGGAAGGCCTCGGGCACACAGTAGCAGTGAGGGGGTTGTCAGCACATGGTGCAGTGAGGGGGAGGTCAGGCATGCAGTGCAGTAGTGGGGGAGACTCCTGTGGGGTGTGTAGCCCACTGGTGTGGCACCTGGCCACTTGGAAGTTAGACAGTCCTGGGCTAAGAGCTGACCAAAAGCAGAGAAGGGAAAAGCCTAGCAGGGAGGCAGCTTTTGGGCCAAAAGCAGGGGGGGGGAGAGGCAGGAGATCCCCTGCCAAGAGATCTTCCCAGCGCTGCTCAAGAAAAGGCAATGAAGCATTTAACAGCCTAGAACATTTGCTATGATATGCCTGAGGATATATGGTCTCGCTTACACCTAGAGGCAAAGAGGGTGTTTTCCTAGCATATGACTTTCAGGGATGCTGCCAGGGATGGTCCAGAACAGTCGAGGTGGAGTTGAGGCCTGTAGGACTCCAGAACCCCAGAGCTTTCCCTGCCTCTGCCAACAATGCACTGCTTGCCTTCTAGACCGAAGGATCAGGGCCTGCCTCTACGGGGAAGGTCTGTCATCATAACAAAGCTGCAGGAGGGGAGGGGAGGGACTTCAGGGGTATTAGCAATGTATTTACATGCTTTGTGCTAGTTTTACCAACCTGAATGGCTTTAGCAGCACGAAACAGCAGTACCTACACCCCCCAAAATTATGTGAACTTGGAGTTCCTTGTGTACATGCTCGCTCTTTCTCTCAATATTATGTTAACGCTTTTCCTATTAATATACAGGCAAATTACTACCGTTTCCCCTCTGGCATCTGCCCCTCTGGTGTGACTGCACTTTCAGTAGCCATCATAGAATTATTTTGTTACAAAGTACTGTGCAGACCACTGTGGCTAGGTGCCATGTTACATGTCCTATACATGTCTCAGGTGCACAATTGCACACAAAGCTGGGTTTCCACATTACTCTTTGCACAGTGTCCCCCTTACAGAAAGTCCCACTCCTGTACTTTGTTCTTATTTCCAATTGGGGATTCTGCCCAAATTTTCCAGTGTTTGCAGATTTTAAGGCTAAAAGGGGCCATTCTGATTGCTACTATAACACAGACCATAAGGCTTCCTACATTAATTCCTTGTCAAATTCCAGCTTCTCTTTTAGCAAAGCATCCAGTTGTGATTTTAATAATTGCCAAGTATAGGAAATCCCCAGCACCACCCTCTTTGGTTAGTGTTCCAGTGGCTAATTATCCTCCTAGCCTGAATTAGTCCAGCTTCACTTTCCAGTCTGGATTTCAGTTTTAAAACACTTCTCTAGGAACCTGAGGAAGGGCTTTTTGTGCTCAAGAACTTATTCAACATTTCTCCCATCTATATCATTAGTCCAGTAAAGGGTATTACTAAACAAATCTTGCTTCTCGCAGATTATCTGGACCATCACGGTGACAATACTAAAACCTCAGGAACAAACAAATGGTTCAAGTTCATTCAAGAGCATAACATATCTGTGGGCCCAGTCCTATTCCCAGACATCTGTGATCAAGCTTATGTTTGGTGCTGTACAAACAGAACAAGAAATGGGCCCAAATGCCTGGGATATAGGACCAAGTGAAGGTTGATGTTTGTGTAGAACAGCCATTCCCTGAGTCCCATATAAGCTTGTGCTAGTCCTGTTACTAATACCTATTAACATATTTCTAGCTTCTCATGTAAAAAAGCAGCCAGCACCACTGAGCCAGTCTTCAGCTTCTGACTGCCATCACGGGGTCACTCAGAGCCGAGATATGGTTGACCATTAATAGAAAGTTTAGTTGCAGCATAGTTATCAGTCTGGAGCTGTTTGCAAGACTGTTTTGAAGGCTAATCATTTAATTTTAAATACGGTAATAAAGCAGTTACGCAAACCAGGTCACTGGGTGCATTCCTAGTCTCTCTCCGCTGCTGGCTGAAGGCACCCCAGCTGCTGACATTTATACAGCTTTTTATTGCTGAAAGTCATTTACACTTTTTTGCTCTGCCAGAGTTATAAAGCCACTGGCAGCTCTCATGCACTGTGTTCTTGAGCTCCCCACTTCCTCCCAAATTGCAGAATTGCTTTTTTGTTGCCTCTTAATTTCTAGAAGGGCCAATATCCTACGTTTCTAACCTAGTCATCACAGTACCCAATAAGACTTCTGATGCATGTTATTTTGACACCCTCTGCCTAAATGATGGAGGGCAGCCCTCTGGCCTTTGAACGTCACTTTGTAAGTGATAAAGTGGTCTTTAACAGGCCTTCGAAGACTTCTCTGTACTGCAGGCTCATGTTGGTGGAATATTCAGCCTGGCTTGTTCTCACACATTTGGTGCTTTTCACAGTGCAGAAGGAAGCCATGTGATACAAGTATGAGAGAGTCTTGGAAGACCCTATTAAAGGCAGAATAGACTGCACTTTTCCTAGCAGGCTGTGAACACACTTGCACCCAACCTCATCTCTAAGCAGACTGAATTCCTTTCTGCCAGAGGTGTGTGCACACCTTAGGGCTCTGGTGTCCAGGTTGTAGCCATATTGGTCTAGAGGAAAAAGCAATCAGGGCTCGTAGGGATGATATCTAATAATAAAAGATATCATCTCTACTACAAGCCCTTAGGGCTCTGGCACATCTGTTGTGCAGCAACAAGCCTGTAGCCACCATCTTAGCAGTTTGGCACTGGTACCTTTCAGCTGATTTAACCAGACCAGTAGTGAATGAGCTGTGTACATCATGAACAGTTTCCCAGACAGATAGGGCTGTAACATCTTGAGAGTCCATGCAATGGTCATACATTCCTTTTCATTGATGTGGTTTTTCTCCCTGGGAAGCAAGGGTCTCTCTCTTCTTTCTCTGTGACATCTGCCTACATTTCTGAGGCATTGGTGTAAACCACAAAGGATTTATCAAAGTTCAGATGCGCTAAAATGGGGTCTTTGCTTAAGGCTTCCTTTAGGAAGCAAAAAGCTCTCTGGCATTCTGTAGTCCAGATCACTTTGTCTGGCTTTCCCTTCTAGTACAGCTCAGTAATGGGAGCTGCTAGGGTATAGAAATGGGGTACATATCTCTGGTAATAAAGGACTGGCCATGATTTTTCATTTGGACCAGGTTGCAGCAGCACAGTAAAGACCATTTGGAGCTGAGTGGTCTGCTGCACTATTTGAGATGCAGCACTCGGATCCCCCTCCCCCTTCCCAGGAGCTAAGCAAAGCAGCTCCTGAGGCAAGGGGTGCTACAGATTGCTGGGGAAGCCAGGGATGAAGAGCCAGTGTCTTGAAGCCAGAGGTCTGCCCCTTGTGAATCTGTGGTAGGGATGGTTTCAACAAGATGTTTGAGGATAGAGAATTGAATAAGGCTTCTTAGGGACTCCTGAGGCAGAGCTTCCCATCTAAATAGGTGTGATCCACAACCACCACAATTTTGCTTCCACCTACCTGTGGAAAAGTTACTACATGTGTTTTAACTCTTGAATAAAATGCATTTTTTTAAAAAAAACAAACAGCTCAGCAGCTGTATGCTAGCTAAATGCTTAGTGCCTCACCATTAAGTTGGAGGTCGGACTGATACCCCAGGGATCATAGTTTCATAGTTTGTAGGGTTGGAAGGGACCTGAGCAGATCATCGAGTCCGACCCCCTGCCATGGCAGGAAAGATTTCTGGGGTCAAACGACCCCAGCAAGTTGTTCATCTAGCCTCCTCTTAAAGACCCCCAGGGTAGGAGCCAGCACCACTTCCCTTGGAAGTTGGTTCCAGATCCTAGCCGCCCTGACCATGAAGTCGCACCTCCTGGTGTCTAATCTGAATCTACCCTCTGCCAGCTTGTGACCGTTATTTCTAGTCACTCCTGGTAGAGCTCGGGGGAACAGGGACTTCCCCAGTGCCTGCTGGTCCCCTCTGACTAGTTTGTAACAGGCCACTAGATCCCCCCTCAGCCTTCTCTTGTGGAGGCTGAATAGGTTCAGGTCCCGTAGCCTCTCCTCGTAGGGCCTGCTCTGCTGCCCCCTGATCACGCGAGTGGCCCTCCTCTCGACCCTCTCCATGTTGTCCACATCCCTCTTGAAGTGCGGCGCCCAGAACTGGACGCAGTACTCCAGCTGCGGCCTGACCAGTGCCGCATAGAGGGGGAGGATCACCTCCTCCGACCTGCTTGAGCTGCATCTGTGGATGCATGACAAGGTGTGCTTGGCCTTCCTGACCGCGTCCCCACACTGTTGGCCCATGTTCATCTTGGCATCAATGATGACTCCAAGATCGTTTTCTGCCTCTGTACTGATGAGAAGGGAGTTCCCCAGCCTGTAGGTATGGTGCTGGTTCTTCCTCCCCAGGTGCAGCACCTTGCACTTGTCAGTGTTGAATCCCATCCTAGTCTCATCTGCCCACCACTGTAACCTGTCTAGGTCCGATTGCAGCCTATCCCTCCCGTCTAGCTTGCCCACATCCTCCCACATCTTAGTGTTGTCAGCAAATTTGAACAGGGTGCTTTTTACCCCCTCGTCCAAGTCACTGATGAAGATGGTGAACAGTGCGGGCCTGAGGACTGAGCCCTGGGGGACCGCACTGCCCACACCCCTCCAAGTCAAAAATGACTTGTCCACCACCACTCTCTGGGTGCAGCCCTCCAGCCAGTTGGCGACCCATTTGACTGTGTAGGTGTCAACACCACAGTCCCCTAGTTTTTTCATGAGAATGGGATTAGAGACTGTGTCGAATCATGCAGCTGTCAAGCAAAAGCCAGAACCCCAGTGATGACAGGCCCTTTACAAATGGCTAATTTTCAGCCTCTGAAACTGGCAGTACAAGTGCTAGGTCAGGGCAGAACTTCAACTCCCTTCCAGCTCATTACACTGAGAAACAAACATCAAGGATGCTACCTAAAGCGGTAGGAGTTAGTCCAGGTAAAAGTCAGAGCTTCAGAGAAGTGGTCTCAGGTATGTGTGTCTCTTCAAATAGCCTCTCAATTTGGAAACTGCAGCAGACCAGGAACCCCCCTGCTCCTCCTCTTCAAGGATTGACCACAGCCAGGGCATGGCTTCCATAGCAGGATAAACCTATAGCACTTCCTAATTTCCACAGAGCAGCTTACTAATACATTGCAGTAGCAGAGGACTTGGCAGGGCCAAGCCCAGTGATTTTTTTTGGTAACAACAAATCAATATTTGAAGGAGCTTTAATCTTTGCTTTGAAAAGGACCAGGGGCTTTCTCAGCTCTGAGTAGCCTCATCTGGTCACAAGTTCTCCACCCACTTCCCTTGTTTCAATGGAAACACTGCGGTTCACTCCACATTAATTTATTTATTTAGCATATGTAGTTGTGGCATATTGCTTCAACCATCTTAAGGTGATATCATCACCATTGTGATGAACTTGAAGGCCACCAGGTAGTGTAGTAAATCGGCACAAGTCAACAAGGTGGGACATGGTTTGAATTCATCCACTTCTCCACACTGTGCTTATGGGATAGTGCATTCTGTTACCATGACATATTTAGTTAGATCTAATGTGGTACAGTACAAGCACAAATCAAATAACCCTCACAACTGAGGCCAAGATATTTGGCACATGAGCCCAACCCTCCCCTGGCAAAATGACAGAGTGGGAAACCCAAATGCAAATGGGAAATCCAACAGTTCCTGTCCATGTCCTGCCAAGAAGAAAAAGTCAACCCAGTTACCACTGCTCGGATAAAGGGGAGGCTGGTGAGGAAATGGGAGGTGGAGGGGACAACCTGCAAAGTGAGGCCATGAGGCTAGCATGCTGCCTAAATAAAATGGCCCAGAAGAGTTCCCTACTGTGGGTCTGAGGAGGAACTTGAGAACTGTCTAACAAATAACAATAAAGATTTTAACTTGCTCACTGCCTCTCATATCCACCAGTGGGCCATTCAGGTTCAACAGCACAGCATACTTTATAGCTGTTTTAAATATCTGTCCCTGGCAGAGTACCAACTTGGAGCAGGATGTGGCCTTTTTGCAAGCCCAGCTGTGGCAAATCCCTCAACACAGCTACCACCCCTCCCAGCTTTGTGCCAGTTCCCTTGGAAAAATAGCACGTGAAGCTGAGAAGGAACTGGCTGGAGCAAGACCTGGAATAGGGTCTCCCCTACACATTTAAAGTAGACTCCCAAGGCAGAAATCTCCAGTGGAGCAGGGACAACTGGATCAAAGTTAAACATCCGCCTCCACTCCATTTGCCAAGCTTTGCCCAGCCAACGAAGACGCTGCAAAGTGGCTCTGCACCAGTTGGTACATCCGTTCGTTCACAGCGGCAGGTGCTCGGCCATGTCGGAACTCGACAGTGCTGACACTTTCACCAGTGTCCACTTCATCGTACTGGCTCTGTACGGTGGGATGCAAGTATTTGTAGTAGATGACTTTCAGCAGAAGCCCAAGAAAATAACAGGCTAGGGCAGCAGGAAGCACGTAGCACAGGTACAAATGCTCACCCAAAGGGGAATTGTACCAAGCCCAGAACGCAACAAGCAGTACACAGTCCACCAGGATGAAGATGTGATAGATAACACTGCGGTGTATTGTCCTCCCTTTAGCCACGTTAAACCAGCAGAAATACAGTATCACACCCACAGTTGCCCTGTAAAACCACTCCAAGCCAGGGGGGTCCATGAAGTTCGTATTTTGCAGCCAGACCCAGAGAACCATCACAGCCCAAACACTCAGGACGTGCAGGGCAATGAAGTGTGGGAAGAGCGTGGCGAAGAGGGCAACCGAGAGGATGCGGGGACAGATGAGGAAGAAGTTCCACGTGAAATAGACAAAGGAGGAGAGCAGGCCCAGTCTGTGTTTCTCCCGCAGGAAGCATCGCAGGGACTGGTGATAATCCAGCAGGGACCATGCCACACACAGGAAGGCGGTGCAAATCCCAAACCCTATAAACATAGTGGGAAAGAGGGTGAAGAGGGACAGGCAGGAAATCAGGCAGTAGTTCAGGCTTTGGACTTCCCCTGGAGAATGTGATCAGAGACTGAAACTGGCCCCATCCCAAACAGAGTCTCTTCTCCTGGCCAGGCATCACTCTACTCAGGCCCCTCCAGTGACAAACAGAGCACAATGCCTCAAAGGGTCAGCACAGAAGTATCCCCTGCTCCCTGTCCAGCTCTCTTTTCCTGCTCTGCCAGGTAGGGAAGATGCCATCACTCTGGTCACATCTGCCATTTCTTATTCCCTTGCAGGCAGGTTGCTAACAGGAAGCCAGCCTGCCCTGTGCTACTTTCTAAACATTTCCGAGGTCCCTCTGAAATAGGAAGTGCTCAGCTCACGGGGTGGACCTGAATCACACAGGAAATAGTACTGTGCAGAGAGGTGCTGAGAGTCGATCAGATTCTAAGAGCTATGCCACAGAGCCTGTTCCAGCTAGCAATCCCACAAGGCCACATAGGCAGAGAGCTGCCAAACCACTCCCTGCCACAGACACAGGTCTGTGGGCTCAGTGCACCCCTTTTCCTACTGAATAGTGTCTGGGCTCAGTACAGGGCTCTGGTATGATTCTCTTATTGCCCAACCCTTGTTAAGAGCTCCACCTTACTGACGGGACCCTTCCCACACTGCTAGTCCCTCCCACAATCATCAGTACAGCTAGATGGGAGTAATTGGGCCTATGCCAGGGGTGGGCAATTATGCCAGGGTTGTAGGTATGGGAGTCTGTGTGGGTGGGTGTGGGGGTTGATGTAGGTATGGGAGTCTGAGCTGTAGGTATGGGAGTCTGTGTGGGTGGGTGTGAAGGTTGGAGGTGAGGTTTGTGGGTGGGTGTGGGCCCCCTCCCACCACACATCTCCCTTCCCTTCCCTTCCCCTCCCCCCAGTTGCAACAGCAGCAGCAGGCCCTCAAGGTACTCCTGCCCATAGCAGGCAGAGCCCCCCGTGGCATGCAGCTCCAGCCGAATCACAGGAGCTGCATATGATGACACAGAGCCAGTCCAACCTGACCTGCTGGCATGTGCCTTCAAACCAAACTGTGCTGGCTCCAAGCCAGCACTTGGGGCTCCCAGCACTGCAGGCAGGCAGGAGCTGTGCACCATCAAGCCGGGCCGGGCCAGCTCCGTGCCTCCACACAGGGCTTCCAGCACTCTAGTGGGGAGCCACACGTGGAGGCACGGAGCCTGCCTGGCCTGATGCCACACGGACCGGGAGCCACGCACCAGGTGAGCTCTGTGCCGCCATGTGCAGCTCCCCACTGGAGTGCTCAAAGCCCCACACAGAGGCACAGAGGTTGCTGGTCTGGCTCAGCCTGGTCTGATGACACATGGCTCCTGCCTGCAATGCCAGGAGCCCCAAGTGCTAGCACAGAGCCAGCTTGGTCTGGTTCAAAGGTGTGTACCAGTGGACTGGGCTAGGCAAGCTCCATGCCACCACATGCAGCTCCCGGGATGCAGCCACAGCTGTGCACCACTGAGGACCTCTACCTTCAGGAGGCCAGGCGCACCCCAAGGCCAGGAGCACCCCCTACTACCCCCACCCTCCACTGTGGCAAGTAGGAGGTCCCCTCCCCACTCACCACCTGTCGAGTCATGCACCATTACACTCGGTGTCTCCGCACGGGGCTCCCAGATGGAGTGGAAGGTGGAAGCACCATGGAGGTGGAAGCACAGAGTCCACCCAGTCCAATGGTGCGCAACCTCTGAAAGTTCACCTCCCACCGGCTTTCAGAGTGGCAGCCCTGGGCTGGTAATAACTGTCTCTTGGAGGGACCCTGTGGGCCAGACAGAATGGCCTGGCAGGCTGGATCCAGCCCACGGGCCATATTTTGCCCATGCCTGCCTTACGTTCTGGTGAAAGCATAGGGTGTTTTTCCATAGCCAGAGTCTCCTTCCTCCCAGCACAGTAGCTTCTCCATTTCACCCATAAGAACCAGCCAGAGGAGTGTCTGAGGCACAGAGCGAGAGGCCTAACGGTATTTATTTCCCTTTCAAATCCCCAGAAGGATGAGAGATGGTTACAGGGCCCTATGGACTGATTCAATGGGGCAGGAAGAGGCAATTCACTTACAAGGCTGTTTCTTCAGCCAAAAAGTAAGACTGAAAATATTTCCACATCTCTGTCATGCATCCCCAAACCCAGAGGCCAGAGGAACCTACAGATGTCTACAGAGCTGGAGGGGGTAATGACACTCCACTGCTCAAAAGTGACAGGGGCCCCCATCCATCTCAGCAGAAGCACTGGGCAGCTTCCCTCCCCACTGCACCCCTCCCTCCCCATATCCCCAACCTGGCTGAGGCAGCTGTGAAGAGTGAGGCTTCACTCCTATTTTCTTTAGGAGCAGGAGTTCAAGGGATCATGCCACCATCCTGTCAGCCCATAAAGTGGGCTCTCATAAGGAAGGCCAGCAAAGCCACTCACCTTGGAAAAGCTCTATCTTGTTTGTTTGTAGAATGACGTAGAGCACAAATGTGAGCTGGGGGGCAGCCTCCAGGAAGGTTTTGAAGAGGCGCAGCATACTGATGTCATGGGACAAGAATAAGGCGTAGGCTTTGTCCTCCTCCGTAGCACCTGGCTTGCGCACTTGCCAACCGACTTTCAGTGCATGCAGACACCTGCATAGGCAACACAGTCGTGTTGGGATGGGTTGTTCTACACAGGGAAGCATTTTGGAGCAGCTCAACACAGTCATCAGCCAGCTACAAGGAACTGTGGGCAAGAGGGTGCAGGGTTCCAAGATCAGCCTACTCTCATGATGGCAGCTAAACCCAACCCATTCTGTTAGGGTAGGTTGTCATATTTAATGCTTTAAAGTTGCACCTGTTTATAGAGTGGTGAATTACAGTATTGTTTAAAGTGTTCTTTTATATTTAGCCTTCTTTAATCATTGCTTAAGTTCTGTATAGCCTCATTGTTATCTGAGCTTTTCTGCAATACCAGCTGGCCTTGCCTCTTACAGGCAGCTTATGGCCTTGAGTTTGCTCGCATGATGTTTCTT
>NW_017729015.1:301939-306026 GCF_001723915.1 Gavialis gangeticus
AATTAAGAGGTGTGCTCGTGATGGGTCTGTTGAACAAAGCAATATGCTGACAGGATAAATTATGGAAAATATGTTGACTGCATAAACACCAATCAAAAAGTAAGGAGCCATTGAAGGAGTGAGGTTAAAGAAAACCATAAAAGGGGGCAGGAAGAAAGTTAAGTGTGTTGTCATTGTCGTCATCATTGTTATCATAAATCTAGCCTTCAACACCTGTCTGGACTATCCCAGCCAATGATGCAGCCTTTGCTTTAGGAACTGAGTAGCCATCTTTTCTGTTGAACAAAGGAACAGATCTGGGATTGGGTGAGATCATAGTACTAGGTGGTTTTTTTCTCTCTGAATATAGAAACTGCTAAGATAATACTTGTACTAATAAAGTTAGACTTTGATTTTAGGACACTGGGTTGTCTGTGCTCGTATTTCACATTCCATTGAAGGGTTAATTGTGCTTTAAGGATCCCTAAGCACTATCTGGTGGACAGTGGTGCTAACAATTCCTATACATTTGGTTAGTCTAGTCATGCAAATCACTATACTGATGTGAAGGGATGCTCATTCATAGCACACAACTACTCATTTCAAAGGATATCTCCTTTTAGTCTTAAATTCATCTGACCTCTGTTGACTTCTGCCTGAAATTATTTACATCGGCAGTCACAACTCTCAACACTAAAGCAATGGAGAACATATCTCATGTGAACAAGGGTCTCACAGGAGATTAAGTTTCCTGAATGAATAATTTTTGAGTGTTTCTCATTTGGGAGTCATTATTCAATGCCACATCTTTATCCAGCGTCACACTTGGCAGGCAGACACATCAATATTCACTTGTTGAGTCACACTGTCTGCTTCCAGACATGGAAAAAAATGGTGCTTTACTTTAAACTCAGCCTGCTCCTGCACCAAGCCCAGTGGATGCCCAAAAGAAACATTGCATTAGCTGGACACAGCTCGTTCAACATCTGTACAGATCGGGCACTTTAGTGGGGCTTTTTTGGCACATTTATCTAATCACTGATTGAATCAGCTTTAATTAAAAGCGCCAAAAAGCCCCACTGAAGCGCACAATCTATACAGACACTGTAGAGCTGGGTCCAAGTAACACGCTTGTGCTTCTGGTAAAGCACGCTTTTTTAATTTTTTTCCACATCTGTCAGTGCCCTAATGCCCCCAAACTTAGGTTACACTGATAACCTGCCAGCAGGGGAAAGAAACCAGAGGGTTAACATGAAATTTTTGGTTTGGGTTCCAATGTCCTGCTGTCTTTGTGATCTATTGCAGTTTCACCATTCAGCTAGCTGCAGCACTCTGGTGTATCTTGAAATCCAAGGGTGTTGCAGAGTGCCACACGATGTTAACACACTTAGATGTGCAAATATGATTCACAAGATAAACGTAACAACAGCAAACATTAATTCATAGTGCTAACAACATTCTGACCTGTCGTTATCTTTCTGAGTTCTTTGCAACATGAGAATTGCTCTATTTTTTGCAGTAAAAAAAACAAGTGAAAACTAAGAGCTAGTATTTTCTGAGGGGTGCCTTGAGTCAAAAAGGTTGAGAACCACCAGATTAAGTTGTTTTCATTGTCTCTGCAGTGAAGTGCAGCTGAAGTGTTGAAAGTACCAACTGGCAGGGAAATCTTCAAGTCACTTGTTTGCACCCATGGGCCCTAAGCCCTCATGAGACAGAAAAATGAAAACAGTCCATCTGAACAAAGCAGCCAGTATTGGAGAGAAGCAGCCTCCAGAAGTCAGAGGCCAGCACAGTAATGTGGCTACGTCTAGCATTGCACTACCACCTATGATACCAGTAACTAATGTACGTGGGCCACCAGCAGAAGAACCACCCGCAGAGAGGTGATTTAAGTAACTAAGTAAGTTGATGGTGGCTACCTGAGTTCTCACTGATCCTTGTAACGAGGTTAGTAAAACACTGGGACACGTTACCCAGAGAGGCTGTGGAATCTCCATCCTTGGAGGTTTCTAAGACCCGGCTAGACAAAGCCTTGGCTGGGATGAGATAATTGGGGATGGTCCTGTTTTGAGCAGGAGGTTGAACTAAATGACCTCTTGAGGTCCCTTCTGAACTCTCAGGCCTGGGCACATGCCTATCCCCAGTGCACCAGGCTACAGCCCCTTCACCATCTCCTCAAGGACCTCTGGTTGCACTTTTCTCTGCACTTTCTTCTTTTATGCATTACCCTACTATGCCCCTATTAAGTCACAGGACCTCCTGGCTCCAGCCACATCTAACCTGGAAGGAGGCTCTCTGGCTGAGGCAAACCTGGTGACTCTGGGGCTGCCTTTCTTTCTCTGATCTGCACACATTGCTGGGGACAGTTTTACTGGGCAGTGACTGCTGGCTCCTTGGACTCATCTGAGGGCCAGTGGGCACTGGGCAGTGTGCTGTGCTCACTGTCCCCCCCCTTGGTATACTAGTTATTACCCTTTGACCAGCACTCTGGACCCCGTTTTTTGTTTTTTGTCCCCAGTAATTAATTGTCACCTTTTCTGTAGCCTCCCCATCTGAGGGAGGCCAATAGGTTACTTGGTAGGCCTAGACTCATGCCCTTCAAGGTGACAAATAGGCCTGCGTGTAACAAACAGGCCTGATTCTCAGGCCTAGTCTATACTAGAAAAGGTTTGCCAGTAAATCGAAGCCAGTAAAGGTTTTTATTCTAGCAACCCTCTTACTGGAAACAACCAGGACCTACAAGCATCCCATATATTGGCTCCCTGCACACCCCAGTCTATCTCAGCAAAGGACTTTTAGGCCTTTATAACTGCAGTTAAATGACAGCTTTTCTCAGCATGCAAAAGCTGAAAAAAATCTACCTCCACTCCCCACTGCCATAACCAGCAACACCTAGGGTGGCCATCATAGAGGACAGTCCATTTTTCTGCTACTCTGTCCTCTGTTTTCTATTGATATGAAACCAGACGCCTTTATGTCCTCTTCTTTTCTCTTCAAGAAAAAAGTAGAGGATATAAGAACTTTCTCTTCTTAAAGAGAAAAATAGAGGTAATAAAGGCATTGGGTTTCGTAGCGGTAGAGGACAGAGCAGCAGAAAACCGGCCTGTCCTCTATGATGGCCACTCTAGCAACACCGCTTTCCCAGCACGCGGTTTTAGCAGAGGCCCAGCCTGCACAAAAGCAGACGTGCTACTTTCTGCACGTGAAGAACTGGAGTCTCCCAGCCCAGGTGCACCCACATGCGGTCACCGTCGGACCCGCTGGGGTGCTCTCAAACAGCGGCTCCCAATCTGCGGCACGGGGGGGGCACTGGTGGCGCTCAGGTGCGCGGTGACCCCGTTAATGATCCTTCCGCAGGTTCACCTACGGAAACCTTGTTACGACTTTTACTTCCTCTAGATAGTCAAGTTCGACCGTCTTCTCGGCGCTCCGCCAGGGCCGTGACTGACCCCGGTGGGGCCGATCCGAGGACCTCACTAAACCATCCAGTCGGTAGTAGGCGCTAGGGCCTGGACCAGAACTCCTTGCCGTGACAACAATTTGCTGTAAGGTTGCACCGGTTGCACTTGGCGGCGCACAATCCCTCAGAGGTGGAACCGCTGCTCTACGTTTTATGCAGCAAGTGCCCCCTAACTTCTGAACATTTGAATAAGTACCCCAACACTTAATTTTCCAGGGGCTGAACCTCTTAGCTTTGAACGCCAAAGTATTACTGGGGGATTGAAAGTGCTGCACGTTTTTTGCCATGGTTTGGAGAGGAGAAAGGGACGAGAGAGAGCGAGCATTGGGGTCCCCCCTGTCTGTGCTCAGTCTGAAGTATCCCGGGCGGCACTGCCGAGGCAGCCGGCCCAGCCCGCTCGTCGGGGAAGGGAAGCAGCCCCCGGGGTGCAGAGGCGGGACAAGCGGCCGGGCGGCCTCACCTGTACAGGTAGCCGAGCTGCAGGAGGTGCAGCAGCGCCAGGCAGGCGCCGGGGGCCAGGCGCTGCCGCAGCGCGGGCGGGTCCGCCCGGTGCCAGGCCCAGCTGAAGAGCTGCGCGGCCAGCGAGGACAGCGCCAGCAGCGCCAGCACCAGCGCGCCCCACCGGCGGTGCCCGGCCCGCACGTAGCC
>NW_017729015.1:306813-308630 GCF_001723915.1 Gavialis gangeticus
CAGCGAGAGGCGCCGCTGCATCCTTGGCGGCCTCCGCCGGGCCAGGCAGGACCGGGCACAAGAGGTCGTTTCCCTTCCCCGAGCCCTGCCGCCCTTCCCATCGCCTGGGTCCCTTTCGCTTTCCGATCCGCAAAGCGAAAGCCGGGCCTGGCGGGCACCGGCACCGGCTCGCCCGGCTCGCCGCCGAGGTCGCGGCTCCCGCGGGGCCGCGAAACGGGAGCTGCGCTGCCGGGAGCAGCGAGGGGGCGGCAGAGCACAGCCGGGGTAGAGCTGCGCTCTTCTCTTCAGCAGCTGAAGGACTGGTGAAACGAAGAGAGGGTGTTAGCGCGGCTTTAGAAGGGGTCTGATAGATGATAACGAGCCATGAAAGTCACTGGATTCTGGCATTGCCGCCTGGATAGAGAAGTAGCTGCCACTACCGGTCAGTTGGTTTTGAACTAGAGGGGCACTTTGACACGTGCTCTGGGGGTGGAAGGGGGCAGCGCTTTCATTGGGGGTGTATGCAGGTACACGTGCACCCCCGGAGACTGGCCGCGCACCCCCTGAGAGAAGCGCCCCCCCGCCCCAATCTGCGCGGTGCTACCACTGGTACTATCCCGCCTCCAGACTCCTCATTCTGGGACCCCCTGCTGCAGGTAACAAGTGACAGCACAGGGGGTTGCCAAGGGGCCAAAAACACTTCTGGGATTTGTTCCTGGAGGGCAGGGCAAACCTCAGGGTGAGCCTTGTGGCAAGCTACCATCTGCTCCCCACTGCCAGTTGTGGTTGTGGGCGTAGGTCTAGGTGTGTGCAGACCACCTGAACTCAGTTTGGCAATTGGGCCTGTCATTGTTTTACAGAGGAGGGTGGGGGGAGCATCTGGGTGTGCTGTGTATTCCTCTCCTTTCATAGATTCATAGATGCTAGGGTCGGAAGGGACCTCAAAGTATCATCGAGTCTGACCCCCTGCCGGTGGCAGGGAAAAGTGCTGAGGTCATGTGACCCCAGCCAGGTGCTTGTCCAGTCTCCTCTTGAAGACCCCCAGGGCAAGGGAGAGCACCCCCCCCTTGGGAGCCCATTCCAGGTTCTGGTAACCCTGACTGCAAAGACGTTCTTTCTGATGTGCAGCCTAAATCTACTCTCCATCAGTTTGTGGCCGTTGTTACTGGTTATTCCAAGGGGTGCCTTGGTAAACAGAGCATCTCCTATTCCCTGCTGCCCCCCTCCCTCAGGTGAATTTGTATACTGCCGTGAGATCCCCACTCAGTCTTCTCTTGTGGAGGCTGGAAAGGTCCAGGTCCCTCAGCCTTTCCTCATAAGGCCTCTAACCATACATACGAGCGGCACTTGTCTGGACCCTCTCAAGGTTTTGCACAACCTTTTTGACTTGCGGCACCCAGAGCTGGATGCAGTACTCCAGCTGCGGCCTGACCAGCACTGCACAGAGGGGGAGCATCACCTCCGTGGACCTGTTCGCAATGCACCTACTAATGCATGACAAAGTGAGGTCAGCTCTGCTAATTACTTCGTCACATTAATGACTCATGTTCATTTTAGAATCAACAATGACTCCAAGATCTCTTTCTGCCACTGTGCTGCTGAGAAGGTCACCCCCCAGCCTATAGATGTGCTGGTGATTCCCTCTTCCTAGGTGCAGCACTTTGCACTTGTCCTTGTTGAACTGCATCCTGTTGTTCCCTGCCCACTTCCCTAACCCGTCCAGGTTCACCTGGATTCAGTTTGTTCCCACCAGTGTGTTTGCTTTGCCCCATAGTTTGGTGTCATCTGTCAATTTGGACAGAGTGCTTTCCACGCCCTCATCCAGGTCGCTGATGAAG
>NW_017729015.1:318735-341736 GCF_001723915.1 Gavialis gangeticus
CACCAGCCTGAGGCCCAAGGGGGGGGCCTTGGGGGACCCCACTGCCCACAGCTTTTGAGGTTGATACTGACCTGTCCACCACCACTCTCTCGGTACGACCCTTAAGCCAATATGCCACCCACAAGACTGTATAGTTGTCTATGGCACAGCCATCCAATTTATGAGAATAGGATGGGATACCATGTCGAAGGCCTTCTTAAAGTCCAAGTAGATGACATCTACCTTGACTCCTGCATCTAAGCTTTAGTGACCTGGTCATAGAAAGAAACAAGGTTAGTCAGGCAGGATCGACCTGCTGTGAACCTGTGCTGGTTGCCCTTCAGCATTATATGACCCGCTGGTCTACATATGTGATCCTTGATAATTTTTTCAAGTATTTTCCGAAGGATAGAGGTGAGACTAACTAGCCTATAGTTACCTGGATCCTTCTTCCTCCCCTTATTGAAAATAGGGACATTGGCCCTTTTCCAGTCCTGTGGGACTTCACCTGAGTGCCACAAGTGCTCAAACAGACATGCCAGTGGCTCTATGACACTGGCTAATTTTTTCAGCACCCGTGGATGGAGCTCATCTGGTCCCGCTGATTTAAACACATCTAGTCCTTCAAAGTGCCTCTTTACTAGGTCAGTGCTGACAGTTGGTGGGCTGGTGTTTCTCCTGCTTCTGTCAGTAATTCATTTGGGAGATTTGTCGAGATCTGAGTTCAAGAATACAGAGGCAAAAAACTCACTGAAGAGCTCTGCCTTGTCCCTCCTATCTGTCACCAACTGCCCTTGTCTGTCCTGTAGGGGTCCTATGCTGCCCTGCACCTTCCTTTTGCTCCCTATATACCTGAAGAAGGGCTTTTTGTTGTCCTTAATTTTTGTTGCCAGCCCAGCCTGAATTTTAATGCTGCTTTGGCCTTCCTAACTGAGTCCCTGCAAGTGCGAGCCAAGGAGGTATACTCCTCCTTGGTAGCTACCCCGGCTTCCACAGTCTGTATGCCCCTTCTTTTGCCCTTAGGCTTTCCTGGATTTCCCTGTTTAGCCACGAGGGTTTCTTGGCTCCTTTGCCCCCTTTTCTATGCAGTGGGATTGCCTCCTTCTGCACCCAAAGGATCGCTTCCTTGAGGAACAACCACCTTTCCTGGACCCCCATTTTGTCAATGCTCTTGAGCTTTAATGCTCCACTAATTAATCTCCTATGCACATTGAAGTCAGCCTTTCTGAAGTTTAGCACTTCTGCCCTGATGGTTACTTTTCCCACCCTTTGCCAGACAGTGAATTCAATCAGTTGATGGTCACTATCCCCTAGGTTGCCTTGTACTTGCAGATTCCCCACCAGATCGTCCCCCATAGCCAGGACCAAGTCCAGCAAGGCATTTCCCCTAGCGGGATCATATACCCCCTGCGTTAGGTGGAGGTCCTGTATGCAGGTTAAGAACCTACAGGAGCGATTAGTTCTGGCTGACTGCTCCTCCCAGCAGATGTCAGGGTAGTTTAGGTCACCCATGACAACCATACCTCTTGACCCTACAGCCTCTGAGAGCTGCCTGGAGAATTCCAGGTCAAGTTCATCCTCCTGGTGTAGCGGTCTATAGTAGACCCCCACTACCAAGTCCCTTTCCCCTCGCTTCCCTTTTATCTTAACCCACAGTACTTTTGTTTGGCCCTCCTCTGATCCCATCTTGATTACGGAAGATGTATATAGCTCATTAACATAAAGAGTAACACCCCCACTGCCCTTTTCCCCACTCTATCCCATCTGTGCAACCTATAACCTTCAATGCCTACCGCCCAATCATGAGCAGGGTCCCACCAGGTTTCAGTTAGCCCAACCAGGCCAAAGTTGTTGCCTGCAAGCAGGAGTGCAAGTTCCTCCTGCTTGTTCCTAGCATTAGTGTAGAGACATACAAGCCCCCCCAGTGGGTGCCCTTGGTACCCCTTTGTCCCAATGTCTGTCGGGCCCCTTAGTGCTTCCCTGGGCCAATCCACTGCATGGCTCATGGTTCTCGTTGTCCACTGCATCCCTGTCTCCCAACGAACCTAGTTTAAAGCCCTTCAGAGCAGATGAGCCAACCTGTAAGAGAACAGACTCTTACCTTTAGAAGAAAGATGAAGACCATCTCGTCCCAGGATACCTCTCATGGAAGTGTGGATCATGGTTGTAGAAGCCAAAACCCACACGATGGCACCAACTCTGGAGCTGCAGGTTGACTTCTCTGATGCAGGTGTCTTGGTGTTGATGGTGACCGCTGACCAGGAGGACTGATGAGAAGACCACCTGTGCCCCCAACTTCCTGAGCCCACCCCCAGAGCTTTGTAGTCACTCACGATGTGGGTGCACATCTCCTGGCCGCACCACTCCTCACTCTTCAGTTGAGTGGTGATGACAGGTGGTCAAAGTCCAGCCCGCAGGCCAGACTGGGCCCACAGTGGACTCCATTTCCCAGCAGCCTCTACCCGCATTGCTGAGACCAGTTTCTGTGGAGACTCCAGGAGTGTCAGAGCTGTGATAGCATGGGGCTAGGGTTTCCGTGGAGACCTGTCCCAGCAGCACTGGCAGGGTGTGCAGCTGGGCCAGGAGCTGCTCCAGGGCTGGTACCTTGTGGCAGTGACAGTGTGGCTCAGTTCCAGGGCAGAGCTATGATCCGCTGTCCGCATGGCCTGGGCAGGGGCATCGCAGCTCTGCCCCAGCTCTGGACCACGCTCACCGCTGCAAGATCCTGGCCTTGGAGCAGCCCCCCAACCTAGCCACATGTCCTGCCAGCGCTGCTGGGGCTTGTTTCCATGGAAACCCTGGCCTGGCGCTGTCATGGCCCTGCTGCTGTTATGGCCCCACCTGCTGGATCCACCATTTTGCCCACCCCTGGGTTATGGTAATGGCCCAAACGACCCCTCATGCAGTGCCTGAGCAAAAGTTACTCCCACTGCCCAGCTGTGCCTGGTTTCACACCTGGAACTCAAGATAAGGCCAAGACATCACCCCGAGGTCCATGGTGGCTTGCCCAACCCCCCATCCCACCCTTCTAATGCACAGCGTGGTGCTATCCAGTCAAGTCCCAGGATTACCAAGGCCCAGCTCCCCGACCAGCCCTGCCCCTTCTCCTCATTCTCATCATTATGAAAAAACTGATTCTATGACCTTCACTCAGATGTAAACTACTCATTAGGAAAGATAAATGCACTTTTTTGTGAACAATAGCAAGCAGGTTGGCAACAGAGGAGGAGGACCTGGAGTTAGGAAATGAAGCAGAGAATTGGCTTTTTCTCTCAGTACAGATGAACAGTGCAAGTCCATGCTCAAGGCCTGCTCTCCCCTCCTAGCCCCTCAGAGCACCCCCAGGCCTTCTCAGCAAACACAGTCTGTAAACCCAGCGTGGTGGGTGGTGATTTTCTAGGAGCATGAAGGGCAGAACCTCATGCTGCAGATTCTTTGCTGCTGCTGCTGCTGCTGCTGCCCTCCTCCTCATGCACACACAGCTGGAGGGAGTTGGCAGGTGGTCATAGCAATCTCAAGCCATGTGTTTCGAGGGGTTCTAGCTAGGGGCAAATATTTGTCTGCTTGTGCCAGCCCTTGGGTGCACATCAGGTGAGAGCAAGATTGATGGTGGCCTTGATAGTGAGACAGTCTGTCAGAGACAGGTACTTGTAATGGAAAATCAAGTATCTCATGAGCTATTACCTCACATTCCACACCATGGCTGTTTAAATAGAGCCACCACATGCAGGTACTTCTAATACAGGGGTAGGCAAAATACCGTCTGCGGGCTGGATTCAGTCCACCAGATGATTTCATCCAGCCTGCAGGCAGGCACCCACCAATTAATTGTATCTGGCCTGGCCCCCAGCTGCCCCTGCTGTACTCTGCATGGGGCTGAGCCCTGCCCACTCCCAGTGGGGCAGTGTGCTGTGCTCCTACCCTCCCCATGGGAGGGCTCCAGCCCCGGCCTGGCCCTGGCCCACATGCACAGCTGCTGGGTGAAGCAGCTATTGCCACTGTTGCAGCCACCAGGGAACTGCTTGGCTTCCCCAGCCTCCAGTGGTTCCTCCTCCTGTCCTTGCTGCAGTGCTCCAGGCAGCAGGTAGGGAAATGGTGGCGGATGGCGGGGAGGAAGCTGCAGCTGGGCAGGAGCACAGGGCCTGCACCAAGGCCTCGGTTGGTGGGAGCATGGAGCCCAGGCTGGCTCAGCTCCATCGCATGGAATGTCCTTTGGTTCATGTGCAGCTCCCAGGACTCGGCCGGAGCCATGCATCACGGGAGGGAGCCCCACATGATGGAGCCAGCAGCCTGAACCCACTCCTTGCTGTCATGTGCACACCACATACATACATACTCCCCCACTGCACCCCCCCCACACTATACAAAAGGAAGACTTTATTTTGAGCTATTATGCAATCACCTCTATATACTTTACACAAACACATACTGCATACAAAAATACAATAAATTTGTATTGGACAAAATATTGTATCAGGACAAAAATATTTTTTGAAAAAAATTAAAATATGTTATAATAGATGTTTGAGTTTTAGTATATGATTTGGGTTTTTTTCTGATTAGAAGATGGCAAACCCCCCTCTCAAAAGAAGTACTTGCCGGGAGGGCCAAGGCAGGGATTTTCAATGTCAAAAGGTCAGGGGTTAAAGGTGGGACTCTCAGTTCCTAGATGGCAACCAGGGGGTGTGGTGCCTGTCAAATGCATGGGCTACCCTTGCGGCCCTCGACAGCTCACCCAGACTCATTATTAAGTGGCCCTCTAGCCAAAATAATTGTCCATCCCTGCTCTGATGCATGCCTTTAGATTCCCAGAAAACACACACTCTTAAATCTCTTTCTGGTAATATTAAGAGACCAGGTTTCAGACTGACACAGGCTGATCACAGCTATACTATACTATAAGGTCACTGGATATAAGTTCATAAAGCCAGATCCTACTCCACCTAGTAGGCATCTAAGCAGACTTAACCACCTAAATAAGATCCTCTTTACATGGCTTGAGCCCCTGCAACATTTTTAGCACAAAAGGTGGATAGATCCTCCTCCTCCTGGGTGCATTTGTACAAAATATGTCTCCAGGCTAAGATGATGGTACATCACAAAGATTAAACAAGGTAATATTTTTTCAGGAACTTGAGCAAGGTGAAATAGATTTGCACTTAGGTGGCACAGTCTACTTAGGTTCTATTTCATCTATTACACACCTTTCTCAGGACACTTGTACACATGACAAAAATTGCCCATTTACCACGGGAGAGGTGGGTTAAAGGCAGAAGTGGCACGTGGCCTGATCCCGTTTTTTTTTTTTTTTTTTTGTGGAGCCTGTCCACATCTGTCCATGGCCAGGGGGGCAAGCTGCTGGCAGGCTGAGAAGCCCCTGAGCTGCAGGAAGCCCTCGTCCTTCTCTCCGTGGTGGCAGCGCCCCCCTTGGGGCCACCCGGGCAGGTGGTTAGTGGGCAGCTGCTGCTCCAGCTCAGGCTCAGGGAACAGTTGGATTGGGCTGGGTGCTGCCTCTGAGCTGGAGCAGCACCTATCCACTAGCCACCCACCCTGGCAGCCCCGGGGGGGGGCTGCCACTGCTGTGAAGGGAAGGAATGGGGCCCCCTGCAGCTCAGGACCCACTGGCAGCTCACCCCCAACCTGTGGGAGAGGTAGGGAAGCTCCATGAAAAAAAAAAGGATTGGACCCCTCACTTTTTTTTTTCCAGCAGAGCCCGCCTGTGAGCTGCTGGTAGGTTGAACGGCCTGAGCTGTGGCGGGTCTTGGTGCTTCCCTCTATGGCAGTGGCACGTACCAGGGCCACCCAGGCAGGGTGCTAGTGGGCCCTGGCCTCCCCCAGCTCAGACGCAGCACCTCACCGGATCCAACCCTTCCCCAAGCTCACCCAGGGGCAGCACCCGCCTGCCAGCACCCTGCCTGGCCAGCCCCAGGGGGTGCTTCTGCTGCAGAGGGAAGGACCGTGGCCCCTTGCAGCTCAAGGGCCACTTGGCCCCCCAGCAGCTTGCTCCCCGCCACAGGAGGTGCAGGCAGGATCCATGAAAGAAAAAAAAAAAAGAATTCCGTAGCAGTGATGGAAGCCCCTAAATTGAACCGGTGGGTTTTTAATCATCACAACTGAAAACCCACCATTTTGATTTTGGGGTACTAAACCCCCATCACGTATACAAGTGCCCTTAAGCTTTTCTTACTTTCACTGTGTGTCTCAGTCTCCTGGGAGATATCCCACTAAAATAGGACTAGGACTGAGTATACTGTATAGCAGAACCCAGACTCTGCAGGGTGACATTCCCAACCCTCCTTCAAAGAGGTTTTGCAAACTAGTCATAGGTATACTAGTTTGTAGCAAACAGGTGCCTAACACTGCAGAGGTGCTCCAGCTGTTTGCTTTGGCTTTTATTTCAGAGGATGCTGCTTCTCCAGTCAGTGGTGTACTCCAGCTGAAGTAAACGCCACAAGACAGCTGAGTGGTATGTTCTTAATTCTGCAACCTGATGCAAACTAAGCAGATTGTGAATGATCATGGATATGAAAAATCTGTTTTCTATTGTAATGCTATTGCCTGTTTCTATGCCCAGGGCACCGGAGAGCTATGCGACTCTCAAGGGAGTGGGGCAGTGTTCACCCAGTGCACATACCCTGTAGAGCACCAGTGAAAGGGGAACTTTGCTGCAAATCTTGCCTGTTACAGATTGCATCATGCGTTCTTGCAATGATAGCACTCACTTCTACTACAACAGAGCTTCAAGGGCTAAGCAGTGGTCTGAAAAATCCATATAGTAAACTCTGTATATAAGTATCAGGATCACAGAGCTCTGAGCCAACTCAGCCCAGAAGTGAACCGATTGCACTAGAAGGGAGTAAGTACATCTGACTGGGTGTTTAAATCCCAAAGCCAAGTGTTCCCAAAATGATTATCCATGGTCACAAGTGGCTGTCCATGACAGAGGGCTCCTCCCCCACATCTCCATGTGTTGAACAGCACTGAAGTCAAGTAAAGGTAGATTCAGTCCTTTTTGGACAGTTCCTTCCCAAACAGCAGCTGCTGCATCATAGAATCATAGAGAAGTATGGCTGGAAAGGATGTCCATCATTTAATCTTACCCCCTAGGTTGGGGTGGGCAAAATGTGGCCTGTGGGCCAGATGTGGCCCGCCAGACCATTCTATCTGGCCTGTGGGGCCCCTAACAATTTAGAAAATTAATTTTCATCTGCCCCTGCCTGCCTGTCATGTGGCCCTCAATGGCTTGCCAAAACTCAGTAAGCAGCCCTCCACCCAAAATAATTGCCCACCCCTGCCCTAGGTAACGCAAGCATCTACATGCATGTGAATGGAAGGGAACCTGAGGTGGGACATAACAGATGGGACAGGAGGTGATCCTTGTAATGTTGGACAGAACGGGAATTGGGATGAGTTGATCAGAATAGGAAGGGAGGTGTCCACAGACAGGATGTTGCGGTTCATTTGTGTGTCTCAAGGTGCTTTACAAGGTAAGCAGTCAGGTTGGACACAGAGCAGAGGTCGGTCATGAATAGGGTGACCATACATCCCAGTTTGACCAGGGCAGTCCTGGATTTTGTGGGCCATCCCACTGTCCCAACTGATTAGTGAAAATGGAAACAAAGGTCCCAGACTGAGGCCATGCCATCCACACTGCTCTGCCCAGCTCCTCCTGAACTGTGGCTGGAGGCAGGGCGGGTGGGGTGGAGTGAGCACCACTCCTACTGCCAGGGGCAGGGAGTGGCCAGGCTAAGGCAGGATGGGGCAGGGGGAGAGTCGTGCTGTGGACAAGGGCTGCTCATGTGCACGTGTGTGGCACCCTGGGCAAACTTGTATTTTGGCGCTCTTTGGTGCCCTTCTGAGCTGTGGCAGAGGGTAGGGTGGGCTGGACTGGGCTGGGGACCACCCCTCCTGCCTGACACAGGGATCAGTGTGGGGTGAGGGGGAAGCAGTGCCCCAGGTTTCCTTAAAAATACCCAAGTCACTAAGAATCAAAAATTTAAAATGAGTGCCTTAAGTCATGCTCTGCCATCCATACTAAGGAATTTAAACAAATGGTGTGCTTTCAGGAGCGCTGGTCATGCACTGACCTAAGTAAGAGTTGCTGGGTTCCCAGCATTTGGAAATAGACCACTTCTAATATAGCCTAAGTTTTGGCACTGATATTGGAAAATCTTAGCCCAAGAGACTTATCCAAATTCCCACAGCAAAGAACTGAATACGACTTGCTTGACTGATAAACCATGCTTAACTTGCTGCTACCTCGTACCACTCACTTTAGCTGTGTCCTCGTTAGGAAGTATGCCCTGATTTTGGGTTGTCTATCTGGAGGTGAAATCCTAGAGAAAAGACAGTTTGGGGTTTGCACATGTCAGCAGGTCAAGCCTCACCTTTTACTTGACCTGCTATCTCATGAAGTGACCTCTGCAACCACTACAGTGGGGACATGAATGCCTTTACCTGGGTTTTTAGCTAGGAACTGGAGAGGCTGACATCAGGCAGGATACCATTCCTTACTAGCTGGGGACTAGTCAGGGTCATCAAGAGCTCCTGTAGAAACTGAGGAGTCCCAAGAGTAAGCAGAGGAATGCAAGAGCTTTGGCTGGGATAGCAGATGCAGAACCAAAGCTCCTAACTTTAATGCATTCATCGTATTTCATAAAATCAACCTCCCTAATTGCACATACATGGTCAGTCTGGCAGGTCTCATCACATTCTGTGAGGTCGTACTTGACAGAGTTAAACTGATAGTATTGTTGGAGGAAGTGTTTGTCCTTAGAGATCTTCTCCAACACCGTATGCATGGAGTGTACAGAGGCATCAGGGACCTGGAAGGCTTCCGTCAGCTGATACTCTTTCTCCCATCTTGGGGCCACCATGTTAGCATGGGTGAGGTTTAAATAATAAGTCACCATATCCTGCAGCAAGAAAGAGGAAACCAAGAATAGCTTTAGGACAAAAAGGAGAAAAACAATGCTCCACTGTTTGTTTTAATCCAACCAATCTAAGGACTTAGCTATAGAAGCTTTCCCATTCAGAGGCGCTGGTGTGAGGCATTTACTACCTCTTTACACCTATGATGCATAGAGAACAGAAAGCAGAGGTATGTGGCTGGGCAGGTATTGAGTAGAGACATAGTAAGCCACCAGAAGTGCCTGTGTATGCACATACTCTTGTGGCTTGGTTTGGGAACCTGTTGTCCTATATCCCCCTTCCCCAGCACTTCCACTTCCTGCCTTTGCCCTACTGAAATCAAACCTGCCTGTGAACTGTGATGCTGGAATATTTTGCCTCCAACTCCCCTGAATCCCTGGACTTACGCTGTCCCTGGCTCTTTATTAATACACTGTGAAGGCATTAATCAAATCATCCCCCATGTTGCTACACTACAGAATGTGGGAGGTATTTCCTACCTTCACTTGCAGTGTGTCTTGCTCATAGTCAAATACCCGGATCCCTGGGTTGTTGGCTCCATTGTGTACACCAGGTAACGTTGTTTTCCAGGGAGTCACTCCAGGGGCTAAAAACAGGCTGTTGATTGGGGAACCTTTACCAGAAAGGCAAAAGAGTCCATGAGTGGGTAGAGCCCAGTCCACACTACAACTACCATGCGGGGTCACCAGCATGTGGTCTTTCTGTCTGACCACCCACTACAAACAGTCGCTTTTTTCCCCAACACAATCATCTGTCAGCCACGTTAAGGACTGCCTAGCTACATTCACAAAGCACAGCCAGCCATCATCTTGGCTGACACTAGGGGCCAAAGTGGGGACCTCTTGAGCCAAATGTACAGCACTTATCTCTCCAGCTTGAGATAAAACAGCAGGGGTGTAACAGGGAAATTCCCTGCAGATCACACACAAAAAGGGAAAGAGAGAGGTGTATAAGTTAGCACACCAGCCTAAAGGTTACACATGCTGGAAAAATCTGTGCAGCTATCCCACTATGCTGCAGGAGAGAAGAGCACCTCTGCAGAGAACTGTTCTAGCTGTGCCAAGGGGTGGGAGGAAGGAGGTCTGGCCAAATAGTTACATAGGCATGGTTCCTCTGGCTGACAGTGGTTTGCAATAAGTATCCCTCTGCACAGTACTGAAATCATTTCTATGCCAGAAAAAACTAGAGCAAAGGCTGGCCCATGCCGCTTCAGGGGTTGTGATTCAGAACAAGCCTTTCCAAGAATGTCAACCATTTCCAGGAAAATGCATTCAGAGAGTGATCTATGAAAATCTTTATCTGCAATGTGCACTCTGCTCGTGTGGACAAGGCTGTTGGGGAAGACATCACATGAGGCTGAGGACTGGTACCTGTATTGCTGTAAAACATTCGAAAGCTGTCAGTGTGATGGTGTCCAAAGAACTGGGCAGCTATCACACTGTGGTGCTTCTGCACGATCTCCACATAGCGCTCATTAAACTGCTTTTGGAACCAGGGCTTGCTTCGCTTCTTCTCAAAGATGCCAGGTGGAACATGCCCCACAATATAGACCTGCCAAAATGAGCAACCAAGCTGAGTACAGACTAACTTTAGGTTTCTAAGCAGAGGAGAGGCTATCCAGACTTTCAGATAAAAGGGGGCTCAGAAGTGGAAGAGATACTGCATGCGGCAGGTGAGGGAATCCCTTAAGAAAGCATTTTTACCACTTCTCCTGCTTTTGAGGCATTATTCAGTGTATCTTCCAGCCATTGGAACTGCCCCCCTGGGTCTTCCATACCAGCAGTCTGACTGTTCTGGGTGTAGTACAGATTAGTGTTGAGGACAATAATTCGCCCTGCTGAATTTGGGCTTACCAGCTTTTCACTGTAGAAAGCACCTGCAAAACATACCCAGCAAGAGAAGGACATGAAGGAATGGCCAGGAAGATTTGTGCTCTCAGCACCCCATTTCTTCTTCTTGTTCAGCACCACTTGTGCAGAAGTGATGAGAGCCCTAATCTGGACAAGGTGCCAGCCACTGCCAACATTTTGAACACTATGTTATAGTTCTCTAATTGTAACAGGATCAGATGACACCGTGATTTGAGTAAAGTCATAAGACCATAAGAACACAGAAAAGCAGGGCTGAAAGGGACACACACCCTTATGGGGTCAGCTAATCTAGCCCCCTGCTCAAAGAAGGATCATCCCTGACCAAATCATCTCAGCCAAGTGTCTGTCCAACCTGCTCTTGAAAATTTTCCAAGATGAAGCTTCAACAATTTATCTAGGTAGCCTGTTCCAATGTTTGACCACCTTCCCAGTCAGAAAGTTCCTCCTAATCTCCAGCCTAAATTTCCTCTGCTGCAGCTTGAGGCCATTGCTTCTAGTCCTGTCCCCTGCAGCCAGAGATAAACCCATATCTATGCTCTCCATAACTGTCCTTCAGGTATTTGAAGACTGGTATCAAATTCCCCCTCAGTCTTCTCTTCTCCAAGTTAAATAATCCTAGTTCTTTCAGCCTTTCCTCATAAATCTTGCTTCCCAGGCCCCTAATCATCCTTATGGCTCTCCTCTGGGCTTTTTCCAATCTGTTTGCATATTTCTTGAAGTGTGGGGTCCCAAACTGGGCACAGTACTTCATGTGAGGCTTCACCAGTGCTGAAAACAGCCGAAGAATCACTTCTCTTGACTTGCAGGTGGCCCTCCTATTAATACACCCCAATATACTGTTGCCTTTTTTATTTCATTTTATTTTTTTACAAGAGCAAACTGGTGGCTTATATGGTCCACCAGATCCCCCAGGTCCTTCTCCACAGTACTGCAGCCTAGCCAGTCATTCCACAGTCTGTATTTGTAAATACAATTATTTCATCTATGAGTTTTCAATGAGAATAGCTAATGGCTCTGAAATTTCCTTAGACAATTCCTTCAGTACCTGAGGGTGCATCCAATCCAGCCCTTCTGATTTACTTCTCTAATTCCTAATCTGTTCTGTCACTACTCTACACTGTTTGACTCCTTCGCTATCTTTGCTGCCAGCTGCACTTATCATCTGGTAGTCTGCTCAGATCTTTCTGCACCGGTGCTCTCAGACCTTCTGCTAGGTCATGCAAAGGTTAGGATATGCTTTATAAAGAAGCCCAGTGTGGTCCTGCACATGTCTGAGAGTTTTCTGTTCATTTGATAAATATTGGCTAAGGGAACAAAATTCCTGCAGTATAGCCAGCACTTCTTTCCATGGCTGCTTAAGTCAAGCAAGGTTAAGGAAGATCTAGTGCAGGGGTCCGCAACCCCTGGCACACGTGCTTAGCATGGCACGCAAGGCCATTTTGCTTGGCGCGCCCCAGCCAGCCCCAGCTCTGGGTTGCTGCTGGCAGCGATGGAGCCCAGGTTGCTCCCAGCAGGGCTTGCAGTGTCCCAGCTGCCTGGTGGGAAAAGCCTGGGTTCCCAGCCCGCAGCAGCTACCCAGAACCGGGGCCGGCTGCAGCCAGGAGACTGCAAACAGCTGTGCCAGGCTCTGGAGCCCAGGCATCAGCTCTGTACCAGTGCACGCATGCATGCCTCGGAGCGGATGGTGGGGGCAGGGCCTGAGGCAGTGCAACCCTGGTCTCTCCCTCGCTCCTGGCACACAGCTGGTGACTGGGCTCCGTAGCCCGGCGCAGCTGTTTGTGGCCAGCCTGGGCTCTGGGCAGCTGCAGCAAGCAGTGGGCAGACTGCAAACAGCTGCACCGGGCTCCACAGTTCAGCATCAGCTTTGTGTTGACGGTGACTGTAAATGCACCTCAGAGCAGACAGCAGGGCAGTGCAGCCCGCCCCCAGGTGCACACGCAGTTGCCACCAGCATGGAGCTGATGCTGGAGCTGTGGAGCCCGGTGCAGCTGTTTGCAGCCTGCCTACAAACAGCTGTCCAGTCACCAGCTCTGTGCTGGGAGTGGGGGAGAGACCGGGGCTGCACTGCCTCAGGCCCATCCCCCACCACCTGCTCCAAGGCACGTGTGCACTCTGGTACAGAGCTGATGCTGGGGCTCCAGAGCCCAGTGCAGCTGTTTGCAGCCTCCTGGCTGCAGCTGGTCCTGGCTCTGGGTAGCTGCTGCCAGCCAGGAGCCCGGGCTGCTCCCAGCACGCAGCTGGGATGCTGCAAGCCCTACTGGGAGCAGCCCAGTTTCCAGCAGCTATCCAGAGCCAGGGTAGCTGCTGACAGCGGCACAAGCAGGATGTCCTGCCATGTACCCCCTGCCCTCATTTTGTTTTTCTGGCATGCTGGCAATCCAGCATCTTCCAAGGTAGGCATTGTGGTGTTTTTCAGCACTCCGGCCAAAAAAACGTTGCCTACCCCTGATGTAGTGTGATGATGACAGTCTGTAGACATCAGTCTAGGCACTAGAGAGCCAGAAAGAACTTGGTGCATCTGGGTCCAGCAGTATCCTTAAAACATCCCCTTTATATTCATTACAATGCAATCCTCCGGTTCCTCTATACTGAGGCACAGCACTGGGACTTTCTTTTATGTGGTAGTGAGAAAAGAAAACATGAGGAAGTGGCTTTTCTTTTCCCCAGAGAAAGTGAATTCAGCACATGTGAGTGGTGTGAGGTTAGGCCCTTCCCCCAGGTGCAGATATGGCCCCAAAACTGCCATCTCCATGGATGGCAACACTGCTAGCAGCACAGCAAGAAAACCATGCCCCAAGAATAGCTCAGGAACTTTCCTTCATCTCAGCAATGCAGACAGCATGAGGCAGCAGTACCAGAGGTTCAGGGCTTGCCTGCTATGAACGTTGAAAGGGAAGCTTTGCTGAGCCAGGAGTGCCACAGTTCAGCTGTTTTGGTGTAGATCCTGTGCCTCTCCCCTGGGAACTGGTTCTTGGGGTGGAAGTCATGATTGCCCATTGCAGAATAGACTTTAGTGTCTACAGGGAAACAAAAGAGGAAACATTAAGAAATGTCTGCCTGCTTCAGAGTACCAATGCTTAAGAATGCCAAGTAAGCTTACAGCTTTGGAGGTAATAAAATGGTGCAGGGGTCTGACAGTGGGATACAGCACCATTCAGGAGAAGGCCCCATATTTGTGCTGCCATGAACAGGGGATGTAGTACATTTAGACTCTGTACCAAGACCAAGATGCCATGGAGCTGGTAAAATGCTTTCTCCCACACAGGTTCAAGCAGCAGCAGATTTGTCAGATTTTTCTCCACCTTGAATTTTTTAAAAGTTGCTTGTTTTCAAAGCTCCCCTCTCACAGTGTGTCTTTCTTTTCAGCAGTGAAGGTAACTAGGAACAAGGAGGACAAGCCAGATACCCTCCTTACTTCCCCTACAACCTATAGGAATGACATAAATAACTCTAGTGCCTGCTGCATTTATGCTCTGATCCCTTAGATGGCCCTCCTTTTCTAGCTCTCCTGTCTCTGCATACCCAAACTGCTTTTTCCTCCCAGTGAGGCACTGGAGTGAGATAGTCCTTACACTTCCCCCTTCATTGTTTGCCAGATCATACCTGGAAATACATGTTTTATCAGAGCAGTCAGATTTCCAATTATTTCCAGCACCACTTCTTCTCCGAGTCTCTCATTGGGGACATGAGGTGTATCATCACTAGAAAACAGCACAAATATCAGATACAGCTAGCAGTGGACCAGAACAGCCTGTGTAGCACAACAGGGACAGCCTTTTGTGGTGCAGTTAGTGGTGCGCATGGCAACTCAGACTTTATAATCTTTAAAATCTCATGGTTGTACAGCCAAGCCAGTGGGGATTCTTTTGGGAGAGAAGTATGAACAGTTGGCATTTGCAATAGAAGATAGTTGTCTTCAAGAACAGAAAGGAAGATGTGACTACAATTATTTGTTTGCAATTGCTGACCACAGAGCAACAGCACTAATGCTAAGCTATTGACATTTCCCTGGGAGTGGAATTGAAAGTACTCCTGTACATGGCATCCCAACAATGACATTCATAAGTTTATCTTGTGATCATGTCCTTTCTGCCACTGCTGGGCATGGCTTCCTTACCCAGTCCAAAGGATGAAATCTGGAGCAGGCAGAATGTTCTTCATGGCATAAATGGAGGAGTTTATGAGACTCCAGGGAGAATCACACAGGTAATTTCCCCACATCCCAGCACTGGATACTGGCTGGGATCCAGCAGATGGACACACCTTGAGAGGATCTGTTGTCATGGTATACTCAGGATCCCAGTGGAGGTCTGTGACATGCCAAAAGTGACCTAACAAAGACAAAAGAAACACGATAGTGCAGTGAAAACAATCACCTGGAAAAGCTGGCCAGTGGGGGAGTCATGAGTCATAAAGTATTATGATGGTAGACTCACACTGCTATAGTTTTATTGAAAGAGTTCACCAGGCAGTGCCAGCTATTCCAAAATGAGAGCATCTTTTCCGGCAATTTACCAGTATAGCTCTAAAGCCATTGGTGTGACACAGTGTAGCCCAGCACAGTGCAACTCAACGCAACAATATAAATATCACAATGCAGTGCAGTGTAAATCATTTCCTTAGTGGAAACATTGCAGAGCAGCACAACCCACAGCACCATACACTGCAAGGTTGAGTGTTTATGAGATGCTAATAATCCAATATCACAGAACTTAGGTGGGCAATCCATAACTTAGCTAATCTCCCACAATAAATCAATCATATTTCACAGCTTGAATAAACTCAGCAGCACTTTATCAGAAGTGGGTTTGAGGCCTTCTACTTCCATCTGGGAGACACTAGACCGTAGGTGAGCAAAAAAGCCACAGCAGGTAGCTCCCTGCAAGCCTACAGAGCAACTAAAATCTCTGATGGGTTTTGAGACTAGAAGACATCACATTTGTCTTGCAATAAATCATTTTATCCCAGGACAAAGTGCAGTCATTCAGATGTCCATGTTTATCTTCTGGGAATGAAAAGGTTCACAAAATTAGAAGTACTAACAGTTAGGGCCGTGTGAAATTTTGCCAGCAGTTTTGTTTAATGCTGTTTCGACTTATTTCAAGCTCTAAACAGCAAATTCGCATTGAAACGGAGAGCTTCAAAACAACCTTGAAACGAAATGAGGAAAGTCAAAACGTTTTGAAAATTTTGAAATGCTTCAAGTTTCAAAACTCAAGCTGGGCTTGCCTGCAGGGAAACAGAAACTAAAGTAAGGTGAGGGAGGAGGAAAGGGGGGAGGGTGGGGGAAGAACTGCTCTCTTTATTAACTGCATAGCTGGCCAGTGACTGTCATCCTTTTCTGAGGTCCCCTCCTATCCCAGTGGTCTGGGGGAGGAATGGAAAAACTGCGAAGAAAGCAGCATTTTTTGAACTGCCCTGCTTTCTGCCTTGGTGTCAGTTGGGTGAGGGCGCACCTTAACACACACAGTGTCACCCACCCATGTCACAAATGTTGCCTATCAGCAGCTAGAGGTGCAGGGCCCCAGAACTCAGACTCCCCTTGCACCTACCTCCTTGACAGCTGGCAGGCTTCGTGGCCACAGCAGGGGCTACCATCCCTGCAGCTTTCACCCTGCTGCGCCTTAACACACAGTGTCACCCATGTCGCGAGTTTTGCTTGTCAGCAGCCAGAGGCACAGTTTCCCCCAAACCCCTACACCTGACTCCTTGAAAGCCAGCAGGCTTTGTGGCCTCAGCAGGGGATAGCAAGCCTGCAGTTTTGACCCTGCTGTGGCTTAACACATACACGTGACATGAGTTTTTTGCTTTCAAGACTTTGAGGTGCAGTTTCCCTGAAAACCCTGAACTTATCTCCTTGAAACTTGGCAGGCTTCATGCCCTCAGAAAGGACTACCATTCCTACAAGTTGTATCCAAATCAGGCCAGAAATGACAAAGTTATAGGCTGTTTCAAGCTTCCTCAATATAGCTTATGGGTGAAATGTCAAAACAGCTAAACTGTTTCGACTAAACGAAATGGAACAGCAGTTTCAAATCGAAATGAAATTTAAAATGAAACGCTATTCTGTCGAAACACAAGTCAAAACAGAATGGTGCCATTTTGCACAGCCCTGCTAACAGTTTATTCTGGAACACTGCAAAGTGTGTCTGAACTCTGCACCTGGGATTGAATCAATAGCAGGAAAGTGGCAATACATTCAGCCACTCTTAAACCCCTGATTAGAAGGGCAGTGAGTTGGATCAATCCTGAGATATTTCTGTTCCAAGACAAACACAGGCACAACTTGTCCAGGAACAAATGCAATATCTACTTCTAGAGTCAAAACAAGGAACTGCCTGCACTCATTTAGCCTGGGCCTGGGCTTCTCTCATCAAAGAGAAATGGGCTTAGGGCAGTGGTTCTCAACTTTTTAGGCTCAAGGCACCCTTCAGAAAATGCCAGCTCTTAGTTTTCACTTTTCACTTCCAGAATATAGCATTTTTTTTCTATTGCAAAGAACTCAAAAAGACCACAAAAGGTCATTTTTTAACACTATGGATTCTTATTTGAAATCCCTGGGTTTATCTTGTGAATCATGTTTGCACACCTAACAGCGTTAACATTGCATGAGGTCTCATGGCATCCCTCAAAGGATCTCAAGTCACTCTCAGTCACTGGATTAGGGGCTGACAAGGGATATATGTCCTGTGCATGTCTCCGGATTGTCTGAAAAGCAACGTGGCAGAGACCTTGTTGGCTTGTATGCTGGTGGAAGCCTCAGAGAATATTTTGGTTTTGCTTAACCAGAGCCTCCTGTACAGGCTCCAGCTGCTCAGACTTGGCCTTGTCATGAGCTCTGAAGTGAAAACCATGGAACTTTGTTTTTTTTCTGTCACTAGGGTAATGGTGATCCCAGCAGTCCTGTTTACATGACAGAGGAGTGTGGTGGGGTTGTTTCTGGCTGCTCAGCGATAGCCACTGCTGGGAGATCTGTGAAAGCATTGCTGGGTGAATCTATACATGCACTTTAATGCCTATTTTACTGCACATTAAAGCATCATGTAAAAAACTATGCTATTACACTAATACACTGTAAAATAGGCTACTACACATTACGTGTAACCAAAAAGCATGCATTTGGGCTACTGTGCATTTGCGCATTAGGCTGCCCTTTAATTTAGTACCTCACACTGGAGGACATTTATACACCTACTTTTCGGTCCTGCGATGCACCAGAGATCCACTACTGTATGTGAGCTGAGGCGAACTGTGCTGTGCCATGTGCAATTGTATAAGTGGCAAAAGGTGGGTCAGCGTGCAGAAAATGGTGGCAGTGCACTTTTGAATTAAAGCACCTCCAATGTGTTTTAGTTCAAACGTGCACTGCCACCATTTTCTGTGCGCTGACACACATTTTGCCACTTATACAAGTGTTGCAGGGCCAGGCACTTTTCAAAGTGCCCCGTGCTGTGACGCTTGCATGTGTAAAAATGCCTGGAGGTACTAAATTTAATGTGCATTAGGAAAAGTGCACTAAAACATGTGTAGACAACCACTCAGGGTCAGCCTGTGTCTCCCTGCAGCACAATGTGGGGATTTTGAGATGCATTTCCTGCTCCCTACTTGGTTAGACCAGTAGAATCAAGCCCCAGTGACACACTGGGTAATATACACGTGCAATTAATGTGCCTGAATTTTCTGTGCAGAAAATTCAGATGCATTAAACTGTGCTCCATCTTGCATCTGAACATGTGCGTATCAAGAGCAAATTTGCTCTCGATGGGAATTCAGTCTAGGGCTGCTCCTGCCCTGTTCTGCCCCCCTGCACCAGCCAAGGGGAGCTCCAGGCTCCCCCAGGTGCCAGCCCCAGGCTGGCAGGGGTCATGGGAGCTGGTCCCGATATCTGCAGGGCAGAGGAGAGCTGTCCTGGTTGCTGGGCAGCTGCCTTCCAGCCCCATAGAGAGTGGGGCCCAGCAGCCTGGACAGCTTTCCCAGCACATGGAGATCGGGACCCATCCCAATCTCCACATGGCTGGTAGGCAGCATCCTGGCAGCTGGGACAGCTCTCCCTGCCCCCTATGGGCCTCTGATGCCTAGGCTGACCAGAAGCAGTTTGCTACAGGTCCTAGAAAATGGCACATTAGTCTAATCTACTGCATAGCAATTGCACACGTGTAGATGGTGACACTACTTTATTAGAATAGTACAGTGTACAGTAGAAGGTCTCATGTAGATGTACTCACTGTCTTGCTGGCAAAGGCAGGAACAACACCCTGGGATGATGGAGGACTGTGCTGTGACTTCTCTTAGAAGGAAATGTACAAATATTTGCTCTCCCAGGAGAAAATTTCCTGGGAGCAATTCAACCCTGGCGGTTCCCAGTTTCTTTTTTCTCCTGAAGTGGCTATATTTGCTCTAGGAAAAAAATCTTGAGCATTTGTACACTCATGGTTTCTAGTGGAAGAGCAGCAACTCTCCTGGAGAAACTTGACAGCTACAGCCTGCAGATGGCATGGAAGCTCAGGGTATAAACTCTGGTGAGCTACTGGGCTGCAACTTTCTCCAACCTGCCTAACCACAGATATTATGCTGCTGGGAGATGGGTGTGCTGCCAGAAGCATGCAAAATCATGTCCTGATCAGCACTACTTTAGCCTATCAGTCATTCCAGAAACACCATACACTGCTGCAAGCACCATAAAATCCTTAGGGCGAAGTTCCTGGCCTGTCTTAGGCTTGCTGGAAGAAGGACAAATGACCAGACAGAGAGCTTCCTAAGCACTACAGCACAGTCCTGGCTAAGTAATCTGGCCTCATGCCAAGGATCTGTGCTATCTTAGAGTTACAAAAGTCTTGGGTCTGGGCCTGTGCATGTTACCAGCAGGGAATCAGTATTGCTGAGAGTGCAGATGGACAGAGGAACCTGAACTTAGCTCTTGCCATTCCATTCCCACCTCTTTACAGTGTACAGAGTCCAAATCTGTCATCACTGGGGGGGGGGAGGGGGCAGTTTGTGGTGTCTAAAAGCAATAATAATTAAACATCAGCTTAGAGTCTGATTCATAAATGAGATCCTAGCCCCACTTTTGCCCTGAGGACTCTAGCTGTTTGTTGCTTTATAGATGCATTTCCTGTCTTTTAAAATATTTTCTTTTCCCTGTTGCCCCAAAACCCTCTCTTTTACTGACCATACTCAGCAGAGCTACTCAACCTACAGCAAGCTGTTCACCTTCTTGTCTATTATAAGCATTTCCTGTGTTGCTCAGAGTACAAACAATATGCATATAGAAGGGAATCTTTTTAAGTTCATGATGTTTCTGCAATAATTGGAGCAGAGACTGAGTCACTGTGTCTAATTTTGTGTTTCCTGACTGGGCTTAGTAGCGAAACTAAGGCAGGACAACCAGAAAAACAACCCAGGCACTGAGATGCCACTGCTGCAGATACACCAGCAGTATGGGGGCAGCTGGAGGTTGCCACTGCCTCTGCATCACCGCTGCCTTGGAGGCCCAGTTGCCTTGTTCCGCCTCGTCCTGTGTGTGTTATTTCCGAGGCCATTGGAATAAACCCTGTGAATGCCAAGACAGTCTACCTCAGCCTGATGAAGGGTGTTTGTGCCCAAGAGCTTGCTAAGAAGAATTTTTTCAACTATCTGAGTTAGTCTAATAAAAGATACCGGATTCACCCAAAGAACCTTGTCTACCGATGTCCTTAGACCAACACAGCTGCAACCCACACCCCTGAAGACAGGCCACCACATTCTGCCTCAAAAGTCAGAGGATTATAGCATTCCCTGTTTCATGCTTAAAAAGACAATAGCAAGCCACACATTTGGCTTAGAAAATCAAATGCTGAGAAACCTCCTCTTAGCAAGAACACATCTCTCAGCACTTGAAAAAAATCACACAGCTATAAGAAAAATCGAAAACAGCAGCACTATGAATTGAATTACCTGTGGTGGCAACAGTGAACTTGCAGTGCAGCAGGAGTAGCAAAACTTTCAAAGGCTCCATCTTGAATAGGGAATGTTGGCAGCAACTGTTTGCCAATTAATTACTTCCTGTATAACCTGCTTCAACAAACCAATCCCTGTGCCTTTTCATCCCAGCCCAGCCCCGTGACTTACTTGGAGAGTTTGCTGTTGGAGCATTTCCCCCTTGCCTCAAGTTATTCTCTACTAGTAGGTGGCCGCTTAGCTTTGAGTCCACTGCTATTTGGGAGGCTGGATCACAGGTAGGAGAGAGACCATTGTTCCTAAAGAAACTGGTAAGCAGCCTGAGCTGGTACGCTGTGAGTAAGGGACATGAGCTAGCAAGTGCACTTTTTTCAAAAGGAGGATGCATCGTGGGTCCAAAATCTGGACTAAAAAGAGCACTAGACAGCAGGTTGATGCAGAAAGCAGAACAAGTCCTTTTCAGATCCTACACAGGCAAAGCCTGGCTAGGGAACAACAGACTTTTAATATATCACACACATCTAATGGGGGAAGGGGAAGAAGCTGGAAATGATCTAGTTTCCCCTTGCCCCCCCTCTCCTTGCCTGCCCTTCTTGCCCCCAGCCCTCTGCCAGCTGGCTGGATCTCAGTTTCCAGATGTCATAACGTCGAATCATGAAACCTAAAGCTGTTTGTGTTGGAAAAGTCTTTGTTTTGTAAGATGTCTCTGCGAGGAGGGAACATGGACCCTGAGCATCAGCGGTCACATATAGCAAACCTAGCCCTTCTCATTTCTTGGTCTAGTGATTCCTAGGCTTTGAGTGATCCAGTCCCCCAGCTTGAAGAAGCTGGGGTAACCTGCAAGCAACCTGTTAGGAGAGAAAAGGGGCAGTTTTTTGGGCAGAGAGGTCCTGCTTTTTAATAAGCAATGTGGAGTGGGATCTTACTTCAGTTTGGGGGCATTCATTTCTCATATTCAGTCTGTACAATCTGCACCTATTTGTTTATGTGATTTTTCTTGTTTGTGTAATAAATAGGGATCCTGGTTTTCTCTGTTTAAATATTGCAACTTCTCTGATAAAAATGCAAATTCTCTGATCAACCCCCCCACAAATCCATAATTAAAATGAAAGGCCACCATATAGATAGGTATCAATTGAACACAATGTTTTATTGATATATTTACCATTTTAAAGCAATCTGGAAGCCTAACAATGCCTCAGTCATTGTAATAAAATAACTTCTAAATACCTATACATTTGGGTATTTGATTTTGGGGGATATTTATTATGGAAAATCAGAGGTTCCCCTACCCTCTCTGCTCACCAAGACTCAAGTCCAGGCCCCTCACTCCCCACCCACAGCCCCTGGGCTGCCTTGCCAAAGTGGCACAGGTCTCACAGCAGCAAGAAGCTCTGCCAGCCTCCAGAGAGCTCTTTGCAAAGGTGCAAAATCCACGTGTTTCTCTGTTAAAATAAGAAATCTGCATTTTTCTCAGTTAAAAGGAAAAATCCATTTTTTTCCATTTTTCTGTGGGAAATGGAAAATCTGGAGCCTGGGTAATAAACGTTTTTTGATATTGTGTTTACTTTAATGATTGCCTGTGGTTAAGGTGATTTTCAGAGCAATTGATAACTCTGAGTCTGCCTCTTTCACAGAACCTATACCATACAAACCGCAGGGGTACATCATAAGCTGGCAAAACTTTCCCTGCTGGATCCACAAAGCTCAGACTGAACCAGGTTAGATTAAGATTCACTGGGGTAAGAAGTTATTTTAGGGGCAAATCTTAGTTTATTCTTGTGAACAAGCACTAGAATGGTGGGAAAAGGTTTAAAGCTGAAGGATGTGTGGATACCTTTAAGAGTGTTATATATAAATTGTTACATTGGCCCAGGGAATACTAGAGAGAACACCAGATCAGTAAGCTAAGAAAGCTCTCTGAATAAATATATTTAATACTATAATAATAATAATACTGTAATAATAATAATACTGTAGCCTACAACTGTCAGAAGCAGAGTAATAAAAAAGCTATGGCACAGTAATAAAAAAGTTTGAGGAATACTGTATACCCAAACAAAATGAAATCTTTGAATGGTATAATTTCCACATGAGACAGCAGAAAGAATGAGAGACAATAGAGGGGTTTCTCAAAGACCTCAAACTGCTGAGCCAGACATGCAGCTTTGGAGACCTAAAAGAGTCCATGATCAGAGACCAAAAAGTATTAGGTATAAAGACCAAAAAGTATTAGGTATAAGAGATACAAGCCTCAGGAAAAGACTGCTAGAGGATTCTGAGC
>NW_017729015.1:346736-348631 GCF_001723915.1 Gavialis gangeticus
AAGTATTAGGTATAAAGACCAAAAAGTATTAGGTATAAGAGATACAAGCCTCAGGAAAAGACTGCTAGAGGATTCTGAGCTTAACTTGGAAAAGGCAGTTAGAATATGTCAAGAGGCTGAGATAACAGACTGCAGAAGCTGGAGGAAAAAGAAGAACAACATGAACTAGACAGGATTACAAGACTACAAAAACCTATGGCAACACACAATACAGAAGGAGGACCCCACTATGAAGCAGGCAAGTGGAGGCCAAAGAGAATTGCTTGAAGAAACAGTGGTCAACTACAGATGCTGTAGGAGTTACCACAAACCCATAGAGTGCCCTGCATTTGGTAAGCACTACAACAAATGCTAAAGATTCAATCACTTCGCAAAAGTTTGCAGAAAGAAGCAGGATGCACCACACAAGAAATAGCAGGTGCATGCTCTATGCAACAAGGACAAGGAAGAATTATTCATTGGCACAATACAGGAAGTTAATTCTTCTGAAAATTGGACAATCACCCTGGACACCAATGGACTAATGGTAACTTTTAAATTAGATACAGAGGCACAGGTCAATGTAATACCAGAATACATTATTTAAAAAAAAAGAAAACTAAACCTGTGTACTAAAAGCATAAGAAAGTGAAACTTAGAGCATGTAATGGGAACAGAAGCAGCATGTGTTGGGGACTGGGCAACAGAACACATGGGGGAGGTTGGGAAGCGGCAGGGGTCATGGGTAGAAGTAGCTGTATACATGGGGAAGCAGGTAGGGTACTGGGCAGTAATGCGCATTGGGATTAGGAGCCAGAAGATCTTGGGGCCTGGGCAGCGGCAGAGGTGGAGAGCAGCATGTGACAGGGATCAGGCGGCAGGGTGGGTTGGGAATTGGCCGGGGGCAGGTGAATAGGGCCCAGTGGTGAGTTGTGGATCAGGGGACAGGTGGCAGGGGTGCGGGCATGGGGGTCAAGTGGCAGGGGTCAGGCTCCGTGCCTCTCCCCCTTTACAGCTGAGGACAGATTTAAGACAACCCTCCAATAATCAGATTCTATACATGGGAAATGACAGCGAGCTATAGAATGATGGTACGTTCTCAATTTCCACATATGGAATTGGCTTACTTGGGGTGGCCTTAAAGCATCCTACATTCAAAACCACCTTGGATTCAGGTAAATCTGGTATTAATTGCAAAATAAATCATCCTTATCAATGCATAATATTCCATCCAATGACACAACGTGGAAGATAGATGGATGAAAACACCTATTAGCACAGCTCTTCAGCGGCCACCAGCAGGCAGGCTGGCATGCGAACCCTGAGCTGTGGGTCGGGCAGTGCCCTGGTCAGACATTGAGACGTGTCCCCTCACTGCAGAGCCCTGTGGCTCGGGGCGATTCGAAGTATTTTGCCCCATAATCCCAGCCCTTTTTTCGAGGGTTTGTACTTGGTGCATGACATTATTTTACATCTTTACTAGTCAATTCGACTTCCTGACAAAACCCCAACCGCTCAGCCCCTCTACTTCACTGCTCACAACCTCTATCGGTGCAAAGACTAGAAGAGGGCCCAGGACCCGGGAATACGGACCTACACATCCAGCGGCGCGGCCGCAAGCAGCACCGACCCCGCGGCTACCGCCCCGCCCCCAGGGGTACTGGTGGGCAGGGTTCGGAGCGGCCCCGCCCCCCGGAAGTCACCCCTCTACCCCGGTGACGTCACACTTCCGGTTCCGAACCCGGACATAGCTGGGAGGTTGGGCCCGCGGGAGCCGATTGGCTAGCGGGTTGGCGGAGCGGGAGCGGCGCGCTCGCTGATTGGGTGGCTGCGTGCGGTGCGCCGGCGGGAGCTGTGGACTGCGTTGCTCTGTTGTCCGCCATGTGGACGAGCCACGGTGAGCGGGTGGGGTGCGA
>NW_017729015.1:348723-354628 GCF_001723915.1 Gavialis gangeticus
GATATGTGCAGTCTCCGGGCGGCTTCGGCTCCCCGGCCGCCACCCAGGACAAGAGACCGGTACGTGCCCCCGCGCCTGCCCAGACACGGGCCTCCCTGCTCCCCGGGAATATTTGGCAGCTGCCTGCGGGCCTGGCCTGTGCTGCAGGCAGGAGGCCGAGCATTTGAATGCTACTAGCTGGTTTCAGACCTAACTGGGAACCATGCTGAACATTAACTCGCTGGAAACGTGCTCTCACCTTCCACGGGTTTTTGTCGGAAGATGACCGGGGTTTTGCTCTTCTGGTAGCGGTGCCCGTAGCGCCTGTGCTAAGTACGTGGTACATAACAGAGTTCAGCATGTGGGCTGGTCTGGGCGGCTCTTTCTCTGCTTGCAAAGATAAAAATGTGATTTGAAGCATGAGAAAGACCTTGTGAGCGCTCGTCAAGCACCAGGAAATCTAGAGGTGCGAGCCCTGTTCCTGGTAGTTCTCAAGCGCAGGTTGGACACGGTGCTTGTCTGGGATGGTGGTGGTAGGGTTTGACAGCTCTGAGGAGGGGGTTGGACCAAATGATCCCCTGAGAACCCTTCCAGACTCTCTCTCTTATGGTTTTGTTTCTCTGGACTCTCCATTCCCTCTTGCAGAAGTCTCGGTCCCAGAACATCGTGCCGTGTACAGTGTCTCAGTTATTTTCTGCTGTGCAGGTGGATGAAACGTTCCAGGTCCGAGATGTAGAGATTTCACAGGTAGGAATCGGCTCTGGAACACGATGTAGGTTCCTGTCGATCCTGACACTTTTCCCAAAGTAACTTGTTTTTTTGGTCTGCATCTCTCTAGGTTGTTATTATGGGGATCATCAGACAGGCAGAGAAAGCACCGACAAACATTCTCTACAAAGTGGATGATATGACTGCAGCCCCTATGGATGTCAGACAGTGGGTTGATACTGATGTAAGCACCAGGTTAAACTTAGGATTTAAGATAAGGGGGCATTTAAGTATTTAATTTTTATCCATCTTTTCGGGTCCAAAAAAGTGGTATTTACCTTGTAATGTAATGCTAATTCAGCTGAGTACAGGGACTTTTTTTTTAAAAAACCAGGCCTCTTATTAAATGAGCGTTGGAGAATTCTTTGCCTACTCTGTCAGAGAGTCTGCTTTTGTATTCAGCATTTAGTTTCCTTTTTCTAAATGCCATAGGAACTGTGTGCATGTTAATGCCCTAGTAGGGTCCTTAATAGATAATATGCCTCTTTTGGTGCGTTCATAATATGATGTGCATAAACCTAGATAAGCATCACTCTAACTGAATCCCTGCGTTTATGGGGGCTGCTCTTCTATTCTTCACTTTCTCTTCAGTTCTGCAGCATTCCATATGTCTCATTAAAAATGTTGTCCTTTCAGTATTTTCAGAGTTATTTCATAACTGAATTGAGGTCACTGTTGAACACTGATTCAAATCCTGCTTTGCCCATAGATGACTAATTGTTGCTTACACATCCAAAACTAGCTATGGAAGACATGTTTTGTGCCACTTGTGGACACATCCCAGCACAGCTGATCTGTTTCATTTGGCAACATCTATTTCTAGCCTGAGTCAGAGGGTGCTTTGCTCGTTGGCTTAGTGAGATGGGCACTGCCATGGAGGGGTAGGTGCCATAAGTTCTGGTCCCTGTTTCTGTCCCTACTGTTTCTCCATTTTTTTTAAATTTAGTAGTCCATGGATAGAATGGATAGATTGCAGCGGGGGGAGGGGAGGTGTGCAAAATAAGATCCATCATTAGTTTCCTTGAATTCTCCCACACTGATATAGTAATGCACATTTCCTTTCCCTAATATTTTAGGGACATGTAATTGAAAGCTAACAGTTTAACCAAGCTGAGTATATTTGAGTGTGTGTACCATTCAGTTGTGGCACCATACTGAGATGCGGTGCTTGCTCTGTGCACGCCACCAGGATTTGTCCGCCTTAACATGGCACTGAGCATACGCTAATAAGGATCTCAGAGGCAGAGCTTATTGATGGAGACACACTGTGCTATGGCAGTTATGCTGCTTTGAACTTTGGGTCGCGTCCAGATGAGCAGGGGCATGCACTTGCAGCATCACAAATAGTAGTGGCACAGAGTTGTGCTGCTACTCTGTGCCACAGTGCATGCCCCTACACATGTACTTTGTGAGGGACAAATTGTTCTGCTTCAGGCAAACTGCCCTTTCCCAACTCCTCCTGGCTCCTGGTGTGCTGGACCAGCTGGGGCACAAATAAAATAGTGGAGATGCTCTGGCCAGCAGCCAAAGCATCTCCCTGAAGGACCAAGCCTCTGTTCCAGTGCATGCCACTATAGTGTGTGCCACACTCCTCTTTTTCCAGTGCTTTTTTTGCTACTGGGAAATCCTGGTAGTAAAGTTTGTACCTGTGCTGCAAATTTGCAGCACAGGGCACATTTTAACCTTCACTGTGTGTAGTTTTTGGCACCACAAACCGCACACCCCTTCTCATCTGAATGCAGCCTGGGAGGCAATAGGCCCACTGCTTGGCATCATAATTCACCAATATAGACACCCTTTGAGACAGCAAATTTTAAGTGCAGGCAAATGAATAACTTCAAAAGGTGTCCTGCAGTTGCGCCAAAGCAGCTGGCCACTCTTGTGGTTATATCATTGTATTTCTGGCAAGATGCTGTAATAAAATTTGTTCCTCTTCTGCGTTATGAATTGTGTACATAAGTTAGGGTTATAGTTCTATCTGGTGAACAAACAAAAACACAGAAAAATGGTTTCTTGAGATTATTTATATCATCTTTAATTAAAAAGTTTCAAAACAGATATTATGGGCATTTACAAGATGAGCATCATATTTTTTTTTTTAAGTAGCATGTTGCTAATAGCCAAGAAGTAAATTACAACAAGTACAAAGGAAAATTCTCTTTTCCGTCTCTCTGAAAGGAGGCAGGCAGTGAAAACATTGTGGTGCCCCCAGGAACTTACGTGAAAGTGGCTGGACATCTTCGATCATTTCAGGTATTTTCAGCTGAATAGAATAACTGGCCTTAATATCTAATATCTCACAGATATTATTTGCATTGTAGTTCCCAGAAGCCCCCATTAGTTTATTGGAGGTTCATTGTGCTGGACACCATACACATGCAGAATCCCACTTGGCGAGCCTACACCTGGGGAGGGTTTGAGTCATTGTCATTGCAGTGTGTAGATGAAGGGTGGCTATCCTGTGATATAGGCAGCTTCTGTGTGTATCAGATCAGGGATGGGGCAGCAAAGCAGATGAATGGGTAGGGAATAGAAAGCAGAGTAGTATATTAGGCAGGAGAAGGGGATCAGAATAGCACTCCCAGAGACTTCAGGGCTAACTTGTGGCTGGTCTGCAAAAAAAAAGTTGACCCCTATTGATGTAGACTGTAGTAGGTCCTAGGCTGCTTAACACCAGGGTTGAGAAACTTTGGGCTGCAGGCTGGATTCAGCCTGTAGCAGCCCAAAAATCAGCAGCCTATTCCAGCCAGAGCAGCAGAGGGAATGTCTCCAGGGCCTTTCCACCCATATTCCCTGTATTCCATGTATTCCCTTTGCAGCATCTGGTTGTTGGTGAGATGTGCAGAGATTTGCAGCTTACACTGGGGGTTAGGTCACAAGTAGTGACCTGCAGTGGCAAAAGTTTGCCAACCCCTGAGTTAATGGCAAAATAGTATAGCATTTGTTTGCATACGCTTGACCAAATCTTGAGTAAGAGAAGAGGAGGCACTGCTGGAGGGCTGCTTCCTCCAGCAGTGCTCCATCCTCCACTGCTTTAGATGAATGAATATTATATCACTTTTGCTTGATGCGTCTCATCTGTACTCTTTGGTCCTTTAGATCTGAGTTGCATATCATTATTAAATTTGCAATGAATTTATTTTCTTGAGTATTTAACGTTAGTGGGACAGGCTCTTCAAACCTTTCTTGGTTCCCAGAATGCTTCTGGGAGGCAACAAGTGACATAACAGGGCACTTAAAAACTTTGTATGCGTTTAAAGCTCAGTACAGATGGATACTAGCTGGCGACAGAATCAGATCTGTGTTTTTTTTTCCTTTCTTTGTCCATTAGAATCCAAAGAAAAGGCACTGTTGCGCATCTGGTAATGCATATTTTTAAAAAGTTGAGCGAGTGATAATCATCCAGCATCAGTGCTGCATTTAAAGGAGCACTCACTAGAGTGTAGGCCTTTCCATAGATTTTCTTTTTTTCTTTTTTTGCAGGCAGCCATTTCTGTCCCAGTCAGCTATTGCCTGCTGCCTTGGTGCTGCCTGGGGTGTGTGGTGTAGAAAGATGGGTATAAAGGCAGATCCTTGCTCTAAAGTGCTTCCAGTCCATAAAGGCATTATATCTTTGATTTTAAGTTGCTCTTTTCTATTTCCTTTCATACTTACAATATGAATATGACCCTGGAATATTTTCAGTTTAGGGCTAAGTTATTGGTTCTAATTATATGAAGATAAGTTCCATTTCCATCGTTATCCCTGCTCTTAAGGTTAAGATTACATTGTGTTTTCACAGTTAAAACATGTTGTAATTTCATACTTGGTTTTTCATTTTCCTCTTCCCCAAAAAGAATAAGAAAAGCCTGGTAGCATTTAAGATCAAGCCTCTGGAAAATATGAATGAATTCACTACACATCTGTTGGAAATAGTTAATGCACATATGATCCTCAGGAAACAGACTATGGTACGTCTTTGAATATTACTTTATACATTTTAGCCCTTACATATAAAAGAAATTCTAGCCTGTCTCCAAAAGTGATAGAAAGCTTGGTTCTTGGGGAAGAAAATGGTGTCACAGCCTACAGAAGAAAGGCAACTTAGTGATAGTGAAGCAGATACTATGGCTTTTCCAGAGATGTACTGTTAATACCGCAATTAGTCTCTAGTGGTTCAGGATCACTTTTTCTCATTATTGTTCCTTGAAATAATATAAAGCAAGGGTGGCAAACTTGCTTTGTGCCCTGAGCCATATCCAGACCATGGGACTCCTTGGAGGTTAGATGCAGCTCAGGGTACATGAAAGTGGTGGTGGCTTCAACATCCACTCCTCTCTTTCCCACCCACCTGCTCCCCTGTCCCCCACACGTCCTGTGCCACAGCTTGGGCTCAGGCTTCAGCCTGGGGCATGCAACAGGGGCCAGCAGCTGGGGGGGTTGAGCCGTGACAGTGGTGACAGGCAACTGTATTAGTAGCATATGCTCACCCTTCTGCCACTAATCACCATGTCTGTTGGGGCCCAGATTCTGCCACACCCCCCTCAACTTCCAGGGGCCCACTGGTAGTTCAGCAGGCTGGATAGAACAGCTGCTTAGCCTGGTTGTGGCCCATGAGCCAAATGTTAGAAACTCATGAAATAAAACCTTCATTTCATCCCATGGTCTTGAAGCAGCCCTTGTGACCCCATGTTTTGCCTTGTTCTGTAATTCTAGGGAGGCTCAAAAACGCTTCAATCTGTCTCCTCTTCTGGGATGGGCACTGTAAGCTATGGAGGTTTCAGTAACTTGCCAGTCAATGGACTTACTGTGCATCAAAGTCAGGTATGTAAGAGCGGTGGCATACTACTTGGGTAGTACAGCAGTCGCCATAATACCACAGGGCCTGCTGACTGGTGCAGAATGCAACATGACACAGGCCAAATAGACCAAAATATAGTTTCCACATAAAGGTTATAGTTTATGGTCAATTGTTTGCTGCTTTCTATTTTAGTGGAAGTTCAGGTGTAGACTGAGGGTTGTATGTGCTGCTAGAATTGCAGCATGGGTCATAATTGGAAATGGCATTCAGCTGTCCCCTCATACTGAAGAGTTTAACAACCTTCAGTAAGTATAGCATTCTGCAAACAAAAGAACTAGTCAAGCTTGGTAACTGCAATAGGTACTGAGGGAAAGCAGT
>NW_017729015.1:355087-362622 GCF_001723915.1 Gavialis gangeticus
TATTCCTGAGTATAGTCCAAATGCTGTTTCTGACTTGTTCTTCTAGGTGTTGAATTTGATTAAAAGCTGTTCTGTTCCAGAAGGCATGAGCCTTCAAGACCTGCAGTCCCAATTGCATAATATCAACATGACAACAATTAAGTAAGTATACAGTTCCAGAACAAAGGATCTTCTGAAAACCAAAGCAGTTTTCTTAGGACCAAGTTGATAGCGGTAAACAAATAGGGAATGAAAGAGAGATGCAGTGACTCAGCATAGCATGCAGAAATGCTAGAACTCCAGATGTCTCCTCTTTTTTCTGTCTAGTAAATGAAGAATAGTATATCTTAGGTTAGACCCTGTTAATTGTTTCAGGAACTTTACTTTTTCTCCAGCATACGTACAAGAGAAATTAGTGATTTACTTTTTATCTGTTGGTTACAATAGAAGGTAACTTGTATTGAGCTGACTCTTTCCAAGAATGTAACAGGGTAAAACATATATCACAAAGATCACAAATCTCAGCTTGCCTGGAAAGATTCACAAAGGGTTACAAGACGAACAGCCTTGTGTTCGAGCAGAGTTTGCTATCAAAGAACTGGCTTCTCTGGCACAGCAGTATTGCGCCACCAATTTGCATTGAGATGAAAGCCATCGTTTCCCTTGGCTTCCTTTTGGTGATTGCTTTCTCATCTTGTTCTCATGATTTCAGCTGAGGCCAAACACCTCTTGAAGCAATATGAGAAAATTCCATTGAATTGTTGAAGTTATGAGACAAAGATGAGGTGCATCATTTCCTCTGTTAAAAATACTGTGTGACTTCTGTTTGGGTTTGTGGGGTTTTTTAGCATTTGGGTTTCTTGTGCCAGTGCCTAGGCAGTGTCACTTTTTTTTCTTTCATGTATCTAAGGACAATCCTGCATACTCTAGATGTTAACATTCAGTCTGTGTGCTGATAAGCAATCCCTTTCTCGTACTATGTCTGCCCAGAAGATTAAATTGGGGCTCACTTTACCACATTAGATGCTGCTGTTTTTTCTGTATCCTGTTTTGCTTTGCAACACACAGACATTATCACACCTTTTCAGCTGGAGGAAGTGACTGTGGTGCTATTGTGTAGGCAGTTTAGTCTTGTCTTTTGGGGGATGGAAAAATAAGGTCTTTAACAACACTTCCCTTTCCCTTTGACCAAAAGAATTAACATTTGACTTGCTCATGAGGTAGCATATCTTCTGAAACCTTTGCATAGTGAGGCTGGCATGGAATAGTGAGTGTGGTCTGAGGATACATGTGACAGAAGGAACCTGTTGATATCAAATAGTTATGATTTTTGTTTTGGTTTTTTGTCTTTTCCTTCACAGGCAAGCAGTTGAATTTCTTAGCAGTGAAGGACACATCTATTCCACAGTGGATGATGAGCACTATAAATCTACAGATGCTGAATAAAGGTGCTTCTGAGATTTACTTTCCAGCTGGCTTGAACTGTCTTTCATGTCCCTGTGAACTTGTCCATGGGCAGCCCTACCAAACTTTAATCAGCAGAAGAGGATCTCTCCTGTTTATAGCATTCAGGTTTCAGAAGTTGAGGGCCAGCAGAATAAATGTACAGGTTTCTTCTAACTAAGCTAAATAACAAAAGTGTGACAAGTGACTCGTGTTGAGCCAACTGTTTATAGAGAGAAGTGAACTCTGTATGAAGAAGAGCTGGAAACTTCAAGGCTATCGGCCATCTAGTTTCAGTGTCTTGTAGTAGGTTAGCTGGCTGGAAAGGATTGGATATTTCCAGTCTTACCATGGACAGGTTTTATTTTTGTTTTAGAAGTGATTCTTCCACTAAGCCAGTTTTCAGCCTCCTCCACTTATCTTGCAGTAGTGGTAGCTTTTTCAAAAATATTCTTGTAATGTACAGTGATCAAAAATATATTTTGTTTGTTACATACTTTCTGCATATAAATCTATACTTGTGTTACAGAATGGCTTTATTACTGAAACTTTTGATATTCTAATATAGCTTTTAATTGCAATAGGCTTGCTTGTATATGTGTGGTTTTGTTTAAATTCAGAAAAGCTTTCACCTTGATTAAATGTATTAGTAGATTAGTCCCTGAACTTTATGAACAAAAAAAAAAAGCTTTTACTTTTTTTGACTTCAGGAGAAAATCTGAAGAATTTTACTCAAAATGCTTTGTAAAAGGTTAAACGTAAGTGAAATGTGAACCCCAAGGGATGTTCAGGAAGTAAGAGTAAAACACACTTATACATCAAATCCTGCACTCTATGGTTTTGGCTTTGTTTTTTAAAATAAAGACAACTAAGCTAAATGGGAATTCCCTCATGTGTAACACTGAAGGTTAGGTAATGCCAGAGTGAGGGCTGCCTCTCTAACATTATTCCAGCCCCCTTTTTAATATATGCATCATGTAGAATTGTAGGGCTGCAAGGGACCTTCCGAGGTCATCTGGTCTAACCCCTTGCCAGAGGCAGGATGGTTTGGATAGGGATGATTCTGTCCAAATCCATTGTCCAACCAGTTAGTAAAACTACAGCATCAGCCATGACAACCATAAGATATAACACCCTAACCTGCCACAGGTACATCACAGTGTAATTGCAACTTGTATGAATATTAACTACATATCTCGGGGCTCCTGACTCATTCACTTGGCAATGCTCATTGAATAGGGAGCTCTGGAATCTTTATTTTTACTGATCAGTGTTTGGTTTTGTGTCTTAGGCTGTGCACAAGGATACAAAACTAGTAACTTCTTGAGCAGTTTCCTATTGGAAAAAATACTCCATCTTTCCTCATAGTACATTTTAGATAAAAGCCTTTTATGATTGAAGACCATTCAAATACAGTGTTTGTTTAGACTGCACCAACCCAGGGCAGTTCTTCAGTTACGTAAAAGTGTGAGAGTCCCAGCTTTAGGCATGCGAAGCTTGATAAAAACCCCAGTCTGACCTCATACAACTGCTTGCTGCCCCTGAAACAGCTCTTTGCAGAAGATTACTAGAGGCCTAAATTCCCAGTGTGAGTGCCTAAAATTAGACTCTTGGATCCAAAGCTAGGCATCTAAATATAAAGCACCTGATTTTCTATAGGAGTGAGTTCCCATAAATCCCATGGATACTAACAGGAGCATAACTGCCCAACACCTCCAAAATGCAGTGACTTTATTGATTAGTCTAACTTTGGGCTTAAAAACTTAGGCCCTGCGAAGGTGATTATCACAATAATGAACAAACATAGAGCATCATGTTGATCCTTTAGGAAGCGCCTCTTGGCTATCCATGCAGATTACTTATTGCTGACCCATAACTTGTAGATGAGTGCCTGCAGTTAAGAGGATGCATTTCCATATTGGTAATGGGAGCTTGTTATAAAGCGATGCAGATTGAGGATAAATACTGTCAAAGACTATTAATAGTAGTGGCAAGTCTCAGAAGTGTATAGTCTAGAGCAAGGATGAAGATGATGAATCATCTGTTTGGTAGTTAATAAAGTTGTGTGTAATGCTGTCTTGAGTATCTTGGCTTTTGTCGCTTCCGAAGTGTATCAAAGCAGTGCTTGCTTGGGCCAACGCAGTATTGCGCTCTCATACTCCTGACCAGTGTTTTGTTCAGTCTGCCTGCTGAGCACAAAGGGGTGTTTTCCTCAGCATAAGCATAGAGCTTGTCAAGGTTTGGAGATGCTGAAGTCACCTGAGGAGACTACGCTGAAAGCAGATGTGTTGGGCCTGCTAAGGGATCAATGGAGGAGAAGCCTTCCATCCAGTCTACAGCAGAGGTTTCCAGGTTGTCCTTCTTGGGACACTGCTTATTCAGTGCACAATGGAATAGATGACTGCTTAGTATAGAAGATGGGTTTCGGAAGGCATGGGCTGCTTGCACTGCACCGGTAATTGTCTCTGTCTCTGGCAGCAGCTCTCTTAGAACTCCCAAGGTTGCAGTCAAACACTTTGCAAATGAAAACCCTAGTTAATTTTAAGAGCTGGAACTAGTTTTTGAGTAGGAAAGCTTCCTGTCACATTCGTGGAGGCTGGGCCTTTACCAATGAAAAGCTCTCGCCATTTTGTGAATTGTTTTTTTAACATCGTTTTCAATTACTTCATAGTCGTGTTCTGAACTGTCACTGGAATTTGCACCTGAAAGAAAAGAGAGAATACTCAGGTCCCTTGACTGTTTTAGCCAAGTCCAGGAATTTGTGTTAAGACTTGATGCTGCAAGAACCCTTTTGGGAGAGATGCTGCTAGTTTCTCATGTCATCTCCTGCCCCCATGCCCCCAGGCTCAGAGAACTTGATATACAGGAATAATATTGTCATGTAAGGCCAAAGACAATAACTGCAAAGAACGCAGAAGCAAAGAGCGTGAAAGGAAATAGGAGTTTTCTTGCACGTTACTAAAGAAGCCAAAATTTATCATGTCTGATCAGACCACTTCAGTGTAGACTGGCATCCTGCTTCTGTCCATGGGCCATTTCTGACATTTGGAGGGAGGTGACAAGCAGTTCCAGGACCGCGGAGTCCATTGCATTATGATATTAGTAGGAGGGAAATCAATTTTGGCACCCTGCAGTTATACACTCAAATGTTGAAAGATGATATTTGTTCCCATGATTGCAGCCTGTTTTTGTGTTTGTTTTCTTAACTATCTTGACATAAGGTTTACGTAATGGTGTGTGTGCTCCCTGCATTAATTCAGAAATATTGAGGAGGGGGAAGAGGGGGCATTTCACCACTGTCATTTCATTGCTTCATAACGTTAAAAGCAGCAATTCAATTTCTTTTATATTTCATTTTAAAAAGCTATGTGAATGTAGCACCCAAAGGTTAAGAACTGTCAAAGATGACACCCGTAGAAAATTCCACCCGTTGTGCATACACGAGAAAAATCTTTAATTCCTTGCCTATGGAGTATATTTTCCATGGGAATCTGTTAGTGCATAGTATAGGTGGTGCTCAGTGAATAGGTCATGACTCGGTAGTTCTCTCCGTATTCATCGTTCCGTTCTGGCCCCAAACCTTATTTACTGCCTATCTAAATCCAGAGGTGTCACTGAACACTTGAGTGTGCCCTAGGTGGCAGTAGTGCATGGCGCAGAGTCAGGACTGTGCTGCAAGTAGCAACAGTGGTGGCCAGGCAGGCAGTGCAGCTGCCCCCAACCTTGTAGTCATCCCCTCTTTGTTATGCCAAAAGGATCATAAAAGTGGGAGCAACAGAAACTGTGTCATGGACCAAATCAAGAATTCGGAGCCACCCACCCTGCGTGGAAACATGTGCCCAAGCTGCAAGAGTCTGTCAATCCTGGATCAGCGCCATCAGCCATATTCAGACTCAAAGATAGGACAATCATGGAAGACAAGTCATCTTAGACTGAAAGGGATTGCCAAAGATGATTATGGTACTGTCAAGCTTACACTAAATAGAGAATTATTTCCTCCAAGGAAATTGTGGGATGGCACTAGAAGAGTATCAACATGCAAGTGAGCTACCTTGTGTTGACACTGCAAGGTGGGAAGGTTAACAGCCTGATTGAAATTGGCCCCATGTCCTAGCTAACACCCCTAGCTGTGCCAGCTAACCTGGGCTAAAAACACCACTGCACTTAAGTGAGAGGTTTTATATATGTACAGGACAAGGGTTAGAGGAGGTCCCAGGCTAACTTTCTAGGGAAGACATTGTCAGCTGCTGTCAGCACAAGTGTCCCAGGTGTCCTGTCCTCACCACCCCAACTACCACCACAGACCAGCCATCCTAGTCATGCTACCATTATTACATACAGGCAGTCCTTGACTTACAACGTTTTGAGTTACAATGTTTTGCACTTACAACATTTATAAATTGACACCATTTCAACTTTCTGACATCAGTTTCGACTTTACAACACTTGATCCAATGTGACGTCATGCCAGCGAACAAGTTTGTTGTGTCACCCATCTCCCTGGAGAATGTCCAAACTTCCTTGGACACTTTCTTTAAGAAAGCAGACAGGACTCCAAAAAAACCTGCAGCCAAGACTTCTGAGAAGACTCCAGCCAAGAGCCCTTCAAAAAGTCTAGCAAAGTCACCTCAAAGAAGTCCTTCCAAATCAATATGATTGCTGTTTACAATATAAATACATTAATGTAGATATATTACTCATTTTTAATTGACTGAGTACAAAATTCTGGGGTATTTTTGGTGAAAATAGGGTATTGGGCCTTGGTTCAGGAACCAGGCCCCTATTTATAACATTGTTTCTTATGAGAAAATTGGTTCCGAGTTACAACGTTTCGACTTACGACTTGATTTTTGGGAACCAATTGTGTCATAAGTCCGAGGACTGCCTGTATTCTCCTATTCATTAGCAGGCATTTTTGCCCCAGCTGAGTTTTGCTTTCTACTTTCTTACATTTCTAACCTCATCAGGATAATCCCTCTTTTTTTCTCTGTTCTCACTCATGATTGACACTCCTCCCAGTTTCATAAAACCTGCCAGTGTTGCAAACAGGTTCTTCATTCCCTGTGTGTGGGAGGGAGCCCCACCCCAGGTGCTGTAATGATAATTTAAGTCCTGCAGCAGCAGCAGGATTCTCCAAGTCTTTCATGTGGTTTGTGTTGTGTTTTAGTGCACCCTCTTGCCTCTGACTGGGTGGATCATTCAAGCCTGCCGTCAGAAAAGGTTGCCTACTCCTGTGCTAGAGTATGCTAGAACAGTTGGTCTGACTGGACCATCTCACCATCATCTTTCAGGACTCTTTTGGGCATGTGCGGCTTCTGCAAACAGGGCTGTGTGTCATACTCATTTGGGGTGCTCCTGGCAATAGGGTTACTTTGCATCTTGCTTGGCTTGAGGTTCAGAGGCTCCTGTGGTGCATACTTTGGCTTGGGCCTAGGAGGTAGCTGCTGAAAGGGAAAAGGAGTAAACAAAAACAGATGTTAGTCTGCCACAAGTGTTGGCAGCTGGGCCTACAGAGTACAAACCAAGGGGAAAGAGGCTGAGGAAATCTTGTTCCATGAACAGCCAAGATTTTTGCTGCAAGATGGCAGTAGAGTGGGCCTAGCAGGAGGGACCTTCTGGGGCTCTTCCTCCCCAGCCCCCCAGGACCACCTCTGTGTTGACGTTCTGGCTCAGTCCTCTTCCTCCACTCAAGAAAGTGGACAGGTAACAAAAGCATCATTCATACATGCACATGTACAAGTCCCCCAGGAACTCAAAAGGACTCATGCCCGCACATGAGCCAACATGTATATGTGCACTCATGCTTGGCCCTACCTATATATGCAGACTTACACACACAGCCACACCCCTGCACATACACAAGCCAAGTTATACACGTTTATCTGCGCACATTCACCCCCCACCCCCGTGCATTCATGTGCTTACATGCACACGCTTTCCCCCTTCTCTTCCCACCCCCACCCCACATAGCCATAGGCTGATCTACACCTTTGGTTTCTCAGGGACCTTTTCTTCTTTGGTTTTCTGAGGGCCTGTCTTGTTCTTACACTCTCTCCTCTTGGGGGGCCGTGGTGGGGCAACTACAGTGCTAGGCAGCAGCCTCACCAACTGAT
>NW_017729015.1:367622-371111 GCF_001723915.1 Gavialis gangeticus
CACCTCCCACCCCACATAGCCATAGGCTGATCTACACCTTTGGTTTCTCAGGGACCTTTTCTTCTTTGGTTTTCTGAGGGCCTGTCTTGTTCTTACACTCTCTCCTCTTGGGGGGCCGTGGTGGGGCAACTACAGTGCTAGGCAGCAGCCTCACCAACTGATAGTAGAAGGATTCAGTCAGCACTTCAATCTTTGACATGTCTGTCAGGTGGGTTTGCACTGGGACACGCTCTTCTGTGAGGAACACGGACATGTCCAGCCACTGGGGTGGGATTTCAAAGCTTGCATCTGGCTCCTCACACAAGTTGGTCACTAAGAAAGTCTCGGTGATCTGTGCTTCTAGCCGCAGCATGGAGTAGGAGCCCAGGATGTCAGGGGCAAGAGAGGAGTCCTTGACTACCATCCGGACTTCACAGGGCAGTTGAAACTGTTCTACTATCTCAGGAAGGGTATACTTCTTGCTGTCTGCCATCTCTTCCACAAAGCCGCCATTCAGGTACATTGGCAGCAAAAGCTCTTCATTCTCTTCATCATCCTCTTCTTCGTCACCACTGCTCCGGCTGCACAGAAGGACATCAGTGGCTTGGTGCTCTGCCTGATTCTGCATATTGCCCTTGACCAGGCGCAGCACTTCCAATCGGTCCCCTACGCTGAGTGACGGTAGGTCCTCCTCATTGCTTTCACAGTCCCTGGTAACTACTACACGCAGGTGCTTGCTTGACCCCAGGCTCATTGCTAAGTCATAGACAGTAGGGAACTCTCTGGGACGTCTCCGGAACCTGCCTTGGTAGGTGCTGGAGAGCAGGAAGTGGTGGGAGCCCTTCCTGGAGGATGCCAGAATCCTCCAGGCACAGACCTTACTGTGGATTTGGATCTTCTGTCCTTTATGCAAGCGGGCAATCCAGTCATTCTCAAAGATGAGGGGGTAATTAGGCCCATCCAGAATCTCAGCTTGCACAGGATAGATATCCTGCAACTTCAGCACCTCACTCAGCATCAGTGGCTTAATAAAGTGGATGTGCTGGGACTCCTCTGTGACATCCTCCACATCCACTTCCAGGGAGGAGGGAATTTTCACCACGTCCTTCCGCACTGCAGGGGGCACATGCACATTAGTGGAGCCAAGGTCCCACCCTTCCACTCATGCTAATGTCAAAAGGATCCCAGGACAGTAAGGCGGGCACTTTTTTCTATCACTTTAGGCACTGAGTGGAAGCTTGATCCCAGATCTGTACAGTTCACTGTCAGTGACAGTACACATGCCACATGAGGGAAGCATTTGGGATTTGCTACCACTCATTTCATCCTAAATAAGAAGGGGCCTGTAACAAGCTGTGGAGTTTCAGGGGGCTTGTAGCAGCCTGCAGGCTTTCAGAGGCTACAGCCAGCTGCACCTGGCAAGCAACTGATTGCAGGCTTGCTAGGAGGATTAGCCTAGCTACATGCAGGAAAACCTAATTACAAACTGCCTAGGGAAAGGGACCAACTGAGGCAGATAACTAGAGTCAGTGGGTCAGCTCATGGAGAAGCCCAGGGATCACACTAAAACTGCCTCTCTCCCAGAGGACTGTGAGTGCAGCTAAGAGACGATAAGTGAGCTTTCCTGTGGCTGGAGCGACAAGGGGGAGAGTGAGTAAATGGCAGCAGAACCATGCCTGAGGACTCTCTTCAGGTCTGGGAGAAGTGCATAGTATACACATTGGGTTTATGACTGAATTGCTTATGTTGACTCCTGTCAGGAGGGAGTTTGCCCTGGGGAAGTTAATAAGCTGAGAAAAGATAGTACTTGAACCCCAAAAAACTGTGTTTGAGCTAAGCAAATCCCCAAACCTGCTACAGGGCCCAACGCAGCTCAAAGATACATTGAAACTTGCCAGTCCCAGGGAGCCCCAAGGTGTCCACAGGCAGCAACATCATATTCTGATCATCTGCACAACCTACCATGAGCGGTGACACGTTCTCAGGGCATATGTCATAGGCAGGGCTTATACTGTGGGCAGAGCTTGGAAGAATACTGCCACCTTTTTCCCAACTAACCCCTGACTGATAGTCTGTTATGGATTATTTAAGAGGTTAAATTAATGGTTTAAATACACTCAGTTCAGTGAAATAAAAGGAAAGTTATCCCCCCTTGTATCCCAAAGTCATACAGACAGTGTCATATGCTCCCACACACAGGGATTCAAATGTACTGACAGATATACAAAATGCACACAAATATAGTAGGATATAGACATGCATACACATGTGCACACATCTTTGACATATAAATGGGTTGATAGAGACAATACCCACTCACAATGTGCACCAAAGTCTCACAGAAATAGTGGAGCACACAAAGACAGAGAAACCAGAACTTAAACAACCATCAGACCCAAGATGGCCACACATACCAAGGCCCTACCCCCAAAACTAAGAGATACACATATGCATGTACAGAAAGCTAAGAATACCAGAACATCCATACTCACCAGACTTGCCCAGAGACATTAAGATGGGGATAGGTATACAGACACTGAGGTAGGCATATATGTACACACATATATGCATGCATACATATATGCAGACACAGGGACACCCATGCCAGAACCTACCCAGCAGACAGACACCCATAGGTCCCTTGACAAAAAATGTTGGAGGGCTCCCAGGGACAGCCAGGCCCATACTCACTGTGCATTATTGCCTGCACTTCATACTCTGGGCAAAGGAGGAAGTTGTGTGTGCCAAGTTTGGAGCACTTCAGGTGCTGGCCCCACAGCTCTTTTGCTTGCAATGCCTGGCTCAATGTGTAGTGGTGCTGCTCCCTGTATGGATAGAATAAGCCCCTAAAGGAGAAAGGCAACCAGAAAGCATGGTGCCCCCTGGGCCCATTGGTTGTGCAGGAAGCATACTTTCCGCCCTCATGGGTAGTCACTGATGTCAAGGAAATAGACTGGCCCTTTGGAATGATTTGCCCATCTATGCTCAAGTCAGCTGCGGAGCTGAAGTAGCATGGCATGGCCTGGAGCCCAGCTGGTCTGGTTTTGGCAAACTCCTCCAGGCTTGTAAAAGGCTGCTCGTCTGGGCTGAGCTTGAAATGACCTGCAGGGAGAGCACAAGACACCTTGTGATTGGTGAGTCCCCTGAGAATGACGGGCCAAGTGAGACACAGCCAGCAGCAGAACTTAAGTGAGAAATTGTTGACCCTGTTTGTCACCCACATTGGCAAAAGAAACTTGCAGTTAGCAACACCCACCTCTGCAGGATGCAAAAGTAAGGGTGCAAGGGTGTGACCTGCTTGTGGTAGGTGGCATGCAAGTCATATAATAATAGACAAGCAGGGCTGAGGAGACTTTCAAGGGCCATCTACTCCAGCCCTCTGCCTGAAGCAGGATAATCCCTATCCAAACCATCTTATACAAATCCATTATCTAACCTATTAGTAGAACTACGGTCACCCCTGACACAACCACAGGGTATAACCCCCTAACCTGCCATAGATAAAGCAGG
>NW_017729015.1:376111-377164 GCF_001723915.1 Gavialis gangeticus
AACCCTGACACAACCACAGGGTATAACCCCCTAACCTGCCATAGATAAAGCAGGGGGCATGCATGTATGTGGTTGGTGTGTTTGGGGTGATCTGAGTGCTCATGTGCGATCGTATATGGGCATGTGTTCAGAGACTGTTGGTGGTGGGCACAGTGCATGTGGCACACTCTGTGTGCCTGTATATGTTTGCATGTATGTGTGTAGCTATTGTGGTGGACAGACTGAACACGAGAGGCTGGATGGGTAGGAAGGTTAGCTGTGTGCAGCAGTGTATGTGTGTGTGTGGAGGCAGTTGTAGGTGGAATGCATGTATACTCTGGGGGTATGAGTGTGTGCAGAGGATCTGTGAAACTAGGATTGTGTAGGGAGTATGGTTTCTGTGGGTACACTGTATATCTGCATAAGGCTGGACATGTGCAGGATGCGGTCAGCAGTCTTGTGTTACCTGTAAAGTTCAGCGGCAGCTCTGTTGACTGCCCAGTCTCCACATTTTCGCAGGTGACCCTCTGCAGTTGAATAGCAACAATTTTCAGCAGGTCTCCTGTTGACAGGCAGCATTCACTGCCTGAGATCTCATACACAGACCCTACAGAGGGAAGACAGGCAATTTCTAAGACTTTCTGCAGCTGCGATAACTGGACAAGAAGAGGAAGGATGGTACAGGGGTTAGTGTGCCTGCTCTCTTCTGTCACAGACATCCTGTGTGACCTCGAGCAATTGACATGTGGTATGTCTACACTAGGCCCGTGTGAAGTGGCTAGTATTCGCTTCGGATTTGGCCGATGTGGGGGACAGTGATTCTATTCAATGATGCGAATCACTGTCCTGATTCAGTTCGGCCGAATCTGATCCGAATCAGCCAGGCCAGGCCCATCCTCCACCCCTCTCCCAGCTTGGCAATGGCTGCTGCAGCTCCTGGCACTTGTAAAAAGAAAAGCCCCCACTCACCGGGTGCTGCTGGATGGGAGGGAGAACCCTGCTGCTCCCCACTGCCCCATGCTGCATGGGGGGCTTTGTACGAGCACCTTGATGCCCCCCCCACTCCCCCAGCCC
>NW_017729015.1:377239-378223 GCF_001723915.1 Gavialis gangeticus
GCCACCTCCAGCCCTTCAAGGAAAAAAACACCTGAAAAACCCCAGATTCACTGCTCTGGCCAGCGGAAGGCTATCCCCACCTCCCCGCGCCATGCTGGGGGCTCTGCACGAGCCACCGAAGCCCTGAGGCCGCTGCAGGAGTGGTGAGTCTCAGCTTTTCTTTTCTTAAAGGGCTGGAGCTGGCCCAGGCGAGGCACCCATGGGGGGGCTAGGGGATCAAGGGTGGGGGTCAGGGGGCTTGTGCAGAGCCCCCATGTAATGCAGGGCAGTGGGGGGCAGCGGGGATCACCCCCTACCCGGCAGCACCCGGTGAACCGGGGCTTTTTTTTTTCTCTCTTTTTTTTTTTTTTTTTTTTACACAAGTGCTAGGAGCTGGGGCAACCTTTGCTGGGCTGGGAGAGCAGGTGGGGAATGGGCTTGGCCTGGCTGATTCAGCTAAATTTATTCAGGACAGTGATTCAAATCACTGAATCAAATCATTGTCCCCCGAATCGGCCAAATCCAAATCCGAAGTGAATACTAGCGGCTTCGCACAGGCTTAGTACGCAGGCACGCCCCTATAAATACACAAAGCCACATGGAGGCCACAATCCTGGCACACCGGTCATGTCTGCACCACAGAGTCCTGCTTACACTGCTGGGTTGGTCAGGGGTGCATAGTGGCAGGAGCAATAGAGCTGTCCTGAAAGAAGCCTGTAGCCTGGGTGCAGCAATACTGGCAAACACCTTTTACAAGTGGTTTTACATGACCAGGACAGAAGACAGCATTGTTAGTATAAGCTGTGTCCACACTTGGAACCCTTTGTTGGTATACTGAGATACTCTACTTAAGCCAGTAAAGCACTCCTGGCAAAGAAAAAGGTGCAGATATATGGATAAGTGGAGTAGTACTACAACACACAGACCTACATGCATACACAACAACCCACCCACACCCATACCCACACAGCCCAGCTCACAGCCAGCTGAAGCGATGAAAGAACT
>NW_017729015.1:381268-387151 GCF_001723915.1 Gavialis gangeticus
ACAAGGTCCCTTCTGACCCGACTTCTATGATTCTATGACTTTGGAAAGCCTAACAAAGCCAACGCTTCAATCTGGACATGCTGCTTTGGACGCTGAAGCTTCTCCAGATCTGAAGCACGGTCCAAAGCCTCACATAGCTCTAGTTGGGAGGGAGCAGGAGGAATGCAGTCAGGCAGGGGGTGCCATTTAGGGGTGTGCAAAGCAGGCCCTATTTGATTCAGATTTGCCCTGAATCAGGGACAGTGATTTGATTCAGATCACTGTCCCTGATCGATTTGGCTGAATCCAAATCTGAAGATTTGATGCTGATTCAGAGAATCAGTGATTCAGACGTAGACACAGCTTTAAATGTTTTTTTTTTTTCTACATACCTTGAGGTACCAGTGTGGCTTGTGGATGCTGCGATGCTGGGGCACATGTAGCATCCCACAAGAGTGTGGGGTGCCCTCCATGTGCTTGGCAGTGAACCCAAAAGTAGACCAGAAGTACTTCCAATCCACTTCTGTGTCTGCCGGGGAGTGCACTGGGGACCCCCCCTTTATCTTCCTGGCTCCACAATCAGCTGCAGAGGGACCCCTGGGTGCTACCCCTAGACCCAGGGGGCACCAGTCACTAAGTCAGGAGGGCATGAGGGGGTTCTCCGAGGGCGCTTCCTGGCAGACCGGGAAGTGGACTGGAAGTGCTTCTGGTCCACTTCCAGGTCTGCTGTCGAGTGTGCTGGGGAGCCCCCCCGCGCTCCTGTGGGACAATTCATGCACCCCTGCATTGCAGCACTCATGAGCCCCTGCTACCTAGAGGTTTGTAGAAAAAACATTTAGAGCTGTTTCTGTCTGAATCACCAAATCTTTCCCAATTTCTCCAAATTGATTTGGAGGGTTCTGATTTGATTTGGAGAGATTAAAGGGTCCTTTGACTTGATTCAGATTCCGAGATTTGGCCACTGAATCAGGCCGAATCTCTGCCGAATTGAATTAGGGACTGAAGCTTCATGCAGCTGTAGGGGGCATGTACATGCTTATGGCTGCCAGGCAGCCTGGAGAGCAGCTCCAGGAGGTAAATTGGGGGTGGGGAGAGGGGAACAGAGGAAGGGAGTTGGGTGGGGCTGGGGCTGCTGTCCTGCTGGGTGGTACCTGGGATTGCCATGCATGGCTGTAGGGCCCTGGAGAGGGTTGGGACAGGGCTGCAGGTGGCTTGTTCAGGGGGTGAGGGAGTGAGACCAGCTCCCCGCCACTGTGTGCACTCCTGGGAAGCCGGGGGGAACTGTGCCCTTGAGATCTGTGTGCAGGGTGGGCAGGGGTGCAGGCTGTCCACTGTGGGCTTGGACTTCCACCCTGCTGCCCTCCCCCAGGGCCTCCACGGCCTGGCAGGTGCGGCCTAGCACTGCAGGGAACAGCAGAGCCATGTGGGGATCTCCTTGCTGCTGCAAGCTCTGCTTAGCCCTGGCAACACATCCCCTGTGCACATGGCAGCAGTGGAGGTGGTGGTGTGGGGTTGTGCCCCTCCCTGCTGCCACACACACAGGGGACACAGCACCAGGGCAACGCAGAGCTCTCAGTGGCAAGGAGATCCCGTGGTGGCTCCACTGTGTCCTGCTATGCCAGGTCACACCCGCCAGGCTGCAGCGGCCCTGGGGGAGGGCATCAGTGTGGGAGCCTGAACCTGCAGCGGGCAGCCCAGCCCCACCCCACACACAGATGTGTTGGGACAGGGGGACCCACACACCCCTCCCCCCCTTGGGGTGCATGTAGTGGTGGGAAGCCATTTCCTGCACCCCAACCCAAGCCTGCAGTAGGCAGCAGGGTGGGGAGCTGGGCTCCACTCTGTTGCAGCAGCTGCTGCCTCCTGCCAGAGCCAGGGGTGCTGTGGACCTGGGTCCCTGCCCCAAAAGCTCTGACAGCTGGGGGCCCCCTCTGGTAGGGCTGGGGAGGGGCAGGGGGGGAGTGAGGGGCATGAGCAGGGCCAGGAGGTTGTGGGGGGAGTGATAGGTACAAGCAGGGCCAGAGGGCTGTGGGGAGGAGTGAGGGGCCTTTCATTTTAATCACAGGTTTTTGGGGTTTTTATCAGATTAAAAAAAATAAATAAAAAATAAATAAAATAAAATTATCGGGGGAAAACCAGGATCCTTGCTGGTCTATGAACCAAGCATCATTGCTGTCTGAGAGACTGATGCAGGCTCTGTCTTTTGGGCCAGTCACAACTCCTCTCCATGCCCACGGTGCTGAAATGACCCTAAGGTTAGGGCAGAGGGAAAGGTTAGGGGAAGGCACCCATGAATCTCTAATTCGCTGCCTATGTTAGGAAGATTGCAAATTCAAGGACTGCGGGAAAGCTTTTACCAAATTTATAGTTAGAGACCTACCTAAACTGTGCTGGAAATGTGCTGCACAGCAGCTTTGTGCCGCATGTACTGTGATTACTTGTTGGAGAACTCACTATGTATGCACCACCATCCACCTTGCATCCCCCCAATAGCAATCCTAGGTCCACCTATGCGGTTAGGGAACTTTCCCAAGACATGGGAGACCTGAGTTCCAGGCCCTTCTTAGCCTTAAGGGACTCAAATGTACATCTCCTATTCCTCAGGTGTCTGAATTAATCATCACCAGGCTATAAAACAGTCTATGGAAGATTGTGATGTGATTTAGAAGCCTGACAAAATTTGTTACCACCATCAGACTTCACGATGACATGATGGTAACTGCTCTAAAGGTCCGTTCCCAAGACATTGCTTAGAAATGAAGTCAAACTAGAATGTGTGATTTCACCAATACTTTTCTCCACCTATATTGTAGCTATTCAGCATCTCATTGTTGATAGAATTTCATCTGGTGTCAGGATCCAGTAACACATAGACAGGAATCTCTTTTAACATCAACTGGCTACATTTCAAATCCAAGATAACCAACACCTCCATTACTGATCTTCAGTACACTGGTGATTGTATTGTGTGTACTCATGCAGTTGCAGAGCTCCAGGTCATTCCTGACTATCTCTATGAAGTGTATGAAATTCTTAGACTTACTGTCAACTTCATAAAAATCAAGATACTCTACTAACCTACCTCCAAACAGGGATCCGAGTTTTCCATTTCCAGTGGAAAAAACATGGATTTCCCCCTTTTAAAGAAGAAAAACGTGGATTTTTACCCTTTGAAGCAAGAAACTCCAGGTTTCCTCTTGCAGGCTGGCAGGGTTCCAGCCGACGAGAAGCTGCTTGGGGTTGGAGGAGCGGGTGGAGGATGATTGAAGGCAGGGAGCACCACATGAGTTTGCATGTGCACACACATGTGGCCGGCAATACAGCCAGGCGGGGTAGTGGGAGCAGCCCCAGCAGCTGGATATAGGTAAGTCTATGGGATGGAGGGGCTTGGAGGGCCAGGACCCGGGGACTGTCTGGGGGGCTCTGTGTGTGTGTGGTGTGTGTGTGCGAGTCTGTGTGCCTTTGGGTGCCTGCTGGTGCTGGGGGAAGGAGTTTGGGTGCCAGAGCTGCAGCAAGCCAGGGGAACCTGAGGCACTGCTAGGTGCTGCTGGCAAGCCCAGCTCAGTGTTGTTGCCAGTGTGGTCCACCCAGAGGTGCCTGGCCCTCCAGTGGGGGAGGAGGGTGGGGGTTCTTCAGGGGTGAGGGGGAACTGTGTGGCCAGAGTCACAGGCAGTCACTGGGGCACCACACATTGCTCTGTGCTGCTGGCTGGGGCTGGGGCATGACAGGGAGAACTGGAAGTATGACTCTGGCCAGGGCCATGCTGCGTGCAGCTGGAGGAGAGTGAGGGGCTCCAGGCAATTTCAGTCCCACCTATGGCAGCTGCAGCAGCTTCCGCTCATGTGGACAGTGGCAGAGTGAGTCTGGCCCCAGCACAGGCTAGAAGGAGGAGGGGATGCCAGTGGCACTGCCCCGCTCTGGGCTGGGGCTCTTGTGCCACACCAGGTAGCTTAGCCATGGTCCCTGTTCCCACCAGGCAGTATCTCCTGGCTGCACGTGGCTACCCCTGCCTTTGAGAGCACCAGCCCTTGGCAGCCTGGCTATGCAGCTGTCCACTGCCCGTGAAGGACCCCTTGCTGGAGTTATGTGAGTCCATGTGAGGCTGGCTGGGGTGGGGGGCAGCTGGGGGCTATGAGTTGGGAGTGAGGAAAATCATCAGGGGTGGGGGGCTGTAGGTAGGGAGTTAAGGGCACCAGCAGGGCTGGGGGGGGGTCCATGGGTTGGGAGTGAGGGGCAAGAGCATGGGCAGAAGCTGGGCACCAGCATATGGGGGCTGCTCAGTGCCACAAAGTAGAAGGGCGGGACAGCCGCAGCTGGACCCATGTCCTAGTGAGTGAAGGGGGCAGGGGCAGCTCAGATTTTCCATGATAAAAAAAACCAAAATCAAATGGGAAAATATATAGGTATTTAGAACGTATTGTATAATAATTACTGAGGCACTGGTAGGCTTCCAAATTACTTCAGAATGGTTAAAAATGGTAACTATATCAATAAAACATTATAGTCAACTGATACTTATATATAGTGGCATTTCGTTTTAATTATGGAAAAACACAGATTTGGGGGTGTTAATCAGAGAATCTGGGATTTTTAAAGAGAGAAAACGAGGATCCCTGGTCATAAGGATGTCTGACAATCAGCTCCTGAAACGGATTCTATACTCCCAGCTCGCCAATGGTCATTGCTCTAGAAATGGGCAAAAGAACCAGGATGAATTTAGGAAGCAGGACCCAGGGAACAGGAAACTAGGAGGCAACAAACAGGACCCAATACACTAGGAACAAGGAGATAGAAACCCAAGGTGGTTGTTTTTTGGGTTTTTTTAATAGAAAAGTATCAGAACAACTGCTACATGTATCAAGGTTTTTTAAGCCTTCCCCAGAGGCATTGGGTGTTGCCTGCATCCAAGGCTGAGGACTTTGACTAGGGTATACAAGTGCTCCTGTTGGGACTTCAGCCCAGTCCAGCAGGTGTTGCTCCTCCATTCAGGGTCAGACTGGGCATTGTTGCATGTGCATTAATGTACTGCAGTTACTGCACATTAAGTTGAGTATCTGTAATAACAGGTACTAACTCAATGCGCAGTAACTGGTGCTACTGCACAGTGGTACCGACACACAATGTTTTAGTGATGCTAATATGTAGTAGACTAATTCTACTGTGCATTAGCATAGCTTTTGCTGTGATGCACTAATACACAGTAAAATTGGTCTACTGCACATCTAGCATCTTGTATAGACATGCCCACTGATAGCCATGTTTGGAGTCAGGAGGGAATTTTACATCATGGACAGCTTAGCAAGAGCTGTAGGGGGTTGTGTCTTCTTCTGTAGCAGGGGCATGGCCCTCTTCCTGGGATCTCTTGAGCATATTCTAAAAACCTTTACAGCAGCAGGATGTTGCTTACCATGGCCCCTTGCTTTAAGTCAGTGGTACCCAATCTTTTTGACCTGTGGGCCAGCTGGGTGATACCTGGTTCATCCATGGCCCGGATCCGGCCATTAGGGTGGATCTGGAGCACAGAGATCATCAGTCGGGGGGCACCAATCCAGTCACACAGGATAAAGGGATATGACCAGGCCCCAACCCTGCTGCATGGAGAGGAAGGCATGGTCTGGCCTCAATCCAGCCATGCGGGGGCCGGGGGGGGGGAGGCATGTCTTGGCCCTAACCTGGTCAGACAGGGCTTGGAAATTTGGCAGCAGGAATGGCAGGGGCAAAGGAATGGCAATATTAATTGTCACTGCCTGTTATCAAATTTTCTGACCCACAGGGGAGCCCTATGGGCCAGATGTCATGGCTCTGTGGCCAGATTTGGCCCATGAACAAGGGTTTGAGAACTCCTGTTTTAAGTTATTTCTTCTGGTTGTGTCAGAGTCACAGAGAAGTAGGGCCAGAAGGTTT
>NW_017729015.1:392151-397576 GCF_001723915.1 Gavialis gangeticus
GCCTGTTATCAAATTTTCTGACCCACAGGGGAGCCCTATGGGCCAGATGTCATGGCTCTGTGGCCAGATTTGGCCCATGAACAAGGGTTTGAGAACTCCTGTTTTAAGTTATTTCTTCTGGTTGTGTCAGAGTCACAGAGAAGTAGGGCCAGAAGTTTTCTCCAGAGGTCATCTAGTCCAATCCCCTTCCTGAGGCAGGATCAGCCCTATCCAAGTCATTCTATAACTAATCCATAATCTAAACTCTTTATAAAACTACCTTCAATCCAAACACAACATAATACATAATACCCTAACCTAATACTAGGTAAAGCGGGGGAACCACAGCAGCCAACATCCTGCTTCTGTTGAAGGTTGTTAATGTATGCTCAATAGATCCCAGTTAGAGACCCTCGCTACAGAAGAAGGCAAAACCCCCCACAGTCAGTTTGTAGACGTACACATCAGACCAAAATTCCTTTCTGACCAAATATAGTGATTGGTCTGACCTTGAACAGAAAAGCCCTCTAGCCAGGAACCTCCAGCTTTGGACCCAGCAGGAAAATTGGCCCACCCAGTCAAAGTCCCCAGCCTTAGTTGTAGCAAACATACAATGCCTTAAAAGCACCTCGAAACATGTAGCAGAAAGGAGGGCAGAGGACAACCAGCAAAGCCCAGAAGCATGGGAAATACCTATAATGGAAAGTGCCTATAATGGAACATCTATGGTTAGATTAACCCTGATGAGTGGCTGTCCAACCTCTTCTTAAACACCTCCAGTGATGGAGAGTTCATAACTTCCCCAGGCAGTCAGTTCCACTGCTTTGCTGTTTTAACAGTAAAGTTTTTCCTGATATCTACTCTAAACCTACTTTGCTGCAACTTCAAGACATTACTTTGCATCCTGCTCTTCAGCAAGACAAAAATGTCTTTCCCCTTCAAGTATCTGAAGCCTACTATCATGTCCACTCCTAAGTGTCTTTTCCTCAAGCTAAGCACACCTAGCTCCTTCAGCCTCTCCATGTATGACTTGCTTTCTAAGCCCTTTATCATCTTTGTCTCCTGCCACCGGACTGTCTCCAACTTCTCCACACCCCTTTCAATGAGTGGAGCCTAGAACTGCACACAATACTCTAGATCAGTGGTTTTCAACCTTTTTTCATTTGCAGACCCTTCAAAAATTTTGAATGGAGGACACCTTTGGAAATTTTGAATGGAGAAGACCCCTTTGAATTGTAAGTGTGGGTATTCACATACTTTTGATTGATTATAGTCATTTTTCGTGAACCTCTTAGACATAGTCTGTGGAAACCCAGGCGTCTGTGGCCCACAATTTGAAAATCACTTCTCTATAGATGGAGCTTCACTAGTGCTGAGTATAGAGGTACTCTCACCTCTCACATCTTGCATACAATGCTTTTCTTGGTGCATCCCAAATTTTTTTTTTTTGCCTTTTTAGCAAAACTATACCGGTGCACAAAGATTAGACAATGGATTTGCATAGGATGATTTGGATCGGGATGATTCTGCCTCAGGCAGGGGGTTGGACAACATGACCTCTTGAAGTCCCTTCCAGCCCTACTTCTCTATGGCGTTAAGAAATAATGCAATCTCAACTCAATTTATTTTTAAGACATTGCATGAATCAACACATTTACTAATTTGCCTTAGTTACTGCACATTTAGTTTAGTATTTTCTTAATGATGTACTAACTGAATGCGCAGTAACTACATTTACTGCACAGTAGTGCCAGGGCACAGGTTTTTTTGTGACAGTTACTGTGCAGTGACCTGATAACACTGCTCAGGAGCTTATTAGCACAGTTTTTGACTGGCACACTACTACACAGTATTATTAGGCTACTGTTCAGTATCTCATGTCTTACTTCTAAATCCAGGCATATGAAAACAAGCAAACTTCTCGTTTTTTTCACAGCGCTAATTTGGAGCGTGCTGTGATCTTTCTAAACTTCTTGGTCCATACTTGATTTCTTTGGTAACACACAAAAAAATTGAAAGGACATTTCCAGTTAATTGGTCTACTCCTGTCATAGATTAATAGTAATAACTGAGCCCAAGGCAGGCAACTCTGCTGTGGGGAGAATGGCAGAAGCACTCAGAGGGTTACTAGCAAACAGGGTCACAGAGCAGACTCCCCCTTCCAGTATATTCAGATAGCCTCCAGAACAGGATTGTGCTCATCCATCTCAGCTGCACGAGGGCATGTGGGCATGCACACATTTCCTTCTGCCTCAACTTCTGTGCACCTCTTTGGTGCATGCAGCTAGCATTCCCTTGTGCATCCTGCATGGACAGGAGGCCCAGTTCACTGCTGGGCTGAATTACCATACCTGAGGTAGTGAAATGTGAGAAATTGAAATGACAGTATGAAAATAGCCTGAGATGGGGTTCTGTGAATTCATTTGACTTGCTGGGTGCCTCAGCTGCCTGCATGAGGATGTGGGGATAGTTACTGACTCATAGCAAATGAGGAAGGAAGTGAGTAACATTTGAGGGACATTTCTTAATGAAAAATATCTGGAGCTAAGATTTAGGAGGGTGTCACTGATGTAAGAGGAGGCAGTGCCTGCTGGTCTCTGGGCTGGCACCATACTAGGCCATCACAAACCCAACACCCAAGTACTTTTCCAGAGCACTCATTTGTGTCCTGTGAGCCTAGGCCAGATTTCATTCCTTTTTACCAGGCTATGGAGGCCTGGTGTTGGAAGTGGGGGTTAAGGCTGGCTTTGTCATGTGTTTTGACCTAGAAGATGCAGATTGGGTGACTTAAGGAGAGGTCATGGAGAAGACTAGGGCCTTGCTGGAAGGCAAGGTATGGTCAATCATCTAAAGCCTCCTTTACTCAAAGTATGAATTAGCCACGGAGGTAAAAAGAGGTGTTTCAATGGTCTGGTTAGAATGCTCTTCCTTCGGATAGCTGGACATGCACCCTGGATCCTTGAGCTTTCTTGCCAAGACAGCACCTGAATGTGTATAATGAGAAACATCCCTCTCCTCTCTGGGACCTCCCAGTCCTCTCAGGTTTCTTTGTCAGACCCTGGGGCAGGTAAGATCTGAAGAGTACAGGAAGGCAAACTCTCTCCCCAAGAGTGAAAGCTGAGCTTGGCTTGCCTGTCACAGGGCAGCAGCAGTGGAGGCCAAGGAGGATGAGGTTCAGGACTAGGACAAAATGGCTGGTGTGCCACCAAGGGTCAGGATAAACACTGGATGTCCGGGGGGGCGGGGGGGTGGTGTTCACCCAGTGTCCTTCTTCAGCCGTTCTAACATGGAAGCTCTGATTAGGGTTAATGTGACAACGGGGACAGTAGTGTTATGTAAATGGATGTTGACATGTTTTTCCATAATTGCCCTTCCTCACTAGTGTTATCAGATCGTTGTCAGTACCTTGACAGCAAGGTTGTTCTCCTGGCTGCCTGTGTTTCTGTCCAGCCAGGTGAGAAAAAAAAAACCTATTTGCAAGTGGAGTGGACTGATGGACATGACAAACTTTTTGTAGACAATTCACAGAATTAGAAACAGAGGCAAGGATTTCTTAGGGTGATACCTTTATTGGACCAACTCTGTAGTTGGGATAAAGTTAGACAAGAATTAGGAACCATACATTGCACAGATGAAAATTCCTGACACTAAAAGTTTTGTTTAATGAATGTTAGTAAAAAAAAGGAAATGTTGAGCCTGTGTCAGAGGTCAGGAATGGACTAATCCGTACAAACAATCCGGAGATATAAATCTGCTCATAAAAATACCCATTCAAACAATTTTGGATAATGAAGGATTCTGTTCATGGGCCAATTATACCAGGAAACAGGACTAGATTAGTTGTTCTCAAAAAAAAAAAGTTTGGGCAGTACAAATTGTCAAGTCTCAGCTTAGAGCTGTTTCCATCTTGCAAAAGCCAAATCTAATACATTTAATATTTTTTCTTTTATTCTTTTAAATTTGAAAATTATCCACAACTAATTTTTTTAATCTTAGGGGTGCATGTATTTGAAACTGGTGAGAAAATCATCTGAATGGATGACAGTGAATAGTTTGAATAAATCTCACACATTTTTATAATCCTTCACTGGACTGAAGACCTAACTTTGTAAACAAGGGAAGACCCCCCCCACTACATGCACTCTTGTTACATCTAACAGGGAGTGGAGGGGAAGCATTTGTGGGAGAGAAGTGGTTCCCAAATTATGTGCATATATTTAACTCCAAACACTCAGTGATTAACCTTTCTCCCCCAGGGCCAGAGTACAGCTGAATGAGGACTGGGCCCACAGATTTGCAGCATTGACTCAGCTCACTGACAGGCTGCAGATACAGTAGGTCAGCTCTCAGAGAAGCATAGGTATACCAAAAACCATCACTTGCTGTTAAAAGGTAATGATGGGTACTGAACTCAAATCCTTTTCCCTCTGGTTAGAGCATATTGATCAGCTGCATATTCAAATTGCCTAGTCACCCTGTTAATGGAAGTCTGTTCAGATCCTTTATAAATCACCCTTCTCTGTTGTTGCTTTGGACCTAATTAAGGTATTATGAGTGCTGATGGAAAGGCTTCCCAGGCTTTACAGGGATGGGATTCGCGCTGGGGCTCTTCCTGGGTGTGCTGCACATGTGGGGCTGGGTGGGTGTCTGGGGAATCATTTGGAGTGGCTGAGCAAGCTGTCTGACCTGCTAAGTGGGCTCTGTCCTTAGAGCCAAAAGCTTTCTAGTTAGTGTATGAATGATGATCATCCCTCGTGCCTAGCCTGGGCTGTGAGCTGCCTGCTTGTTCCTTCGGTAGCTGGAGCCAAGCAGCATGCTCTGCAGAATCAGCAGTTGGAGGCAGCAGCTGCCTGTTCAGCTGTTTTGCTCAGTGAGGTCAAGCTGCTACTTTGGTGCTTTGTTCTCCTTCCCCCACAAAGAACAGCACCACTTTTCCCTTTTCCCTGTTGCAGTGCACTGCAATAGCCCTTAGGATTGTAAAACTCCTGCCACTGGCTGTTTCTAAGACCAAGGTTTTCCATCTTGGTCTGTGGCTTTGAGAAGTTCCTGGAAGTGCCCATGCTTGTGGGCAATGTAGGGTTTGCCTTACAGAGAAGTAGGGCTAGAAAGGCCGCAGGCAGTCATCTAGTGCAACTCCCTGCCTGAGGCAGGATCATCCCTATCCAAATTATGCTGTACAGTCTGTTGTCTAACTTACAAAGTCAATTCTAACACAGCCACAAGACATAAGAACTTAAAGCACAGTGACCAATATCCTGCTGCTGTAAAAGTTGCTTAAAGTATGTTCAAGCAATCCCAGGAAGAGGGCCCTGCACTAGGGCTATGCGAAGCATTGGGGCTGATTTGATTCAGAGGAGATTCGGCCCAGTTTGGCAGCCAAATACCCGAATCTGAATCAAATTGGGAGACCAATAAAAAGGTCTGAATAGATTTGAAGCTTTTGAAT
>NW_017729015.1:402576-408051 GCF_001723915.1 Gavialis gangeticus
GGGCCCTGCACTAGGGCTATGCGAAGCATTGGGGCTGATTTGATTCAGAGGAGATTCGGCCCAATTTGGCAGCCAAATACCCGAATCTGAATCAAATTGGGAGACCAATAAAAAGGTCTGAATAGATTTGAAGCTTTTGAATTGATTCAGTAAAAATTTGGAGATTCAGCGATTCAGGCAGTCCCTGCTTGCTGCTGCAGCAGGGAACTGGATCTGGACTCTGTGATGGTAAGGAGGGGGCCCAGTTCTGTGGAAAGGAAAGGGGATGATAAATAAAATTGTGTGTGAGCCTTATCATGCCTGTGCATGTGCTATGCTGTGCTGTTCTGTGGTGGTGAGAACAAGGGGCCAGGGCAGTGCTGTTGTGCCATCCTACCCTAATAGTAATCCTTAAACTACTCAGGTGCTCAGTATGTGCTGTTATGCATGTTGGGAAAGAAATGACCCAATATTCATAAAGCAGACTGCTGCGCTAATGGTCCTGCAGGATCACAGAACACTATTTGTTGGGTTTTCTGTAAGAACTGCAAGTGAGTAAGTGGTTTTTAGGGAGTGGGGTTTTAGAAATTCAGACACAGCACGATGAAAAGGTATCTTTCAGTGGAGGTATGGGTGTAACAGTGGTTCCTCAAGGCTGCTGCTTTCATGCAAAGTCTTGGGATCACTGCTGTAACAAATTTTCTGCAATTTGGCAGTAGCAGTTTTCACTGGAGCCTGTGAACGCTGTGCTCAGAATTGCCTGTCGCCACTGAGCGGGATGGGGTGCGGTTCTGGGGAGTCAGTCTGAGGATAAGAACCTTTGCCAAGCTCAGTGACCCAGTGACCCAGACACCAGTAACGGGGATCCCTGCCTAACCCCCAAAACTGATCATGATCACATGCCCCTTCCCTGGCATTGGCACAGACAGAAGCCTCAAGTCTGGCCCCTGATGACTTGGTCAAAAAACAGAGGAAAAGGGGTGGTAAACATGGGGCAAAGATGTTTGCAGTTGACTGCAGCCATGGAACTGTAGAACTGCATGATAGTTTAAAGGGAAAATGAAAGCACTCAAAGCTGATAAGCCATTAGTCATTTTGTGCCAGTGTTGGATTAACAGACAGGCACAAAGAGGGGCAGGAGCCAGTGTTCCCTTGGAAATCATGGTGTGCCTGGACTTGACAGAGGCAGCATGGGCCTGGCATGCATGCTGGCTGCTGTCATCCATGGAGTTTCTCTGTGTGAGTGAGCCCGCTTCAGTTTTCAGCTGACATGCTTCATGAATAGCAGGTTAGGAATTGTGGAATCTTGATTCATAGAAAGTAAAGGCTGGAAGGGACTGGGAAAGATCACCCAGTCCAAACCACCCTACTCAAGCCAGGAATACTGCTGAGATCAAATGATTCCAGGAAGGTGTCTGTCTACTCCCCTGTTGAAGACTTCTGAGGCTGGGGACCGCGCAACCACCTTGGGAAGTCTATTCCAGATTCTGATCACCCTTACTGTAAAGAAATTCTTCCTTACATCCAACCTGAAACCATCTTTCAACAGTTAATAGGCCCTCCTCCTTGTCCTCCCCTGGGTAGGCGTGCCATACAATTAACATTATTTTCTCCCAGCTACAGGTCACCCCTTACATACCTATACATGGCCACCAAGAGCCCTCCCCCCCCACTCCCCATCTTTTTGAGACAGAACAGTCCCTGATACCTTTAATCTTTTCTCAAGGTTTGTTAGCATTCATTCATTCGTTCATTCATTCATTTCTTGACTCACTGCCTCACCAGGTATGGAGACTGTGAGCAGGGACTGGTGCCTTTACATCTGGGTGAATCGTGGCTAGCCCTCTGTTGTGCCATGGCCCAAAAGGGACCCTGTGGGTGACCCTCCTTGGCATATCCATCAGTACATGGATCACTGTTTACCTATACCATCTGCAGATGTTAGGTGCCTTTCTGAAAGAAAGAGCTTGGTGTAGGTGCTGGTGGACCCTAAGGTGTTAAGCCAGTTTGGCACCGGCAACAGCCCAGGTGCAAACTTGCACATCTACCTGGATGTCTCCAGGAGACTTGCCCAGCAGGGGCACAACAAGATGGCAGTCCAGTGCAGGGTAAAGTCCAAAAATATGAGAGCTGCTTTCCAACGTGAAGTAGCAAGAGCTCATCAGAATGGCACCCCCGTGCATAATGTGACACATTATCAGTACCTCCAACTATTAATGGAAGTACTTGAATACCAAGCAATGAGATGACTAAAGGTATCCAGGCCATCCTGCACTCCTGAGAGCTTGTGGACCACGGGTCTGACTGAGTCCTGCTGCGTCAAATGAGGCAGACAGTGGCAGTTCACTAGCACTGGCCCTTGATGAGTCTGCTGAAGAGGAGAGACCAAGGACATTGTCCTCCACAACCAGTATGTTAAGCCGTGGGGAACCTTTAAGTCAAATGACAGAATAATAGAATCATAGAAAATTAGGGCTGACATCTGAACTGACACCTGAGATTAGACTGGGCTGTGATGTTGGGGTAGGGGGGAGCACTAATTCAACTGAGAACTAAGTTGACAGGTGGTGGGGGGGGGGGTTGGATTGCCATGCAGGAAAGTGAAGGGCAATGCAAAGCAGGTAGGCTCTGCTGGTGAATTATTTGCAGCTGTTCAGAGCCTGCAGTCCAACTTGGACATGCAGGCAGGCAAGCCCTTCATGGTGTTTTTTTCCAGAACGCTGCTTATCCACTTGTCTGATCCACAGAGCACAAAATAATTCTCTGCATGATTTTCAGCTCTGCTTGTTATGCTGCCACTGCCAAAAAAATGCAGACGATGTAGGAAGCCTGATAATGATGCCCGGACAGATAGGGTCATCAGCTCTATCAGTACTTGTGCAGCATGGTTGCGGGAGACAGCAAGAAGGGCATGTCATGCCTCTGCCTGACTCAGCCAGGCAATGTGGTCGGAGGCATTTATGAGAAAGGGAGACAGAAGGGCAGTCCAGCTCAGAAAGATAGAAAACCAGTATTGCTTATGTGACAGTGATAGTCGTTGATTAACTGGTTATCAGTTGTTTGTTGATTTAAGCATAAACAATGCCCATGGTTATTGCCTGCTGGTAAAAAAGTTCTTGTAATGAAACTTATTGCATATTGCCTAAGGTTTAAAAAGTTGCAGAGTAACTGCTTCTTGATAACAGTTACCTTGTAAATGCTGTCACATTTGGTTATTTATGTAAATTATGCTTAATAAATCAGTAGAGGTTAACTATGTGAAGAAACATTTCTATCTTCTTTTCTTTCAAGGTGGGCAGCCAGTAGGAAATCATCAGGCCAGGCTCCCACAGGTTTTGTTCCTGGCTTTGTTGTCATCACTGCCAAATCAACAGCTGTTTGCAACATTAGCAAACTTAACTTGTAAAACTGGGAAAAACAGTAAATCCCCAAGTGGCAACAGCAGGGCACAGGGGGGCAGGGTACTGTGGGTTGGGAGTGAGGGGCACTGGCAGGGCCAGGGGTACCTGGGTTGCAAGTTAGGGGCTGCAGGATGGCTCAGGGGACTGTGACTCTGAGTGAAGGACAGCAGAATGGGCTGGACCAGGGCACCTCTTTTTTTTTAAAACTGGGAATATGGTAACCCTAATGGTGGTGACTTGGCCAGTAAGGGCTGGCTTCCTGCTGCCATTGTAGGAGCACCCATGGGGCTAACTGTGGGGTGAGCCTGTGCAATTGTGACTGGTGCAACAGCACAAGGGGAAAAAAGAACTTTAATATGAAGTGTGGCGGTTACGGGGTTGCACTCAGTGCTATGAGAGGGCAGGCACTGGTTGCTCTAAGAGCATCTGAAATCAATCCAGGGTGCAGCAGATTAGGTGGTGATGGTGCTGTTCTCATTAAGGGCTGTCTGCTGCCATGGGTCTTGCTGTAGGTGAGATTGCACGTGGAGGCTACAGGCTAAAATCCTGTCATCAGGATAGAGCAAATTAAAGTGAGCACTCTGAAAGCAAATGGAAGTGAGGGTGTGCGCGCCCAAAAGCTTGCAAATAAATAAATCTTTTTGCATATATCCAATTGGTCTAATAAAAGACATCACCACAAGTTCTGATTCCTTTTGCCTGTAGACCAATATGGGTCAACCTGCATCTCTTACCCCTTTAGGCGGCCAAGCAATTCTTCATTCCTGGATGGAACCAGGGGCAGATTATGGGGTGATAGAGCTGCTGTTACCCTGGCCAGGGGATGGGAGGGCATAGGTGTCCGTACAAGAGAACGATTCATGTCGGACAGGGTGGACTGCAACATCTGGCATCCAAACAAACACATTACACCCAATTACCTAAGAAGTGCAGGTATCTTCTTCCTCTCCTAGCTTCAATTTGAAGTGACACCTGGTGGACAAAGGGGTGAACTACACAAAAGTTGCAGCAGCATCTGGTGGACAAAAGGGCTTAGCAGACATCTTTGAGCGCACTTCTGTTTTCATGTGATGGATCCATGGATGCACAGGTTTAATTCTTGGCAATCCAAACTCAAATACATTGGAATGTATTTTATTTAAATCTCCAAAAAGACATTTAAATTGCCAGAAAAGCAAACTGCAACACAGGGCATACTGTAACACAGTTAAATTGCAAAAAAGGGTAAATTTAATCACATGTACAAAAGCCCTCAGTTTCTATCGATTTTGCTTGTGAAATGTAAAGGCTGTGTGCAGACAAGGTTCTTTGGGTGAATCTGATATCTTTTATTAGACCAACTAAATAGTTGGAGAACAATATTTAAGCAAGCTTTCAGGTTCGTCTGGCTAAGGATATTTCAGCAGTTGGTGTGTGCTCTTCCTGGATGGAATGAAAAGTACAGAAGCCAGAAGCTGGTCTGGTCTGCATGCAGGATAGGCAGTCAGTGAAGATGTAGATTGAGGAGTCGATGGGTGAGAGACAGGCTGAGTGGCGGGGAGAGAGGGGGGTGAATAATGAAGAAGTACCTGGGAAGTCAGATGTCACGCAGGTTATAATGTGTCATAAATCCAATGTCCATGATTTTTAGTATCCAGGAGGTTGATGAAGTGGAGTTCGTAGGCTTGTCTCTGGGAAGTGTTTTGTAAGTTTCCTTTGAGGATCAGGACTGAGAGATTGGAAAGCAAGTAGTTTTCTTGTGAGAAATCTGTCCCCACTGGCAATTGGGTGTTCCTGTCTTTGGTAGATTTTGGGTGTGTGTTGATTCTGGTGCACAGTTGTTGTTTGGTCTCTCCTACGTATTTTCCATCTAGGCATTTGGTGCTTTGGATGAGAGATATTACATTTCTGGAGGAGCAGCTGTAAGATCCAGGAATGCTGATGGCTCTGTTGTGGGGTGTAGTGATTGTGGGGGTGGTGGAGATGTGTTGGCAGGTTTTGCATTTCTTGTCATGGCATGGTCTGGATCCATTTGGTGTGTTCTGGGTCTGAGGAAGTTTGCTTCTGGTGATGAGGTTGGCGAGGTTCGGTGCTTGTTTGAAAGCTAGGATGGGTG
>NW_017729015.1:413051-425288 GCF_001723915.1 Gavialis gangeticus
TGAGGAAGTTTGCTTCTTGTGATGAGGTTAGCGAGGTTCGGTGCTTGTTTGAAGGCTAGGAGAGTTGGCTCTGGGAAGATCTCTTTAAGAATAGGGTGTCTTTCTAGTATGGGTTGCAATTGTTTGAGGATTTTCTATATGGGTTCAAGGGAGGGGTGATATGTGGTATACGATTAGTGGGGGGTTTTCTTCTGTACTGCAGCAGTTCTTCATGTGGGATCCTGGTGGCTCTTTCAAAGGCTGTGAGCACTCTTATTTTGGCTATAGCAGCCTGTATTGCTAGTTATCATAAGGGTAAAATTATTGCTGGTTAGCATAAGGGTAAATTTAACAGGGCTTAATGCCTTAATGACCATAAAATCTCGGCCACCTCCACAGTGTAGCTTAGCTGAAAAAATGCTTCAGGATCTCAGGGGGTTGCACTTAAGGTTGGGGGGCTGCTGGTGAAGGCTCAAGGGCCTAAGCAAGACTCAGATGTGAGCTCCTAGCTCCCAGCTGCCCTCCCGTACCCCAACACCCATGTTGCCCCCACAGGCCCCTGGCCACTTGGTGCCTGGCTCCCGCCCTGGCTATTAGTCACACACCTCACCCACCACAGCTCCATCTCACACCTGTGTTTGAGCCCCCGCACCTAGCATGCCTGTTCTCAGCTCCATCTCTTACCTGTGTCTGTACCCTGCACTGAGCATGCCTGGTCTCAGTGCCCTCTCACACCTGTGTCTGGGCCATTATAGCTGCAGGACAGCCCAGGATCCCACTGCTGAAACCTCTTAGCTCAAGTCGTTATTTGAATTTTCAAGTTGGCAAATACCAAGGTGATAATTGAGTACTTTGCACTTTAGAATCAAAACCTGCTTTATCTACTTAACCTCACTCGCACCCACCCACAACAAGGAAGCATGGAGATAAGAAATTACAGGCTCTGGAGCTATATCTACAAACTACATACTTCTCAATGCAGTCAGACCCTAAATCACATTTGTGTTATAGATGTTACAAAACCAGTCACAGACCCTGGTTCAACCACATCTGGTTCAGCTAAACTATGTCCATTAAGCTTTAGATACCATGCGATGATCGGGCCCCTAAACAAGATTTAACTCCATGCGTGTGTAACATGTTACAGGTTGCAGCATATTATCGGGTTGTAAAGTGTAATGTCTATCATGGCCTCCTGGGTTTAAGTCACAGAAGGAGTGTGGTACACCCCAGTCAAAATCTCCAGCCTTGGCTGCAGCTAATACATGGCTTCGGAGGAAAGCTTAAAAAAAGAAAAACCCAGACATGTGCAGCAGCAGGAGGGGGAAAGAATTCCCTCCTGGCCCCAGGCTGCAAACAGCAAAGCCCAGAAACATAAGAAATACCCATAGTAGAATATTAGGCATAGCTACACTTAGATCATCCCTGACCAATGGCTAGTCAACCTCATCTTGGAAGGCCTCCAGTAATGGAGACTCCATGAGTTCCCTCAGCCGTCTGTGCCAGCGCCTCACCATTCTAACAGTGAAGACGTTTTTATTGATATCCAATCTAAGGCTACTTTGCTGCAACTTCAAGCCATTGGTTTGCATCCTATTCAGAGAAGTGGGTGGAAAATTTTCCACCCCACATCTCTGCCTTTAGTGAAAAAGAATGTAGTTTAAGGAGTTCTGAAGCAGATTTGCCTCAATGCGGTTCTGAAATGGAACTAATAAGAAGTGCAAGTGATTCTACGATGGAGAGAGTGAAACTGGAGGTGCTGCAATGACCTCAGTGCCTGGTCAAGCGGAGCATGGGGATGGGCAGGGCAGGCATAGGGGCTTCTCCTGTGGCTCCCCCTGTCCAGGGAGAGGCAGGCACAGCTGGGGAAGCCATGGGAGAACCTGTAGCTGCCCGGTTGTGCTTGCCTCTCCCCGGTGGATCCAAATCTCCGAATCAGCATCGAAACTCTGAAACTGATTTGGCCAAATTGAAACGGAACAGCAATCCGAAACACCAAAATGAATCACTGTCCCTCTGAAATGGCCGAATCCGAAACGGAAATGAACCATAGCTGTTTTGCACAGTCCTACTGTCCCATGCAGAGCTGCATAACGGTGTGACAGTGGGCACAGACCTGGGCTGCATCTATGCCCTGGGAGCCGGATAAGAGCTACTTGCCAAGCAGGTCCAGTTTTAACTGTGCCTCACTGTTACATGTGCCCCCTTTGCCATTTTGGTGTGGAGGGAAGCATAAATCTCTTCCTCTTCCCCACTTAGACCTGCCCTCATGTTAGATAAGCAGCTCCTAGGCCAAGCACATCCCAACATATCACAAACAGGCAGTAGCAAGTGTGTGTGGGCGGGGGGGACACCCCTCACTTTGGCTGTGACACACATTCACAGTTAGGGCTGAACTTATACTGCCAGCATGGGTTCCCACTGGCACTTCACAAGTAGTGAGCCCTGAGCTCACCATCTGGTTGAGATGGGTCTGGTTGGAGTCCACAAGGTGAAATCTTGCTGCTCTTTGCCCTTCCCTTCCCTTCCTGCTGAATCTAGCTGCAGGGAATGGAGGGAATGAGCAATGATAGTAACACTCACCCCCCAGGGCTGTCTGTAGCTACACTAAAACACCGGCTCCAGGCAGATCCGGCACTGAGAACTCACAGGTGACACAGCCAAAGGGGAGTGCAGCTGTGCTACTGCACCCATCTGGATCCACGCCTGCAGATGGGGAGTACAGAGGTGATCTGGAATGGAATGAGCAACATGGAGGGAGGAGGCTTCAGGACACTGGAGCAGTGCTAAGCCCTGGAAAAGTGTTGATTTGCCAGAAAAGCTGGGCTCTGTTGATGGGAGGACAGCACTTGCACTCAGTCAGCCTCCTGCCAGCAGGATTGGGGGCTTTTGAAAAAGGCTGCAGGATGGATCCTGGGAGGTTGCCGTTAAAAACACTTGGCTTTCTTCACTCTGAGATGCTCATAGTCCTGCCTCATTTTTGTGTGCATTTTAAATGACGCATCACTTTGCTCCTAGGGTTTTTTCCTGTTCTCCTCCCCACCCACCCCAGCAGACATCCTACTCACCCTGGAACGAAAGCTGAAAGCAGAAACTGCTTTGCTCTTTCCAGTGCCACTCCCAGCTGAGCAAAGAGCAGATCTGCACAAGCAGATTCTGTACAGGCTACTCTGGAAACGCAGTGGGTCAGGTTCACAATGCCTGTCAGGAAGTCCTGGTCATATGCTATTGGTTTTGTATCTTTCATGTGGCATCTGGCAAGCCCACACCTTATCTTCCCCTGCATACACCTGCCCCTGATGACAACTCTTCTAACCCCACTGCAGGCTGGTCCCACATGTCTCTACTAAAGTCTTTGGAGCCAGCTGACCAGCACACCCTCACCACATGCTGACCAGTGTCTCTAAGCACTGGAATGCTTTCTGGTTCCCTTTCAGCTGCCCTCCCTGCCTGTAACAATTGGGAGCTGGTACAACCTCATTTTTTCCAAACTATTCCACTAATCCATTGCCTGATCTCTTAGCAAAAATTACAGTCAACCCTGCTGACACAGCCCTAGACATAACACCCTATCCTGCCACAGGTAGAGGGGGATCGTGGCAGTCAACCTCCTGTTTCTGTAAAGGTTGTTAAAATACATTAAAGAGATCCTAGGAAGAGAGCCGTGCTCCCTGCTACAGAGGAAGGCAACGTTCCCCCCCCACCCAACACCCAGAGAGAACATATGGACCTGACCATGGGGTACAATTCTTTCCTGACCCCAAATATGGTGATTGGCCTGACCCTGAGCAGAAGGGCAGGACCCTGTAGCCAGGAACCTCTGGGTTTAAATCTTAGCAGGAGCATTGGCACGTACCAGTCAAAATCCCCAATCTTGTCTGCAGCCAGTGTCCAATGCCTCTAAGGAGGGCTTAAAAAAAAAACCCAACCCAAAATACAAAATCCTGACACACAGCTGCAGGGTTGAGGTGGGGGGCAGAATTCCCTCCCAACCCCATGCCACAACCAGCAAAGCCCAGAAGCATGGGAAATACCTATAAAATAGCATAGGCATAGCTATTCCTGCATCACTCCCCAAACCACATGTATGCACACAACCTCCTCCTAGGCACTTCCAGTGTTGAAGAATCCACACCTGCCCTGGGCAGCCTGTTCCACTGTCTACCTAACAGCTCTAACAGTGAAGAAGTTCTTCCTGATACCCACTCTAAACCCACTTAGCTGCAACTTCAAGCCACTACTCTGCATCCTACTCCGCAGCAAGAGAGAAAAGGTATTTTTCCTCTTTTTATGGCAGCCCTTTGAGTGTTTGAAGACTATCATGTCCCTTCCTAAGCACCTTATCTTCAAGCTGAACACGCATAGCTCCTTCAGCCTCTCCTCATATGATTTGCTCTCCGAGCCAAGCCCCGTTTTCATCTTTGTCACCTGCCTCTGGACTCTCTCCAGCTTCTCCATGTCCTTTCAAAATGTGGAGCCCAAAACTGCACATAATACTCTAGTGGAGGCCTAAACAATGCCAAGTGTCGAGGCACTATTACCTCTCACGTTTTGCACCTAATGCTTCTGTGGATACCTCCCAAAACTGCAGTCACCTTTTGTGCAGCTGCCCTGCGTCCCAGATCCTTCTGTCATCTGTCATCAGTGACCAGTGCTGTCATCCAGACAGGTGTCACCCGTTTTGTATTTGTGAGCATTCTTCCCAAGGGGGAGCTCCTTGCATTTTCAGCACTGAACTTCACTGTTAGCTCCAGCCCAGCTTTCCAATCTGTCGAAATCCTTCTGAAATGCACTCCTGTCCTCCACCTTCTCCCTGTGCACAGCAGCACCTCCTCTCCCCCATCAAGGGCAGGGGAAGGGAGGGCACACTTGCCTGAGGGACTTGAAGCAGTCTGCCTTCCTGGAGAGGAAGAAAAACAGGCTGGCAGGCAGGGCACAGCAACACCAGCAGCTCAGGTTGCTCCTCCTGCATCCCCCTTTCCAAAATATTTTATCTTCCCCTACCATGAAGGCAGGTGAACTTACCTAACAAGTCCTCTTTGCATGACCTAGGTAAGACAGCAGGGATACATTACCCTCAGCCCTGAAAGAGGCTGCTCCCGCACAGCATGTAGGGGAACATCTTTCCTCCCTTTGTGGCTGCACCTCTGAGCCAGTCCAGCTCTGTGCAACACCTTATGTGCTACAGTACAGTCCATCTCCCCTCCCACCCCACTGCCAGCTGTCAAGAAGTGGGATGGCCCTAGCCTGGACACCCCCTCCCTTTCAGACTGATGAGCAAGGATCCTGGTTTGCTCTGTTCAGAAATCCAACACTCTCTCATCAAAAACCCAAATTCTTCAATTAAAACACCCCAAATTCACATTTTTTTGTGATTAAAATGAAGCCCTATATATACAGGTATCAGTTGAACACAATATTTTATTGCTATACTTACAATGTTAAAGCAATTTGGAAGCCTACCAGTGTCTCATTCATTATAAGAAAATAAATTCTAAATACTTATATATTTTGGTGGGTTGGTTTGTTTTTTTAATCATGGAAAGTAAGAGCTCCACCTGCCCCCTTTTCTCACCAGGATGCGAGTCCAGCTTCAGCAGTGCCCCCACGCTTCCCCCCTCAACTGCTTTCTGGTGCTGAGTAGCCCTGATATACTGGTACCGCTCATTCCCAAGCCACCGTACCCCCCACAGCCCTGCCAGAGGGAGCTCCCAGTTGCTAAGGCTATGGTGGCTGCTGCAGCTGAAGAGGAGCATGGAGACCTGTCTTTCCTCCTGTGAGCAGGATGGCTGGAGCCGAGCAGACCCTGTCATGGACAGGAAAGGATGTGCTGTGGGTTCAGGGTTCCCTACCCCGCTGCCCTTCCCCCTGGAGATCTTCACAGCCCAGCAGGCAGGACCTGGCACAGGAGGGTGGAGATGCTGTGCTACCACCGCCACCACAGGGAGCCCCCACCAGCTGCTGTACAATGGTGAGGTACCCCATGGCCACCCAGAAGCAGTGTGGGGGTCACCACACCTTGGCAGCATGGCTAGCACAGGGGTCCTGGTAGCAGCAGCCCCACTCCACCCTCCCATGCCAGGTCCCACTCACTGAGCCACGGAAGGCAGCAGGGCTGGGAGTCCCAAACCGCCAGCAGGCAGCCTGCATCATTCCCTGCCCCATGCAGAAATCTGCACCCCTCCTCCATGGGAATGCACACAACAGTGGGGAGCCAACCCTCACGCCACCCCTGGGATGAGCCACCTGTGGCTCCATCCCACTCCCCCAGCCAGGCCCTGTGGCTGCACGTTTCTGTCCTGGCTGGGTAGCACCCCCGGCTGCCAACCCTGCCCCACTCCCTGTGCTTTTCTCCCACAGTGATTTCCTGTGCTCTTCTCCTTTAAAGGAGAAATTCCGCATTTTTCCGTGGCAAACAGAAAACCCGGATCTCTCCTGTTAAGCAATGAAATGGCTAACAGTATTGAGACTTAGAATATCGCTGATGTCTGAAGCAACATGCATTACATGGGGCAGCTTTCACTTCTCAGAACTATTCATGGCTCTTCACAGATTGGCAAAACTATATCAGTAAACATTTACTTCACTACTTGAAGGTTCCCTATGCCACCAGCTGGAGACTGACTTCCATTTATTTTTAGAAGTCAAAACCAGAAAACAACTGGAAAATCATTGCCAACCCAAGCAGGTAATGCCACACTCGAGGAAAAACTGTCCCTGACAGCAATGGTGACTCTGGCAGCTACTCAGAAGTCTGCTTGGGCAGGCAGATCTGCAACTGCAGGAGTTTAAGCTCTAGAACAGCCTGGGAGCTGCATATAGTTAGTGTTCATTTTGCAAGCCTTCCCACCACACAATTTTGAGCAGTTATTTTTTCTCACTATTCTACTGCCTCATCTCCCAACTCCAGTCCTAGAAGCTTAGGGCATGTGTATTGGAAGAGGGTGGACAAGGGTGTGGAGGGTCTAGGCTGTCCCAGGTCTGGCTTGGGCAGAAACAGAGTTATACTGCTGGGTCCTGAAGCATAGCTCAGAGCCAGATTGCCATAGAGAGCTTTGCCCGAGGCACATGGACTAAGTGTCAGAAACAGTGTTTAGCACAGTTTATGTAAAAGTGAAACAATGATCCTGGAGCAGCAAGGCTCGGGTGGCAGGCAACCTGAAGTTTGGAGCATAATTAAGACTGCCAGATGCCCTAACCAGGAGCATGTATCAGTCTCACTAGGAAAGAGGTATGAAGTGACAGGTAGTTGCATGAGCAGAAACCTTCAAGCAGCAATGCAAGCTCCCAAATGCAGTGGGAGTCTAGCATGGGAAAAAACACACTAAACTTTCCAAAATGGCAAAATCTGAATTTAATTTACAATGTAGTAAAGGTTACAGGTAAAAAGCTAAACAGAAAGCATGAAAAGGCCTATTACACAAATGTACAAACCTCATGGTGTCAGGCCCCATCCTGTACTGGCCTGTAAAGGCTTCAGAGCTCTGAAATAATGAGAGCTGGTACAATCCCAGGGACGAGAAGAGCTTCAGAAGTGACAAGCAGTAAAGTTCCCTTTCCCAAGGGAGATCTTGCAAGAAGTCACTTGTAAAAATAAAGTACTGTTCAATTTTTACTTGCCCTAACTACTTACACCCTAAAGAATTGTCTTCAAAACACAGACTGGCAGGAAAGAGGAAGTCCTGAAGCCTAGGAAAAAATAAAGCTGAAAATCAAAAGAATTAGTCTGAAGTGCAACGTGTAAAGTACATGGAATGAAAGAAGATGAACAAGAGCCATTTTGGCTAGCTGAGCCAAATGGGATTGGGTTGGGGGGAGGGGGCTGGGGCAGAGAGGGAGGAACAGAGAGAGAGAGAGAGAGAGAGAGATAGGGGAATAGAGAGGAACATCAACCCAATCCTGGATTACCAGCTCATTTTTATACATATATCATGACAGAAGTTTTCATTCTGTAGTTTACAGAAGCAAAAGCCATATTGATTTTTGGAATAGCCGTCCAAAAGAGTACAAGAGTGTACAACCAGATGGGATACGTTAAGGAATAGTCTCTCTGATGGCGGTTACATTTTCAAAATACTAGCTTGCCAAGCAGCTACCTGCACTGGTGGACTTCTGAGAGAGGATAGTTATGTTTAAGTGCACATAATCTGGAGAAATTCCCCAAATAGTACTTTGAGTAAGTACTTGAGCTATGCTATACTATACTATGCTAAATGATACAAAAACTGGCCACAAATATTTAAAATACAAAATAATATATGAATGCATTCATACAGTTTTGAGAACCTATGCTTTGTGGGGCTAGAGGGAATATCCAACTCAAAATTCCCATTTTGTTTGAAATGAAAGACCACTCATATCAAACCATGGAGTGCCACACACCTAAACTAGGAAAACTGATTTGGTTCAGATGCACTTAATTTTCATCAGAAAACTGGGTTCACTTTAGAAATATGCTAGCTTTTTTTTTTCAACCCATCCCCCATTTTAACAAGGAAAAGGACAATAATGTAGAAAACTGCATATGGTTTTAGTTATGAAAGACAACAATGTAGAAACTATGAGAACAATCCAATGCTGCTGACTATTTTTCACAAACTGTCATGCCTCTCATGCTCTATGATTGTCAATTTAAAGGGTCCCCAGACACAGATACAAACGCAAAAAAGGATATTTCACTTGTGTTGAAAGGTTCACATATGTCCTTGTGTGTGTTATAAGACAGCTGTTACTACAATGGTATTTGTCATTTCTTTGCTATTTGCTTTTCAGGTTTAACAGAATGTTTAGAGAAAACTGTCTACTTAGTTTCAGTTTTACTTTTCTGACCACATCTCCAGTCCTTGTGAGGGCATTACATGTACCCATGTTCAAGATGGCAAATACAACAAAAGAATGCTTGCACTCAAACAGAAACCTGTCGTAAGGTTTTGTAAAAGTAAAAATGAAAGTTATTTTACTTATATCATTTAGTAATTGTTTAAATTTACTCCTAATGACTTGATTAAGTATTGAATTTAGGTGTGACCCTGCAAGCACTGACTTCTGAAGTAGTGTGAACTACTATGAACACTATAACTGGAGTCAAGTTACTCACAGTATAAGCACTACACCTAGTCTTGTGTGTTTGCAGGATTATGTTAAAAGTCTGAGGCCTAAATTACTTGACACTATCCCTTTATTCTCACCAGGCTTACTGACTCTGAAGTTTCTCTCTAAATTAATGGCAAAGAGAAAAGGCTGCTAGACAATTTGGTTCAAAAGTAGGTGGGATATGTATTTTTACATTCATATAAAAAACGTTCTGAAGACAGATCTTTAAGGGATAAATCACTCTTCCGTCTGGATATTACGTGCAGTTAGGACATAAATTTAAAAAAGACGATACTGCACACAAACAGTTTCTCAAGTTCATCACCCCCCGCCCCCAAACAAAGCCCATCTCAGATCAGTAGAGAAGGGGTGGGCTTCTTGCCTGGCCAGGCCTCCTTTGCATATTTCTTCTTCTTGGGTTCATTCACAGCTTCAGGATTAAAGACAGCAGGGTTCGGGGCAGGGTTCATGTTAACTGTTGATGGCACAACGGGAGTCAAGTCCACATCAGGGGCAAGATTAGGGTACGGCATGGGCAGGCCTCCAATCAGTGCTGTCCCATGAACGCCATGTGACTGGGAACCTGCCTCATTGTGGGTGGGAGGTAAGCCACCATATAATCCTCCACTGTAGGGGAAGTTTTGCATGCGCCGTGTTGAAGATTCATCCGTGGTCAGTGAGCCCGAGTTTTCCATCCGTTTTTTCTGCAGTTGGACAGAATAAAGTATTTAAAGAATTATTTGGTATTTAACAATAGAATAAGTTATTCCAGATCCCATCTATAACCTTCTAGCACAGCGGTACCCAGCCTTGTTGGCATGCCACAAATTAAACTCTCACCCCACCATGACGGCTGATTTGATATCTGCCCCCCTAGAGGTGTACCTGATAGATTTTACCTAGGGGTGCTGGACTGGAGGCAAGGGGACTCAAGCCTCCAGATGCTTGGAGAAAAAGCATCACTGCCAAGAGCTAGGTTAACCATTCCCTGGCCTGGCAATCACTACAGCTTTATATGGCAAGCAAAGATCCAAAGCCCTGAATTTGCTGGCAGCTGTTGAGTAAGGAAATGGTTATCTTGGCTCTGGATGGTGACACCTGACACTCCCTCTCGCATCAATATCAAGCCCCTTTGCCTGCAATTCCAGTGTCGTTTTACTGAGCATCTAGGCCTCATGTATCATGCAATAGCTGCCTGTGCTACTTGTAGCACGCGTGTGGTGGGTTGGCCACCTTTATTCTAACACTTTCACCACACTGGAAATTGACCAATATTTCCTACTTGTTTTTTGCCATTTACCACTAAGCCAAAAGGCATTTTAAGGACAAACATATTGATCTAACATTTTGTAAAATGGCCTAAACTTGAATTTACAGTCCTGACACTTCTTTTAACCAAGGTAACCGGAGGTAAATAGGCACAAATTTTGATCACTTGCTTTTTAAATAACTGAAATATTTCCATCTCTAGTATGCTACTTTTAAGAGAACAATTCATACAGGAATTATGGACTACCACTGTAGTTTCTTGTTGATAGCTTTAGAAATGATTCGTTACCTTAACTGGAACTACTGCTGTCTGTACCATGTTTCTGAAACGCCCAACGGAGGGGTCCACATCCTCTGTAAGAATGACACATTCAGTAAAAAAGCTGGAAACAGTTGGCATATGGCACACAAGGGGATTTATAACGAATCAGTACCTTCTCTTTATGAAGCTGGGATTCTAAGACTTGTGTTTGGTCAGGCAAATCTACAGATAGATGAACTAAAATGTACTGGTGGGGCCATCTAGTGGTAGCACCAAACACTGGCTCCTGGGTTTGAAGTTGGGAGGGTTTGTTGCAGAGCTTTTGGGGTCAGGCTACCCGATCATGCTTAAATTTTAATTTTTCCCATGGTTTCAACAGTCAAAATCCTCAAATGAGAAGCAAGGTACTTAGTGCTACTCTGACTGCCTAACAGTTGAAGTGGTAATGACTAGTTCATGAAGGACCCAAGGGGCAGTCAGTAGAAGTTAGTGAGAAATCTCCAAAATCTACTACAGTAAAATCCCTGCTATCTGGCATGAATGGGCAATGCCAGGTGCCGGTTATGTAAAAATTCTGGTTACCTGAGGCAGATAATGTGGAGTGGAGGGGTGAGGGGTGACTGCACGTGGAGTAGGGAGTGGTGGCAGCACTTTCCTATTAACTTACTTATCATAGGAATCCTGCTGGGGTAGAGTAGCACTCTTGAGTTTTGAGGAGAGAAAAGCAAACTCACCTGGATTGATTATCTCATCATCATCACTGAATGTCACTCTTGAGTTCTTCCGTTTTCTCTTTGGTCTCTGGATATCCAAGTTCCCTTCTTCTATGGTGAGAGTTGAAATTCTCTTGTTATGGGCTGTGTTAAACTCTGTCAGGTTCTAAGGAAACATTCATGGAATAAACGGTCAGTATGGCTGTAATGTATGCAAATCTAACCATGCAGCTGTGCTAGTTAACAGCAAAACACAGCATCAAATGAAGAAAAGGTATGACGGCCAGCATCAATGCACTGTTCTCTGCCCCATTGTCAGCCTGATCTCCACTAGCTGAACGCAGGTGATAAGGCTACAATGGCTCCTGATAGCATGAGCAATAGGGTTGGGAAACTGCTATTGACCTGGTAAAAGAGCATGATTGGGTGTTTGTGAGCAAATATCCAAGGCCTGACACAAGGACTCCTGGAAAGCAGCACAAAGACAAGCCTGCTGTTGTGGAATGAGATAGCCTGTGAATGCCTACCAGCAGCAAATGCCTCTTAAACAACCTTCAAGACCAGGAAATGTACAGACCTAATATCACTAACTAAAGGACAAGAATATCATCCATCTAGAACAGGAGTGGGCAAAATATGCCCTGTGGGCCACATACAGCCTGCTAACCAACTGGATGTGACCCGCAGCTGGGCACCTGTGCCATATTCCTGCCTGTGCCCACTGGCCCAAGCCCTAACCAGCATGTGCAGCTTCTGGTGCAGCTGCTCCCGGTGCTGCTCTGCTCCCCTTGCCTCTGGCAGGAAATGCCCAGCCAAAGCTTCCCCTCTGTCCACCTGGAGCAGTGCAGCAGGGGCAGGAGTGGGAGGAGGAGCTGCCGCTGGAGGCAAGGGGAGCAGAACAGCACCTGGCCAGCTGCAGCT
>NW_017729015.1:430288-435136 GCF_001723915.1 Gavialis gangeticus
CAAATGCCTCTTAAACAACCTTCAAGACCAGGAAATGTACAGACCTAATATCACTAACTAAAGGACAAGAATATCATCCATCTAGAACAGGAGTGGGCAAAATATGCCCTGTGGGCCACATACAGCCTGCTAACCAACTGGATGTGACCCGCAGCTGGGCACCTGTGCCATATTCCTGCCTGTGCCCACTGGCCCAAGCCCTAACCAGCATGTGCAGCTTCTGGTGCAGCTGCTCCCGGTGCTGCTCTGCTCCCCTTGCCTCTGGCAGGAAATGCCCAGCCAAAGCTTCCCCTCTGTCCACCTGGAGCAGTGCAGCAGGGGCAGGAGTGGGAGGAGGAGCTGCCGCTGGAGGCAAGGGGAGCAGAACAGCACCTGGCCAGCTGCAGCTGCAGCTGCACCAGGAACTGCCATGCTGCAAGCTAAGTGTGGTGACCTGGGCACAGGCTGGCAGGGCTGTTCTGTTCCTCTTGCCTCCATTGATGGCTCCTCCTCTTGCTCCTGCCTCTGCCCCTCTGAGTAGAGGGGGAGGTTCAGACGGGAAGCTCTTGCCTCAGTGCATGGGGCTCCAGCTTCAGTTCCTGGCTGCCTTCCACCCACTCTGCCCACCCAATGTGAAGAGCAACTGCTCTGCTCCCCTCACCTCCATTCTGCCCCCTGTTGCACTGCTATGGGTGGGCAGGTGGGAGAAACTACAGCCAGGTGGCTCACGCTGAAGGTGAGGGGAGCAGAGCAGCATCCAGCTGGCTGCAGCTGCACCAGGAATAGACCCACCAGAAGCTGTGCACAGGCCAGGCCCAGGCCAGGGGGTCCGCAGTGTGGGCTGCCCCAGGTAGGGCTCAACCCCACGTGGAGCACCGTGAAAACAGCCAGACCCCGCCACCCAGGCAAGCTCTGGTGCACGTGCCCCCTGCCTCCCGATCCCTCCCCTCCCCTCACATCTGGCTGGCTCCCAGGACCTAATGCCCAGGCAGCTCCTCCCTCCCCACAACAACATGCCTCTCACTCCCATACACACCCCACCACAGGGCAGGAGCAGGCAGGGAGCAGACCGCAGTTCAGCCTGGGCCCCTGCCCTGAGCTGTCACCACCCTGCGACCTAGCTCAGTGATCTTGGCTTCACCTACCCTACTCCTAAAAACAGCTCCCTGCCCACCCAAAGCCCCACAAAGGTGGTGACAGCTGAGCATAACCTTCCTGTGACAGCTCAGCATAACTCCATACACGGCCCTTGGGCCCAAATAACTGCCCACCCGATCTAGAATCTCAATATTCTGCAGTGCTCACATCAAGCTCTGTCTCTTCCTCTGGCAGGCCCAGCAAGCCTTTGAGCTCCTCATCTTCACCGCCCATCTTCTCATCTCCTTTAACTGCTGATGGCAGCGTCTGAGGCTTCTCTCGCAGAGTGTATGCTCGTGTAGAGGCACCAAATGAAACCGTGGAGTCAATGGGAATCTGCTGGGGTTTGTGAGGTTCCAAACGTATATGACCCAAGAATGTACCATGTGCTGAAGAGAACATCAGAATGGAAAAGAAACAGTTGGTTAGCTGTCACTGACGTGTCTGGGATTTCCAACATTCCAGCTTAGCTATCGAGAAATTCAGCACCTGTGCCTTGAGTTGTGTGTCACTGAGGTAACTTCATACAGCAAACTCTTTCATTCAAGCACTGGACAAACACCCAGACTCTGAAGTGTCAGCTCTTCCCAACAAGTCAGGAGTAGAAGTGACAAGTGCCATTCCATTTCAGGATTCCTTTAACTTCTACGGTAACCCACCTATATCCACCCTTTTCATAGAGAACAGACCTCCCCTGGGCTCCACCTTTTGGAAAACTGCCCTACTGAATGGTAATGCCCTTTCAATGAGAATTATGAAGAAACTTCTGATGTAGTTAAGAAGGAAACCAGGAAACTTCTTCCTCTCCTTCAACTACTCCAGAGCCTAGAAAATTGTGCATTTCATGCCAGATGAGAAAGGGGTCACATGAGTAATACAAGCCTGCGCTCGGGGCCTGCGCTGTTCAATTTCTTCATCAGCGATCTAGATGATGGGGTGGAAAGTAACCTGTTTAAATTCGCTGATGACACCAAAATTTGGGGGGAGGTGAGCACGCTAGCAGGGAGTGAGAGATTGCAGAAGGATCTGGATAGGTTACAGGGGTGGGCTAACAGGAACAGGATGCGTTTCAATACGGACAAGTGCAGGGTGCTGCACTTGGGCAGTAGGAACCAGCAGCACACTTACACAATGGGGAACTCCCTACTTGAGAGCACGGAGGCAGAAAGGGATCTTGGAGTCATTATTGACTCCAAGATGAACATGGGCCGACAATGCGAGGTCATGGTTGGCAGGGCTAACCGGACCTTGTCGTGCATCCACAGGTGCATCTCGAGTAGAGCCAAGGAGGTGATCCTCCCCCTCTACGCGACGCTGGTCAGGCCACAGCTGGAGTATTGTGTCCAGTTCTGTGCGCCCCATTTCAAGAGGGATGTGGACAATATGGAGAGGGTCCAGAGGAGGGCCACCCGCATGATCCGGGGACAACAGGGCAGACCCTACAGTGAGAGACTGCGGGACCTGAACCTATTCAGCCTCCACAAGAGAAGGCTGAGGGGGGACCTGGTGACCGTCTATAGACTCACTAGGGGGGACCAGAAGGGTTTGGGGGAGACGCTGTTTCCCCTAGCGCCCGCTGGCATAACAAGGAGTAATGGGCACAAGTTGATGGAGAGGAGGTATAGATTGGACATCCGCAAAAACTACTTCACAGTTAGGGCGGCTAGGAGCTGGAACCAACTTCCAAGGGAAGTGGTGCTGGCCCCTACCCTGGGGGTCTTTAAGAAGAGGCTGGATGCCTACCTGGCTGGACTCATTTGAGTCCCTTTCTTGTTTTGGGGTTTTGTTGTTCTCCCGCCCTGGCGGGGGGTCAGGCTAGAAGATCTACTAGGTCCCTTCCGACCCTAAATCTATGAAACTATGAAATTATTCAGACCCAGCTGAATATATAAGCATTATCCAGCCCCAGCCTGACCTAGCCTCAGGATGCTGATCCAGATTGTCATCACCTAGCACCTGGTATGTGCAAATGGAAAATACCATGGCTCTGTGGACACTCAAGAATGTTTTGGTACTCGGATATAAAATTTCTACTGAGTGACAAGATTTCTGTCATTCAATCTTCTTTCACACACAAACATTCTTCAGAAGATCTTTGAAATCCAACTTACAAACAAACCACCCCACACTGTCCCTGGTTAAACTTTAAGTTACTTACTGCTGTTAAGATCTATGAGGAAAACCCTTTTAAGATGTTTGTGATAGACCAAAGCAGCATGGACCCGAGAGCAGGACTGGTGATCAATGGTAAAATCGCACAGATCAGGGTTTCTCCCAAACAGATAATACTTCTTCTCATCAATGATCAGTTTCTGAGGTAGAATATCAAATAAATAGCAGCATTACCTTATCAGATGCATGCAGTCTCCCCGATCTTCCTAAAAACAGACTTGAGAAAATAAAGCAAACAAAGGAAAACCCACCCTAATCAGACAATCTTTAATAACCTAGTAGAAAAATATTATACACTGAATAATACATGGACACTATAAACTAAAGCCTGTTTGGTATTTCAATTTTGTCTTGAATTTATTAAACAACTCAAACACCATCCTATGTAGAACCTCAGCAACTAAAGATGAAAGAAATTTACTGACTCTGCTATAAGCTCTGGCCTTGTAAACAGAGATTTCAGCATAGATTTATGTCTCCATTTTCACCCACAGCATCCTGTAGCTAGCTACTCCAACTAGCTGGTTTATCCTAGTACTGGTCTATTCTAGAAATCATTTGAGCTTTCTTCTTCTTAATTAATTCTAGTTCCATGGTGTAAATGTGAATAAAGTCTTATTTCAGTGGCTTAAAGTTGGGTATTTGAGAAACCCCCTTTACATAAATCCTAAAAAACCCACAAAGAAACAAATTCCAAGATTCAATACCCTAATGTCCACAGAGCACACTTCCATTAACAAGTGGCACCAGCATAAGAACTTCTCTGTTGCCAAATACTGTAATTTGGAAATGCTAAACAGTAGGGGTGCACTGATAGAGATTTTGGGGGTTGATATCAATAATCGATATTTAAGGAGGCACCATGGGCCCCACGCCTCCACCCCCTGGAGTTGTCAGCTTCTTGCACCTCACTGCTGATCTCTAGCCCCTCTGCAGAAGGGTGAGCACAGATGTGGTAGAGTAGCAGGCTCTGCAGTGGCAGGAAACACTGCAGTGAGGATGGGCAGAACAGTGCATCTCTGTACCACTGGCTTCCCCATGCCACATTAAGCTTTTGCAGGCCATACTGGATCGTTTTGCAGGCTGCATCCAGTCTGCAGGCCATAGGTCGCGACTTCTGCTTTAGGGGATTTTTTCAAATTTCAGTAAATCATCCCTCCTAACCACAGAATGTTTCAAGGTGATGGCATCCTAAAGGGAGTAAGTTAATATCATGTTGTGTGCAAAGCAGCATCTTAATTTATGAGATCTCAGCTGGGCAGCTCTTAGCTTTCTACTGAATTTGAGTCTCATATGCCAAACACTTAACACTGCAATTCATCTGCAAAAATGTTATCATTTTTTGTAAGTCAAGTTGTTCCTAGAATCATTCCTTAATATAGGAATATAAAACTGGAGAAGGCTTAATCCTTCATCCCACTCCCCCACTCCCGCTCTTAAATTCCTCTTTTTGCTCTCCAGATTGCCAGTTTCATTATTAACGACAGTGCCTGCAACATAACCATGGTTCCAGGTGCAATCATATCCTAAAGTCCTATAGTTGCAGTGGGAAGAAACAGG
>NW_017729015.1:440136-442817 GCF_001723915.1 Gavialis gangeticus
AGTTAATATCATGTTGTGTGCAAAGCAGCATCTTAATTTATGAGATCTCAGCTGGGCAGCTCTTAGCTTTCTACTGAATTTGAGTCTCATATGCCAAACACTTAACACTGCAATTCATCTGCAAAAATGTTATCATTTTTTGTAAGTCAAGTTGTTCCTAGAATCATTCCTTAATATAGGAATATAAAACTGGAGAAGGCTTAATCCTTCATCCCACTCCCCCACTCCCGCTCTTAAATTCCTCTTTTTGCTCTCCAGATTGCCAGTTTCATTATTAACGACAGTGCCTGCAACATAACCATGTTCCAGGTGCAATCATATCCTAAAGTCCTATAGTTGCAGGGGGAAGAAACAGGTAACTCCATCCCGCTCATTCTGTGACAATGCACTAAATCATACAACAAGCAAGAAGCAGAACACAGAACGTGACCACATGCATCTTGATTTCTATTTTTGCGCTTTATTCACGCACACATTACATGGCCTCATTTTCTACAAAATCACTTTGTGAAACCATGTCTAATTAGTTGTCTATTATAACCTTTAAAGTTCTTTCAGCAGTAATCTGCTTTTCAGATTACTCTTCTGCATTGAATTTTTATTTCAAATTAATTTGCCCCAAATGTATTAACCTACATTTTTCTGAGCTGAATTTCATGTTCCAGCCTACATTTTTGTCCCTCTAATCTGCATTTCTCTAGCCTCCTCCTACTTGCAGCTTCTCACAGTTTAGTATTCAGTAATGAATATTTAGTGAATTCCAGCTGTTTATTCCCTCTGCTAGATCACTGACAAAAAGACGTAATGAAGACCAGAAAAAATCCTTTTTCTAATACCACACATTTTTATTTATCACAAATCCCTTCATAACTGGTCCCATAACCAGCTTTCAATCAACAAGAGGGTGCTCATATCTAGGCCACTTTGAACAAGATTTGGCGCATTATTTTGTGAGATGTCAAGCACTATGTTATCAGTTTCTGTATTCTAGCCACCTACAGATTAGGTCACCTGGATCCAACAATTACTCCTTGCTCACATTCCCCTTATAGTCTCTTATTTGTACCTTATGAATTGCAGTTGGCATTAACTTTTCTTTAACTCCAAGTTGACAAATATAAATTCTGATACGAGTAGAATTTAAAAAGAAGTCAGGCTTCTCAGCCATTCCTGAAGCACGATTTAACCATCTTACCTTAAAACCAACATCATGTATATTTTAAACACTTCCCATTGTTGTTCGCTCCTCTGGCTAGTATTATTTTACTATCTTTTCCTTGAAAAGCTGAAAAGATTCTGATTTGTTTGGTTATCTCCCTATTTAATAGAAAATCTTCTGAAGACCCCATATAATTTTATCTACATAGTCCTTTGTGAATATTGCCTTGCGTCCACCTTATTCTTTAATCATTTGCTTGGAGATATTTGGTTAGTATCTTTTATGACTCCCCAAACCTTTTATACCAGTTCTAAAAGTGCCTTACTCACGAGCTATAATTCCCTATTTGCTTTTCCAGTATTCACTATTTTTGTGCTACTGAATTCTGTGATGCCATGTTTTATCATGCAAAAAGTATACGGAGCTTCCATCTCCTCCCAGTAACTCCCTCCAACTGGGTGAACAGAACCAGATGTGAACATTTTGATCCCCATGAGTAAAGCCTCTTGTAACGTTCGGTGCCATAAGAACTAATCTAAGAATTTTTCACACCTCTAGTCCAGTTCCAAAGGACTGGACAAATCCTATGTGTTCATTTGTAACTATTTGAACTCAGGGTAAAAACATTATCAGCATTTTGCACGTACTTTGCAAAGATGCAAACATCATCATATACTGATACAAAGCAGTGAAACTTCATGAAAACTTTACAGCCTCATTTCACCACATGGCATGTGCTAAAAATACATCTGTGCCTCTGAGTTATAACCCAGTGTGATCCTCCACACAGTGAGCTTAAATACTGCATGGCTGTTTGTTTTGATGTTGCACTTCTCAGACCCAGCAATCACGAAGTGCATCTCAGAGCCAGAAATCTGAGATACAGATAGCTTGGTTAGTATCAAGTGCTTAGGTCAGGCCAACTCTCAGCCTATTTTGCTAGCAGTAACAATGTCAGAGAAATCGGAATACAGATATGCAGGACAACTGAAAGATGAAGATTTTTCACGCTGAAGTTGTTGGAAATGGCTTATATTTGGTAGAAAGGCAAGATGAAAGATTACAACACAACACAGGAGACTTAGATTAGGGACACCAGGCCCTCACTAATTAAATGTGTTAAGTACTTGTTACTGGACTGTGCTCTGTCAATACAAGCCACAGAGAACATAATACCTGCCCTACGGAGCTTACGTTCTAAATAGACCATACAGAGGAGCAGGTGATGGGAGAACACAACGTGATAAAAAGAACCTGAAGAGTGATAGCTTGTCTATTCAAGAAACTTACGGAAAAAAACTAGGGTATGAATGTAAAATCCAATATTTACACTACATTACTCCCTATGTGGACACCTATTCAAAACTGAGAATGCCTTTTATGTTTCAGTTTCATCTGCTTACTATAAGAAGGCTCTCCCAGTAAGGCAATGAACTTTTTTATACTGTGGACCAGCAAACTGTAGACGAGAAGTGACTGGCATACTGAGGACCAGCAGCCATGCCTTTGTGGTCCGGTGGTT
>NW_017729015.1:447817-454609 GCF_001723915.1 Gavialis gangeticus
CTTTTTTATACTGTGGACCAGCAAACTGTAGACGAGAAGTGACTGGCATACTGAGGACCAGCAGCCATGCCTTTGTGGTCCAGTGGTTGGGAACCTTTCCAGTAAGGAACAGCATTCATACAGGGTGCTTCTTCCAGCCTGGCTTACGTTCCTGCAACATGATACACTTACAAACCTGTGACTAAAGCAGTGGTTCTGTACCAGGGCAATGCTGTACTCTGGCGTGCTGCAAGCCCCTTGCAAGGGTGCTGTGGTGCCAGCACCAGCAAAACCAGGTGAAAGTGCCCACTGCACCTTGTGTGGAGTCTGACCAGGAAATACTGCGGCAGAAGCAGGCTGCCTGCATCAGGTTTATCAAATAAACAATGCAGGCAGGAGTGCCTGCTCCTACTGTAGCTGCTTCCTGGCCAGGCTCTGCACTCCACAGGACGTGCATGGGGTACTTTCACCTGGCAGCAGCAGTTATTACAGTACCCAGGAAAAGGTAAGCTGAGTCAGTACAATATTTGTTCTCAACTAGGGTGCCACTAAATTTAGAAAAGCTAGGGGGAGGTCCCTGAATTTAAAAAGATTGAGAGCCACTGGACTAGATACTCTCAGCATCTTTGGCTCATCTTCACCTAGTCTCATATTTATTTTTTAATGCTGGACTTCTTTTTTATCATTATTACTTTGTTTCTCTCTATTTTGTAATCTTTTGCTCTCATTGATGAACAAGGTAAAAAAAAATCATCTTTATTGTAAAATAAAATTGAAAAGCAAACCAAAGTAACACATCCCAGCAACAAGCAGCCAGAATAAGTCTTTTTAATGCTATCATTTGGATTTTAAATTTGGGCTCCCCAGCCTTAAACAAGAAAGAAAACAACTATTTAGTCTGGTACAAGCCATTTAAATCTGGCAAACAAGGATCTACATAAAGTAATTTTTCTTTTTTGTAAATAATTTCATTACTTTTTTTAAATTTAGATGCATGTGTAGGTTTTGTCGTCACTGTAGTTTGTTTCTTTAGGATCTGAATACGCTATGGAAGTAACTGCAACCCAACCACTGCAGCTTTATACTTCTTTAATTAGCAAATCCAATCACCTTCTAGCTAACATACACACAGCACAGCTGTCTGACTGGGATCCACAGCACATGCACAACAGGAATACTGTGCTTCAGCAAAATCAGTTTAAAGTTTATGCCTGCCTAGCTGTAGTAAAAGGTTTGGGAGTTACTGTATCACTGCTTATAAAAAAAAATTAACCTATGGTTGAAAAGGAAGGGTGTGTGAAGAGGAAGAGAATGAGGAAGCAAAGCAATGGGATTTAATTCTATATACACATTTCCTATAGCATGCATCAAATACTTACTGCATCTATTTTCATACCTCAATAAGTTTGTCTCCTTTCACAACATCCAAATGAAGGCCAGGTGGAGGTTTTCCTGCCCTATAAATTTATGGGAGAAAAATATTTGTTTTATGAATAGTCTAATATTTGTTAGCAATATGACACTATAAATATCAAACTAACTCAAGTTTTGTCAGATTTACTGTGCAGTAACAAAATACTGCCTCAACTGCTCTCTATTTGAGGTATTTCAGATAATTTCTGCTTGCAGATAAATACATCTCTCACTGGTTATGTTATTCATCCTCCATAATTCACTGAAGTCAGACAATCTTGAAACATTCAAATACCTGTTGCCAAAGCAGTAAACCAGTCTGAATGAAAGATTAGATCAGAGAGCGTGCTGCTGTTGTCAACACATCTGATGGTTAATTAATGCTTGATGAGAAACCAAGGTAACCCCCAGCTAGGGGAGATGGAGATGGCTACGATTTATTAAAGGGAACTGTCCCAGAATCCTCTTTGTAGGCTATTTTTCACATGAAGCCCTGTAACTAGCATAATTCTGATAAAATATAAAGCCTCCAGGTTGTGCCTTCAACTGTCAAAAATGAAAAAAAGTATCTCCTCAACTCCTGAATTTAAATTCTTCTATCAAGGATTCACATCCTCTACTGGTTCTTCACTTGTAATGATTCACCTCCAATATCCCTCCATATGTCACCATCCTTTGGATCCTTCTCCATCAAGAACCATTGCTTATCTCTGAGCTCCTGCAATTTATTTGTAAAGCAATGAGAGTGAAACACTATGTTTCTGAACTCCACTACTACCCAAATATTTCTGAATAACTATAATTTAAGAGACAACACTTGTTTTTTCTTTGCAACTGTTGGAAAGCTCTGGGCAAAAGCAGCAGCACTGGAGCACTTTGACAGCAGACTCATGAAATCCAATTTGTAATTGAAGTTTTTATAGCTGATTACCTATAAGATTCATGCTTATTAAAATGCGCTTAGCATTTGGCAAGACAGCTCAGAAACCCTTGCAAAGCAATGTGCACAATGCTCAACAGCCATATCGTCCCAGAGTTTAACAACCGAAAGCAATGGCAGAGCAGAACCACAGCCCTCCATCATCTTTTGCTTTATTTCCTACTCTTTAGAAATGTGGTACAAAGATTTTCTACTAATAACATCTCTTTCACCATCCAAACCACCATCTTGATCCATTTTGACATTTCTTTGTGAATGCTCAGTTTTCAAATTCAAAACAGGCAAAACTGAGCTCTTGATCCTTCTTGCCAAGGACTTCTTGATCATTGTGGATACCAGCATGTTGTTAATGGACAGACGGCAGACAACTATTCCCTTTCTTTTGGGCCTTTCTGCAGTATTGAACACTACTTAATTTATTTTGGGCTGCTCTTAATGCTTTCAATATGCTTCAAGTTTTTTCACTGAAAATACATAATGACATTCTTGAAGTCACAGGAACACAGGACCGAAACAGGTCTCGTACGTCATCAAGTGCAACTCATTGCTATTGCAGGCAAACATGTCCTGTTCATACCTTGATCAAGTTTATCTTAAAACCGTTCCCCCTTCTCCCTCAAACTCCTGCTACATCTAATGAAAGACTGTTTCAGAACCTCCCTCCTTTATGGTTAGAAATCTTTTAATTTCCAGCGTATATTCATGGCCAGCTTACCCATTTGTTCTTGTGCCAATTATAAAGCTTTAGCTTTATAGTTTTTTTTCTTCCTGGCAGTTACCTCCAACATGGTAAGAAATCACATCCCATAAGCTAAATACGTAAAATTGTTTTAGTCTCCTCTCAGAAAATAAGCTGTACATTCCCCAGCTATCTTAGTAGGATTTTTAAACTTGCCTTGATTTAAATGAATGTTGCTTGTGTACAGTTTTGGTCACCTGTATCCAGTACTTCAGATGCAATCTCACCAGCACCTTGGTACAATGCCTTAATAGTTCACTATCTCTAGTGGAAATACCTTGCTTGACATGTTAGGATCACATTAGTCTTTTTCATTACTGACTCAATCATACTTTCACTGACAAACGCACTCACAAGCCCTTCCCTCCTCTGTTCCAAAAGAACTCCCAGCTTATACGAGAAAGTCTTGTCAGTCCCTAAATGCACTCTGCATGCTCACCTCTCTCACAACTAACAACAGTTCCTCAGCTATATCCAGTTTACTTTTGGAAAGCCTCCTGCTATAGCAACATTTTGTTTAAAATAGATATAAAAGGAGAATTCTCTATTATATAAAAAAAGTGTTAGCTGCTAACGATGCAAACAGGATGAGTTTAATTTTAACCTGTGTTAATTTAAACACCTGAACAATGGCCTGATTTAAAATGTGAATTTAGAACCCTAAATTTAGCTGTACCTCTTAAAACCTTGAACTATGCAACCAGACTATTACATACATCTCTGTGTCTGAGTTGAGGGGCAAGGTGAAATTTCATGAGCTTTAAAGGACCACATTCCCTTGGGATTGCCACATCTATGTCAGGCACAACTTGACCTTGGCTCAAAGATGCTTGTGAAGAACAACAATTCTGGCATCTGAAATGTAGTAATTTACACCAAATTACATAGATCAGGGGTTGGCAACATACTGCCTAAGCCCCCAGGTGGCAGTGCTAGGCAGCGGGTTGTACTTGTGCCACTGCTTCCAGCTATGCCCATTAGAGGTGCACTGATGCATCAGTCCATACTGTATTGGCACAGATAAAAAGAAAATTGACATTATTGGCAACTGGCTTTTTTTTGACCAATCTGGCCGATAATGTCACCGATAAATGGTGCCTGCATGCATGCATGCAGCTGCAACATGCATGCTGCCAGGAATGCAGCCCGGAAGCTTGGAGAGCAGCGTCTGGGCAGTAAGCCTGCATGGAGGGGTCTCCATAGTGGAGGGTGGGAGTGGGGCTGAGGCCATGACAGACCTCCACAGTGAGGGTGGGAGTGGGGCCGAGGCAGGGACAGACACTGCCCAGTCAGGCTGGGGCAGGGGACACAGCCACAGGTGGCTCATCTGGGGGGCAGCTCTCTCTGCTGCAAACCTCCCCGGGGCCAGCACAGGGGGATGTACCCCCTGATGTGTGTGTGGGGAAAGGGCACGCATGGGGGCTGCACTGGCCTCTTCCTGGCAGGGGCTGGGATGAGGCTGAGTTTGGGGTTGGTGGGGCCAGGACAGGTGGTGACAGCTCTGGGAGGAGAGGCTACTGGGGGTTGGGGGAGGAAGGGGGAGGCCCTATGGCGAACTTTGGGGTGGCCGTAGCTCACCACCACCTACTCCACCCCACCCCACCACATCCCTGCCCTCTGAGCCACAGCCCTGACCTAGCCCCTGCTGGGAAGAGACCAGCACAGCTCCTGGCCCTGAGCCCATAGTGCACAGCCTGTCCTTGCTCTGCATAAAAATCCAGGGGGCACATACCCCCCATGCCTCCCCCCAGGGGTGCATTCAACAGCAGGAACTGCTCCCCCCACATACATTCCCCACATGAACCACCCATGACTGCATCCCATGTCTGCCTCTGCCCCACCCCTACTCCCTCCCTCACTGTGGCAGCCTCAAGCTGCCCCCCATGCTCCTTCCCTCCCCCACACTGCTGCCCATCCTGAGTGCAGCCCCAGGTCCAGCCTCCCCGCTGGGAAAAGCCCGGTGCTGCCTTGGCTCCAGCCCACAGCAACAGCCTGCCCTTGCCCTGTGCACAGATCCAGGGGCACACAGCCCCCATATGCCCTCCTGGGGTGTAAGCAGCAGCAGGAGGTGCCGTCCCCCAGACGAACCATGGGTCTGTCCCTTGCCCTACCTTGGCTGTGCAGCGCCAGCCCCTGCCCCAGCCCCAGCCCCCCTTCCTCCCTCACTACTGTGGCCTCAATCTCTCCCCTGCCACTTCCCTCACAACAGACTTACCAACCAGACCCAGCTGCTCTCCATGCTGCTGAGCTATGCCTCTGGCCACCTACACATTGCACTGCAGCTGCGTGCATGCACAGGGCATTTATCAGCCATGTTATCGGCCACATTAACCAAAAAAAGCCGATTGCTGATACAGTCAATTTTCCTTATATTGGTGCAGATCTGACATGGGACTGATGTACCAGTACACCTCTATAAAACAGTATTTTTTTTCTCATTTGTTCTATATACCCCTACAACCTTTTTAAGTACCCCTAGGGATACATGTGCCCCTGATTGACAACCACTGAGTTAAATGAATAAAGGATATCAATGAACGAGATTGCACATTTTGTAGAAAACAATGATTAAATCAAGGCTTCCTGACCAGTGATTTAAATTGATGCAATTTAAATCAAATCCACCCTGCTCATGTCCCAGCCAGAGAGTGGGGGTTGGGAAATTGGGAGAAGCAGCAGCAGCAGTGCCTGGCCCTAGTGAGGGCACAGGCAAACCATGCCCCCCACCCTGCTTTCCCCAACTGCTGATGCACCAAAGCCAACTCAGTCTGTGCCAGTCTGGGGCCGACCTGTTCTGGCCTACAGATTATAAAAGTTGTTGGCCACTGACAGATTCTTGACAGGTCTTAAAATTCAACCATTGCTGTGTGGTACAGGCAGTTTCTGGCCCAATGGCAGATAGTCATAAGAATCTGAAGAGGAATGGAAACATTTTTTAACAAACACAATATTCTATTCCAGGGTGTCAAAGATATGGCTGACAGACTTCACCCGGCTTGCGGAGCTGTATCGTTCAGCCTGCAATGTTACCTGCAGCATGCAGCCAGCGCTGGCTCTAACCCTCAGGTGCTCCATGTGGAACCCATCTGATATGGGCTGTATACAGCACAGGACTGGTCTGAGCTGGGCATTTCACATGGTGCCTGTGTTGAACTAACCCTGTATGCTAGATCTGAGGCTAATCCAGATCAGGCCCACACACAGGCCACCTGTGATGGATCCAGTGCTCAGGGCCAGTCTGGCACAGGCACCACATGCACTATACACCCTAGACCAGTCCCATGTGCCACATGTAGCGCATACTATGTGTAACACCTGGCCAGACTGGCCCTATGTGCTGAATGCACAGTACAGGGCTGGGGCTGGCACTCATGTTGCAAGCAGCACGACTGGTGCAGAGCATGCGCTGCATGCAGTGTCCATACCAGCCCAGCCCTGAGGGCTGGTCCTAGAACGTGGGGCCTAGCTGTGTGCCCAATCCAGCCTGCAGACCAACTCTGGACCCTGTATCCAGCTTACTGGGCCAGATGAGTTTGACAACCCTGCTCTATTTAAACCACATGCAAAAAATCACTTGCACCTCATGCAAAAATGTTGCTTGTCACTCATCTGATTCCTGGTGATATTATAAATCAACCACCACAGCTTAGTAAACAGGCTCTCAAACCTTTTTATAGTGTAAACCAAACTTAATTTAGAAACTTTATTATAGATACCTCTC
>NW_017729015.1:459609-462525 GCF_001723915.1 Gavialis gangeticus
TGTTTTCAAGCACCTAAATGTTGTAAGTACCTCACCTGTAACTGCTTTTGAAAATTAGACTGAATTAGTATTAGTATGCCACTTATGACAATTTTACTTGAATCACCTCTCCTTCTATATGAAATTGTGTGGGTCTTCTCTCATTACCACTGAACCTGCCTATATCAATGATAGCAGTTGCTTCTCAGAGAAATCATTATGAGAAAGAATTTTGGTGTATTTTTCATCTGCTGGAAATAAAGGAGAAAAATCAATAGAAAACTATTATTTCTCATTGGAATGCCCGTAGACCACAATTTGAGAACCTGACTGTTGGAGGGGCTCTTGATTGCAAGCAAAGACAAGGTTTTTGTGGAGCGGATATTGCACACATAACCTAGATCTGGGCACAAGATAAAGAGATAAGGGCAGAGCACAACGCATGATCACAATTTATTGAACGAAAAAATATTCCTGATTACATAACAATAATTGAATAATGGTCCCAGCCCCAGTAAACAGTTAGTTTAATACAAAACAGGTAAATTAACAGGTTAGTCAAGGAAACTATTTCTCTCTCTCTTTCTGTCTGTCTGAAGCACAGATCAATAAAATTCACTAAAGACAGTAGTTTACCACAGATAAAAGCCATTGTTAATCCTACAGCTTCTCTGCTGCTAGGTTACCTACTCCTGAAACTTTCTTTGCTACAAGGTCATGAAGACTGGTTCTAGATGGATGGTTTTATTCTTCAGCTACTGCTCTCACACTAATACGGGGTGCTCAACTTCTGGCCCACGGCCCAAATGCAGGCTGCAGAGCCTTGGAATCTGGTCTGTGGTGCTCCATACAGGTAGGGAAATTTGGCAGCAGGGGAGCAGTGGCAGTTACTAGTACCACTCTCCACACTGCCAAAAATCCCCAGCCCCACGCAGTGGATTAGAGCTGGGCCACAACAGTCCCCTTGCATGGGCAGATCAGGGCCAGAACAAGCCCCCTTCTTTGCATGTGGCCCAGTTGGGGCTAGCTTGCACCCCTTTTCCCCACAATGCTGGGCCACACCTCCTTTCTCTACATGGCCGGATCGGGGTCAGACTGTGATCCCCCTCCTTTTCACTCGTGTGTGGCTAGATGTGGCTGTGCTTTGCAAGCCCCAGGCACCAGACTGCATTCACTGGCTAGATCTGACCCACAGAGGAACTGCCCACTGCCCATCTGGCTCCATGGACAAAAAGGCTGGGTACCACTGCACTAATACAGCTGTAAGAGTTCAGCTCCACCAGTACTATCAAACGCAAAGTACTATATTAAACTAGCCACTGATTCTACCCCCCATGTTTAATTTCTGTGAGACCACAGAGATAGTAGCACCAGGAGCTAGTATACATTGGTACCAATATTCCACAGGCAGGAACTTTGGGGGTGTAGAAGAGTTAGACTTAGAGAATTTCAGACAAACCTCACCCTAGACAAGACTTGGCAGACTCATTGCAATAGCTAAACTAGCTTTAAACTTAGCTCTTTCTTACTCCCTGTCCCATAAGTCAACATTCTTTCCCCTGCCACTAATACAACTCAGTGTTGAACAGGCCAAACACTACACTGAATCCATTCTCTTCTACCTAGCTTCCCAATCCAACAGGTTGCTTACATCAGTTGCCAGCTACATTTAATATGCATGCGCTATAATAGATCTAGTACACTCAACAGACACGGGCACCCAAATTATATGAAAGTTGCGGAAGACATCTGAAACTTTTGGATAATCTGGGATTCAGATAACCAGGAGTGTGAGAAGACTGCTCTTGCAAATCCTACCTACTTTGAAGAATCATAAGCAAAGGGTAAAATATCACGTTTTATCTATGTAACTATGATTCACATGGACAGCATTTAAAAATCCACACCTTTTGTTCACGTTACTATTTTGCATTCCATAGTTGCATTCAGAAGAAAGTAAGATTTAACTCATGGAACGAACTTCAGAAGCAAGTAAGAGCCAGCAGAGTTTACAACAGTAAGTAAAGCTCTGTTTAAAAGCATGAGGCTACATCTTTACTGTAAATTGAAATTTCAAGTCAAATTAAAAAAATATCTACCTACTGTCTTCCTCCCTTATACTGGTTGGTACATTTAGACATCAATAGCCACAGATGCCTAACACCTTCTATTATAAAAAACTCATTCTTAGCTTCTTATAACTGTGCCAAAATGTAAACTTTTGAGCTAAACTATTCTATGCAGGGTGCCTGCTGGAGGCTGAAATTTTAAAATATTAAGTGAAAACAGCTTAGTTATTACCAAGAAATACTAGGGAACAATGTTATATTGTTCCTTTAAAAATACTGTAATGATTTGATGCTCTGCAGATTGGCAAAAATGCTGCTACTGTATCAGGGGTCCAACTTTCTGCTTTTGCAGTGAAAATCTGCCAAGTCTGGATAAATTATAAGAGTCTGAAAAGCTTCAGTTCGTTCACAATTAGTAGAAATTTGCAAAAGCATACAGTATTATTCTATGAAGTTTCTGCCTGTGTCAAGTATACTTCCTTCCCACACTACTCCTAGATACCAGTCAAACCAAGTATGCTCCATATCAAAGTTAGGGGCACATAGGACACTATGGATCCACTGTTAACTACCCAGGGGGACTCTTAACAGAAGATACAAGGAAGGCAGAGCTACATAACAGCTATTTTGCCTCAGTCTTCACAAAAAAATTAAGCTACAGCAAGGCACCCAATAAGGATTATTTGGATAATAGTTTCATAGTTTCTAGGGTCAGAAGGGACCTGAGAAGATCATCTAGTCCGACCCCACGCCATGGCAGGAAAGAGTACTGGGGTCAAACAACCCCAGCAAGGTGTTCATCTAACCTCTTCTTAAAAACCCCCAGGGTAGGAGCCTGCACCACCTCCCTTGGAAGTTGGTTCCAGAC
>NW_017729015.1:462980-464724 GCF_001723915.1 Gavialis gangeticus
CTTATTGTCCTTAATCTGGGAAGCTAGTCCCAGTTCCATCTCTGCCTTGGCCTTCCTAACTACCCCCCTACATCCCCGAGCAACTGCAGAATAGCCCTCCTTGGTGATGACCCCTTCTTTCCATTGGGTGTAAGCCACCTTTTTAGCAAGGAGACATTCCCGGATGCTTTTGGTGAGCCATGCGGGCTTATGCGCCCTTCTGCTCCCTTTGATCCTCGTTGGGATTACCTTCCTTGGGCTTGGAGGATCGTCTCCTCCAATAATGAAGGGGGCCAACTGAGGGAGGAGATAATATAAAAGACTGTCAGAGAGCTTTTGATGGGTCTGAATTAACTGAAGTCAGCAGGGCCAGATGAACTTCATCCCAGGGTACTGAAGGAACTGGCAGAGGCACTCTCACAGTCCTTGGCAATGCAATGATCTTCATGAAGTTGTGGGAGACAAGTGAGGTACCAGAGGACTGAAAAAAGACCAATGTAGTGCCCCTCTTAAGAAAAAAAATAAGGAAAAAAAACAACAAAAAGGGAGGACCTGAGATTAGCCTCACCTCAATAGCTGGGAAGTTATTGGAGCATATCCTAAAGAAGTTCATTTGAAAGCATCGGGAGGAGGAAAGGCTGATTGCAAGTAGCCAACACGGATTTATGAAAAACAAATTGTGTAAAAAAAAACCTCTTTTGGAAAAGTAACTACTTGGGTGGATGAAGGGAATACTGTGGATATAGTATATCCGGACTTCAGAAGGCTCTTGACAAGGTCCCCCCGCAAGCTTCTTGTAAACAAATTGAAGAAATGTGGGCTAGACAAAACTGCTATAATGTGGACAGAAAACTGGTTCAAAAGCCACAAGATTAACAGGTCCATGTCTGAACGGCAGGAGGCTTTGAGTGGAGTCTCACAGAGAGTCTAGTTTGTGCCAGATGCTGTTCAACGCATTTATTAATTATCTGGATATGTGCATATAAAGCTTTTTGAGAAAGTTTGTGAACTACATGAAACTGAGAAGGACTGTGAACTGGGAAGATTGTGTGGGCAATTCAGAAAGATCTTAAGAAACTGAAAAGCTGGGCTGAAGCTAACAGAATAAAGTTCAGTGCTGATAAGTGCAGGGTACTATTACCAAACACACAAATACAAAATAGGTGACACCTAGCTGAATGGCAGCACTATGGAAAAGGATCTGGGAGTCTTGGTAGATTACAGACTCATCTGCAGTGTGACACAGATGCACAAAAAGCAACTGTGGTTTTGGGATGTATCCACAGAAGAATTAGGTGAAGATGAGGGAGGTGATGGTGACTCTCTACTCTGCATTGGTTAGGACTCATCTAGAGTACTGTTTGCAGTTCTGGGCTCCACATTTTAATAGGACATGGAGAAGTTGGAGAGGGTCCACAGGCAGGCAAGAAAGATGATAAAGGGCTTGGAAAGCAGATCATGAGAGGCTGAAGGATTTAAGCATGTCCAGCTTGCAGAAAAGGATGGGACATGATAGTAGTCTTCAAATACTTGAAGGGCTGCAATTAAGAGGAGGGAGAACACTTTTTCTCTCTTGCTTCAGCATGAGGTATACAAACGGCTTGCAGCTGCAGCAAAATTAGTTTAGATTGGACAGCTGAAAAAAACTTCTTCGCTGTTAGAATAGTGAGGCAGTGGCATAGACCAGGGTTTCCCAACCAATGCACTGAGGCTAGTAAAGCGAACAAAATGCTGGCTTGCATCCACAGGTGCTTCTCAAGCAAAT
>NW_017729015.1:465177-466904 GCF_001723915.1 Gavialis gangeticus
TGCTGGGATCCTATGATCCCTGCTGACTTCCTGCCCGTGGGCAGGGGACTGGACTTGATAATCCTCCGGGGTCCCTTCCAGCCCAAACATCTATGAAATCTATGAAAAGTGTGTTGTCAGAAATGAACAGGCATGCTGTGAAATTTTGCCACGGCAACAAGCTATAATAGGTATGAGGATGGGAAACACCTTAACAGGTGTGCTTCAGAAAATTTTTATTAATGTAAGTGTGCCTTGGGCTGGAAAAGGTTGGGAAACACTGGAATAGACTGCCTAGGGAAGCTGTGGACCCTCCATCATTGCAGGTGTTCAAGAAGAGGTTGCATAACCACTGGTTGGAGATGATGTAGGCATAGCTAGTGGGGTGGGGTGGGCAAAATGATGGAGCTGGCTAACAACTGGACTCCATTTCCCAGCAGCCCCTGCCTGCATGGCTGGGGCTGGTCTCCATGGAGACCCCAGCCAAGATAGCGCAAGGCAGGGGTTGCCATGAAGACCAGCCCCAGTCATGCTGGCAGGGAGCATGGAAGGGCAGGGGGCTGCTCCAGAGCCAGTGGGATCTTAGGGCAGAAGCAGCTTGGTCAGAGCCAGGGCAGAGCTGCGATCTGCAGCATGCACGGTCTGGACAGCGGTGCACAGGCAGCGGATCATGGCTTTTCCCCTTCTCCAGACCACACTGCCACTGCTGCAAGCACCCGGGGCAGAGCCATGATCTGCAGCCTGCATGTCCCTGCCTGCAGCATGAAAGTTTTCCACCCTGAACAAAACCCTACCAGAAAGCAGTGAGGGAGGTGTCCATTGGTGCTCCTGCTCCTTTTACATTCTGACATGACCTCTCTGTCAGGGCCTAGGGTTTGGGTCCCACTTGCCCACCCCTAGTTATGCTACTGGGTTGGGTTGGGTTGGGTGTAGGCTAGAAATAACATAAGCAAAGGTGAGCAGAGCAAGTACATTCATAGAAAAAACTGCATAACCCTTTCCAAAACACTGAACTGAACCAAGGATCTGGAGTTTCAGTATTCTTCTGTCTGGAAAATTCTGTGAATCTCACTGACAAAATATAAGAGCTCCATTTAGCATCTGGAAGGTAACAGGTTGCTACAGCTACCAGCTACTTCACCGTGTTATAGAAGTCTGTAGGGTCAAGCTCCCAGCCCTGGAGATGATTCATGTGGGAGTCAGTATCATCTAAGAGATTTTCTTTTTACTTAAAAAAAGAAATAAAGAACAACTTGTGAAATAAATAACATTCAAACTGCAGAGGCAAATACTCAGAGCTTAGTGATCGTCAGAAAGGAGGCTGCACGTGGAACTGGACGTCAAACCTCTTGTTTGTATGTGATCACACCAGCTCTAATTGTACACAGGCTTTTCCTTCTGAATGTTAACTGCTACAAAAATGCCATAGACATTACGGCTTGAAAGGACCTCACAAGATCATCAGGTTTGTACTCATAATAATGTACTCAAAATGTTTGTGCTCAAGAAAAAGTTTTTGAGATACCCCTAAATGAGCACCTGAAGAAGCCGGCAATTCATAATTCAGCCTCAATCTCTTTGTGCTACATAACTGTTTCAGAGGTGGAGAATCACCAATAAAACTCTGAGGGGCACCTACGAATGTGCTCCAGACCTTCAAAAACAATGGGGATGAAGAACAGAGAAAACCCCATGAGTAAATTACCAGTTTTTATCTGGCACAGGGTTTAAAGGGGGTGCAGGATTAT
>NW_017729015.1:471904-472307 GCF_001723915.1 Gavialis gangeticus
GGCACCTACGAATGTGCTCCAGACCTTCAAAAACAATGGGGATGAAGAACAGAGAAAACCCCATGAGTAAATTACCAGTTTTTATCTGGCACAGGGTTTAAAGGGGGTGCAGGATTATAAACCACATACAATGAGGGACGAGGGGGGGAACGATCAAGTAAACAGTTGCTCAGAAACTACCATCAACCCGCCGCTGAATGAGGCAGGGTCCCGTGGAGGAAAAACAACACTGCTGCAGGCACCGAGCCATCCTCAAGGAGCAGCCTCGGCCCCAGCCCGCCTTCCCGGCGGGCGCCATGCCGAACAGCAGCCCTTCTGGTCATTTGAAGCCGGGCTGCTCCTCGCTGCGACGGGCCCGGGGAGGCAGAGCCCACCACGTCCCCGCGCGGACCTTTCTCCCGGC
>NW_017729015.1:477307-488109 GCF_001723915.1 Gavialis gangeticus
CCCTCGGCCCGGCCCGGCGCTCACCAGCTCGGGCACTCGAACAGCGACCCACCGCCGCCGCCCGAATTCGCGTTCGCAGCCATCTTGCGTCTGCCCCATTCAGCGCGCTGGGGCAGGCTGGGAAACAGGCGGACCACCGCCGCCGGGCGCCATCCCAGGATGCATCGCGCGGCGCGTCAGAGCGAGAGCGCGGTCCGGCGGCGGGGGGCAATGCGCATGCGTGGGTGCCGTGCGAGGGGCGGGGCAGTCTGCCATGTTATGTCACGGCGCGTCACACCAGAGATGCGCGCGGGGTTTGAAGAGGCTGTGTGTTTGGAGGCTGCTGCGGGGGCGGGGAGAGGCGGGAAGTGGTAGGAGCAAGACTAGAAAGACGAGCCGCTCAGCACGTGGGTGAACGGGACTCGCCTCCCCTGCCTTCTGCAGCGGTGCCGAAAACAACCTGCAGGCTGGGCCCGTGAGACGTTGGGGGCAGAGGAGCCGCGAGGGGCGCTTCCCCACTGTGCCCCTAAGGGCCAAGCAAAATGCCTTTGCTGTCAGGCTCTGCGCCTCCACCTGCCCCTGTGCCACGGTCTTTGGGTTGCAGTGTTCAAGCTAAGTCCGGACTTGTGAAAAGCCTTTGACAAGGTCATTGAATCTCAGAAAATGACAGCTGCGAGGGACCTCAGGTGGTCACATCTCATCCAACCCCTGCTTGGAACAGGACCAGCCCCAACTAGATCGTCCCAGTCACTGGCTTTGAATTGCTGGGTTTTAAAAGCCTGCAAGGATGGAGATTTCACAGCCTCTGTGGGTAACCTGTTTTCGTGCTTTACTACCATGCCAGTGAGCAAGTTTTCCCTAATATCTAACCTCAGCTTCCCTTGCTGCAACTTGGGACCATTGCTCCTTGTTCTGTCAATTGCCACCACTGAGAACAGTCCAGCTCCATTCTCTTTGGACCCACCCTGCAGGTAGCTGAAGGCTGCTATTAAATCCTTCAGTCTTATTTTCTCTACACTAAATAAGCCCAGTTCTCTCAGCCTCTCAAGTTGTGGTCCCCAGCCCTATAGCCATCTTTGTTGCCCTTTGCTGGATTTTCAGATTTGTCCTAAATGCTTCCTGTTGAGGGGCTGGGGGCCAAAACCTGACACAGTACAGATGTGGCCTCAACTAATGCTGAATAGAGGGGAATCATTTCCCTGGATGTGGCAACGCTCCTACCAATGCAGCCCAATATACTGTTGTTCTTCTTTGCAACAAGCAGTTCACAACAAAGGCTCATATTTAGCTTATTGTCCACTGCAACCCCTAGGTCTTTTTCTGCTGAGCTGCTGCTTGGCCAGCCTGTACCAGTGCAAGGCATTGTTCTGTCCTAAGTGCAAGGTTTTGCACTTGTCCTTAGTGAAACTCATGAGATTGCTTTTGGTCCAATCCTCCAATTTGTCTAGGTCTTTCTGAATCCTAGCTCTACCCTCAAGTGTACCTGCTACTCTGGAGGCTAGGGTTAGGATTTAGGGAGACCTAGATCCATCAGAAGCCCTTAATGAAGTTAGGATTACAGGGATCACAGGATTACAGTGAATAGCCACTCCTGGATTAGAAATCTGCTTAAAGATAGCAAAAAGTGACTATAAATGGTCAGTTTTCAGGATGGAAAGAAGCAAACGGGGTCCTCCAGGGATCTGTGTTGGGACCAGTGCTGTTTAACCTATTGACAAATGATCTGGAAAAGGGGGCAGGTAGCCAGGTGGCCAGGTTTGTTGATGACACAAAATTATTCTAACTGGTAAAGACCAAAGTGGACTGTGAGGTACTATGGAAGGTTCTAGCATGACTGAGCAAAGAGACAACTGAATGGCAGGTGAGATTCAATGTAGAGAAGTGTGAAGTGATGCACCTGGGCAAAATTAACCCAAACTGCACCTACACTATAATGGTCTCTACATTACTTGTTACCACATAGGAAAGTCTGGGAGTCAGTATAGACAGTTCACTAAAAACAGCTCGGTGCTCAGCAACCAACCAAAAAGTTAAAATGTTTGGGATGGTTAAGAATGGAGTTGAAAACAAAATGGAAAGTATTATCGTGTCCTTCTATAAATATCCATGATGTGTCCACACCTTGGATGCAGTGCACAATTCTGGTCCACACAACTCAAAAAGGATTCAGAAGGACTAGAGAAAATAGAAAGAAGGACAGCAAAGGGGATTAGTGGTGTGGAGGGACTTCCACCTGAGGAGAGACTAAAGAGGCTAGGCCTATTCAGTTTAGGAAAGAGGGGGGACATGATAAACGTTTACAAAATACTAAATGGCAAGGAGAAAATAAATAGGGCTTTGTTATTTACTGTTTCTCATAAGAACTATGGGTCACAAAATGAAACTAGCAGGTGGTAAATTTAAAGCTAACCAAGTTTTTTTTCACACAATTTGCAATAGAAATGTGGAACTCATTGCCACCGGATGCTGTGGAAACTGAGTTTAGCCAGATTCAAAAAAGGGATTGGACAAATTCTTGGAGGAAAGGGACATTCGTAGCTATTGAGCATGGCAGTTAGGGATACAGCCTCTGAACCAGCACTTTCTAGATCTTCAATGCTAGAGGCTGCAAGCAAGAGGAACAGTGGGAAAAAACTTTGATCCTACCCAGTTCACTTTCCCATTCAGCATCCACTCTTTGCTCAGGAAAAGTGGGAGCTGGGCAGAGGTGCGAGGCAGTGGGCGAGCAGTGGCAGCCTCGTCCCAAGCCCGAGCAGGGAAGGAGGTGCCTGTGGGCAGCACAGAAGAAGTCCTGGGGCATGGGGGGATGTTGCGAGGCACAAAGCTCACCTGCCCTTGCCCTTGCCCTTGTCCTTGCCCTTGCCCAGCAAAGAGGTGCACAGACGGCAGCCAGGTGGCAGCATGGGCGGGTGCACCTCCAGCGTGCTGGATGAGAGTAAGTACAGGAAGGGATTGGTATCTTCAAATGTTCAGCCTATTTTATTTAAATTTTATATATATTTATTTAATAAATATAAAAAGTAAAATCTGTTTGTTTTTGTTAGAAATTCATCCATCATTTCTGACAGGCAATTGAGTCCCTGAATGAGTCAAGGGAGCCTGCAGACATTGACTGGTGAAACTGTGACCAGAGGAGAGACAGGAAGACAGCCTCACACTTGCCTGGGTTCCCCTGGGTGCCTCCTTCTTGGTTTTATAGATGGCCAGTTTGGCTAGAGCCAGGATGAGGTTGACCAGGACATGTTGGGGCTTGATGGAGCCACGGACGGGAAGTGCACAACAAAAAAGGTGCAGGGAGAAGTGCAGTCAGAACCACAGCAGGAGGTTTTGGAAGAGGCAGAAGGGGGCCTGCGATCTGGTGTACTTGAGGTAGACATGTACCAGGGTCCTCCTCTGTTGGCAAAAGGGCCAGATGTTAGGAGTGCCTGTAAAGCACACCAGATACATGCCTGTGGTGATGGCTCCATGCAGGAGCCACTAGCTGAGGCCCCTGTTGGCTCGTAGGATCAAGATGGAATAGAGACTTGTCTACTAGGGACTCTCCTCCCTGGCCTCGCCTTGGGTGTCCCACCACTTGTTGCTGGGCAGGACACAAGGATCAGATGATGGACTGTGCGGAGCATGAACTGGTGGCAGCGGGCCATTCAGAGGCAGACTGGCTTGAAATCCCCCAGCTTGCTGAGACAGTGGGGTAGGGAGTGCCATGGGGCCTGCTGAGGCAGCAACTTCATGGCCAGGGATCCTGGTTTTCTCTGATAAAAAAAAATCACAAATTCTGTGATTAAAATTAAACTCCACTATGTATATAAGTATTAGTCGAACACAATGTTTTATTGATATACTTACAATTTTAAAGCAATTTGGAAGCCTACCAGTGCCTCAATCACTATAATAAAATAAATTCTAAATGCCTATAAATTTTGGAGTTGGATTTGAGTTTTTTTGTCATAGAAAATCAGAGCTTCCCCTGCCCCCTTTGCTCACCAGGACATGAGTCCAAGTCCCTTCCATCCCACCCTCAGAGGGGACCTCCAACTGCCAGGGCTGCAGGGTCAGGGACCTGGATCTGCAGTGCCCTGCCCCTCCCAGCAGTGCCCAATCCCTGGCTGCCACCCTTGGGAGGTGGTGGTGGCTGCTGCAGCCCAAGTGGGGAGCAGAACGCAGAGCCCAGCTCCCCTTCTTGTCCCGGGGGCACAGCTGGAGCGGAGCCTTGGGTGGGGGGGCAGCTGTAGGCTTGGGCTTGGCCACAGGGGGACCCCAGGTGCCCCCCCAGACCCAGAAGGCACCAGTTGCCTAGCTGGGGGGTGAGGGGTGGCTCCCCCACAAGCTCTGCGGCAGACCTGGAAGCGGACCGGAAGTACTGCTGGTCCAGTTCTAAGTCTGCCACTGAGTGCATGAGAGACCACCCCCTGTGCTTCCATGGGATGCTCCATCTGCCCCACCATCTCAACATTCATGAGCTGCGCCTGGTACCTTGAGGTACATAGAAAAAACGTATGCATCTATGGCCGAATCGTCAAATTTCTCCACATCTTTCTGAATTGAATCAGGCTTCTGATTCGATTCGGAGAGATTAATGGGTCTCCAGATTTGATTCAGATTTGGAGATTTGGCCGCTGAATTGGGCCAGATCTCTGAATTGAATCAGCAACCGAAGCTTCGCACATCCCTAATGCCTATATCCCCCTGAGACTGTGTGCAGCTGCAGGGAACCAACCCTGCCCCACTGCCTACTGGATGAGCCTCCTGTTCCTTGCTGGAGCCCTGCAGCTATGCATGGCAGCCCTGGACCCCAAGCCCCTTGCACTTCCTGGTTGGGCAGCATCCCCAGCCCCAGCTATGCCCAACTTCCTCCCTCCCTCTTGGGGCCTCAATTCTCCTCTCCCCTCTCTGCCATGAGACCTACCTGCAGAGAGCTGCTGTCCAGGCTGCCTGGTGGCCATATGCATGTACATGCTTATGGTCCCCCTGCCTAATCACCCTCCTCCCACTCCCCCCCAGCTCCTTGCAGGCTGAAACTGCCAGCCTGCAAAAAGCTCTGCAAAAGTGGAAAATCCGTGTGTTTCTCTGTTAAAAATGGGAAATCTGCATTTTCTCAGGGAAAAGGGAAAATCTGTGGGTTTTTTCTGGTATAGTCCAGGAAACCTCCAATATGAGCGATGTTTGCCAACACTACTACCTGGGTGTTTTTTTTGCAGGGGCTTGGTGAGGAGATTAGCACCCTGGGTGACCATCTCTGGGGACCTGGTGACAGAGACCAACCTCGAGGCCCTGGTAGAAATCCAGCAGCCTCTTCAGGTCCTACTTTGGAAGACCTTATAGGTAGAAGAGATGCTGGTCATATCAGAACCCTTGGAGGCAGCAGAGGATGGCACAGCTGACCAGGCACCACGTTGCCTTGCTCCTGGTACCATACAGGAGCCTTTGAAGGGCCTGAAGATGCATACCTGGTTGTGGAGGCAGACCAGGCCTTGCCTGCCCTCCTGCAAGGGGAGGCTCAGGACACCTGCAGAGACCCAGTGCCATAACTGCCAGAACCCTAGCATCTGTCTCTAGACACTGGCCAGGAGTTCTGGAGGCATAGCCAGTGCTGAAGCAGTGCCAGAGCATGGACGGGACCAGCCGATTGATGACCAGCACCCTCCCACAAAGACACACGGCAACAAGCTTGTCTATGCCTACAGTCACTGACCTCTAGCTGGTGCCAGTTCTCCTGTGGGTAGGGATGCCCAAAGGCACAAGTAGACCCCCAAATAGAGCAGTGCCCACACTGCATTGGAGCGCAGGAGAGATGAAGCGCAGGAGGGATGAACTGAGGTTCTAGAACTACTAAACGGTGCTGGCACAGAAACGTTCTTCATGAGGCAACAGCTTTCTGAAAGCTAAGTACATTATTCAGAGCACCTCCTATAGCTGTAACTTGGAAAGGCCACTTTGAAAAGTTAACTTTTTTTCCACACACAGATATAGCACATTGGAAAGGCACAGTTCTTGATGTTCTGTGTACTAGATACAGCATACAATCCATGAAGAAGTCTTATGTCCTGAAGAAGCAATTCCTCATGTCAAGTATAGAGCAGGATAATAATTAATTGTTACAAAGATTTGGTGATTGGAAGCTTGTTCAAGTTTGCATGAGACAATGTTCAGTAAGGCCATATTTATTGTGCTTTCAGCAGAAATATAACCCACTTCATTTTTGCATGGAAATCTTGTACACTTCACAAGAAGGTCAGCTATTTTTCTCTTTGAATGAGACTGCTTAGTTGTGAACAAGTGAAAAATGCTATACAGGTTGATGATTTATGATGTTGGCATGAGTTCAACCTTTCACCCTGGAGGGGATACTTTCAAGAGAGTACAGTAGTTACCAAGTATTATATTTTTTCTGTCTCAAGGCCTCTGTTCACATTTCAGATGATATGAGAAAGAAGATCTGACAAAGACTTTTAAATCTGTTTATTTATCGATAGTGGATGGAATGATGGTGCAATAGTGCAAAAAAGTGTGCAATTATGAGAGTACATTTTCTCTCCAGCTTCTACATTTAATTTATTACACAAAAGACATGGAATAAGGTTTAAATACAAAATAAAAAGGGGGGTGGAAATCAATATGCTGTAATCACCACATTCCAAGTGTTAGCTAGAATGTCATTCCTTCAGTGCATTTCATTTCATAGCTACATCAGAATGTATGACAAGTACAATTCTATCAAGTGCTATTTGCAAGACATTAAGAGGAACCAGAAATCTCTTCCAAGGAGCAGTTGGTCAAACGATTTTCAGCCATTCAAAAAAGTACCACTGATTTACTAACCAAGTTCAGAGTTCTGTTTGTAAAATGATGGAAGTTACCAATCATAAGTGGCATTATTTCACAGAACGCCTACTACACATTCTAATATCAATTAAATATTATGAACAAGCCATTTCTAAACAATTTGGCTTCAGCTACTACTGAACCACCTTACTAGCTAGTAAACTTGAGGCCAAAAGTTTATAACCTTCATATGGCTTTATCACTGAAAACGTGCTTAAAAATTTAAAAAGTGAATTTTATTAACTTCAAACCCCCTGAAGTGTTCAGTTGCAGATTTCAGACTTGCACATGTTATAGTGTGTTTCAAGAGAATTTTTAAAATTTTACCTCAAGTGCTGAAGGTGTAGCATGAGAAAAGATTTAAGTGTCCGGTGACAGTAAGCCACCAACAGGTTTAACTAAGGAAAATGTATTTTTAAGAGTGTGTTAGGTTAAATGATGTACTGTCACCAAGAACACTGCATTCGAAAAAAAACCTCCAAAACAAAAAACCCATTACCAGCCAAACAAGCCAATCAAATAAAAACCAACCAGGTACAAATATCTCTAGGCCAAACAGATCAGTAACTTGGCCCATTTGAGATTTCAACCTTGGCCACCTCATGCACATCTCTCATCTTTCAAAGATACAGTGGTAACGTTTCTCTAGAAAAGAATGGCTATGGCCACTTGGAGACTATTTAAACCATGGGGTGGGCACTATAGATTTTAGAAATTACTGGTAATGAGAACCAGTACAGTGCCTTCTTGGGAGTCATTCTACTCCAGTACTACAAAAGTTAAACTATACATATAAAAATGTTAAAACTGTCACTTGTCAAAAAACAAAGATATCTCCAAGTATTTATCACACTATTCAATATACAGTTGGGTTAGGGAATAATAATACAGTACAGAAAGCAAAAACCACAGGAGATTAATTACATTAAGCAATATAATTTGTACATTAACTGATAAATACTGGTCTCCATGGTTCACTAATTCCAAGTACTGGTTATCTGCACATTAGTTTCTAATATCTATCACTAGAAGAAATTCTGGCTTGTGCTCTTTCAAGCTGGTCAACTCATTTCCAAAACTAGTCAGCCTGTTTTCTCCTGTGGGATGTGTGGGGGGAATGGGGTGGGGAATCTCTGCAATGAGATTACATTCCACATGGAGATTTCATTTTGTTGCCTGCCAGATAACGAGTCCTAGGATTATGGAAGCCACAGCAAGGCCAAGAATCAGAATGCAGATCTTCTTACGAGATTTCTTCTAATGGAGAAAATAGAAGAGAAACCATTAACAAAATCAGCTGATACGAGGCATAGCAAATTATGAACAGAAAACAACAAGATAAATTTGGAGCACGGCACATCCATCCTTACTCAAGGGGACAGTGGACAAGATTCCCAAAGTACAAGTTACTTTTTGTTGAAGCTATTAGCATAATGTAGTGTGAGGACTAATATTGGATATTCTTAGTTGCAACAGTATAAGGTAGGATGAGCACTTAAGATGAGGTGGGATGAAACTTGCTGTTAGTAAAGCACAAGCTTTACTTTGAGTTGACTGAAACAGAGAAGTTTTAGCACACCGAGATCAGTATATGCTACAACTATAGAAGTTAGGATATTTTTTTCCTTACAATTCTGAAACAGCTGGATTGGTGAACACTGATAAGCTGTTTATGGATGCATAGTCTCTCTTCATGCACGTTTATATTAGCTGTTCCAAGAAGCTCCTCTATACAAGGGTCTTTGGACAGATTGAGTCAGCCATTGTAGCTGTTATTTTTGTCTTTTGATACCTCTGCTTTATTCACATCCTGATCGAGTACTAGTATACAGAGTAGTTTTTAACTTTACCTACAGCAGCCTTGTCAAGTCTCAGTCCTCAGAAAGGGTGAGGAAGTTTCAGAGGATGAGGAACATGACAAAAGCATGAAGGCTTAGTTTTGGGGGTTTTGTTTGTTTCTAGTCCTTCAGTCTGTGAAGAAACTTATGAACTGGGGGACAATACTAAAGGTTGCTGCATGACAGAAGCTGTTGCTTAGTAACGATTCCACTCCATCTGATAATCTCAATTCATAAGTAGCTGTCAGTCATCAATGAATCTTCAGGACTTTCTCCTCTGGCCAGATCGATCATTTCCTTCCCCTCAGCTAACAGCAGAAGCATAGCACTGCTGCTTTAATTGCATATAAATTCATAGTTTCTAGGGTCGGAAGGGACCTGAGTAGATCATCTAGTCCGACCTCCTGCCATGGCAGGAAGGAGTACTGGGGTCAAACGACCCCAGCAAGGTGTACATCTAGCCTCCTCTTAAAGACCCCCAGGCTAGGAGCCGGCACCACTTCTCTTGAAAGTTGGTTCCAGATCCCAGCCACCCTGACTGTGAAGTAGCACCTCCTGATATCTAGCCTAAATCTACCCTCTGCCAGGTTGTGACCGTTATTCCTGGTCACTCCTGGCAGTGCTCAGGGGAACAGGGACTTCCCCAGTGCCTGCTGATCCCCTGTGACTAGTTTGTAGCAGGCCACTAGATCCCCCCTAAGCCTTCTCTTGTGGAGGCTGAACAGGTTCAGGTCCCGTAGCCTCTCCTCATAAGGCCTTCCCTGCTGCCCCCTGATCATGCGAGTGGCCCTCCTCTGGACCCTCTCCATGTTGTGCACATCCCTCTTGAATTCCTTCCATAGTGACCTAGCAGAAATCACAGTTACATGATTCCTTACATCAGAGAGGGGCAAAAAAATCCCAGAAAAGGTATCTTAAATGTGACAGTGCCTGAAGTAGGATAATTTTTCTGCTACAGTATCAAAAACTTTAAGTGCAACAGCCAGGAGATGTGCCTGCCATCAAGAATTCCCCCCACAAAATAACATACCACTGGACTGCAAGAGCAAGAGGGGCTGTAGCACCATAAGAAATACTGTAAGAGCCTCCAGAGGATAGGTGTGAAGATAGTTAAGGAGGGAAGAACTGAGGAGGTGGATAGTGACTAAGTAGGTCAAGCTGCAGATGAGCAAGCAGGGGAAATGGGGTGATCAGCAAATGGCACAGTAATGGAAGCCTAGGTCTGTGGGTGAGAAATAATCCAAGTATAGGGGGCATATGCATTTATGCTACATGCAAATATAGTTTTGTCTTAGCTGCTAAAGGGACAGCTTTACAAGGCTGAGACAACAGCATGTCCATTCTAACATAATTTTGTAGGATAATCAGTCCCCGGTGATAATATCTTTTTTTTTTTTTTTTATAACATCCTTAAAATGGTACGATACTGGAGATGATAAAAGTCAGCCAAATTACACTTTTTAAGTTTATGTATCCTAATTAATGCCTTCTGCTTGAGAAAGTAAACCAAGTATAAGGGCCCAAGGGAAATCCATGAGGTGGGACTTTCACATGTTCACACTTCTCACTTGTACTTGTCAGGTTGGTTACAAGCCCACAGTATTTTTGCTTTGTTCTGTGCAAAGCAGTGCAAGGAGTAGGATTGATCCTTACATGCAATAATGCAAAGCATGCATATGTTTACCTGATAATAAGCAGCTCTCTGTAACTGTTCACTGGCTCCTTCTACATGGACTTCTGCACTTTCCACACTTGCTTCTATGCTATCTACACAATACAAAGAAGAAAAAACTCAGATTCTTATTTAAAAAGCCTAATCAAATTTCAGCAAGGAATACAACGGGATAAGACACCATATGATACTTATATACAATATTTAGCTAATCCACACCTCTTTCTACATGGAATTAAAACAGGATTCAGAGGATACAGTTATTTTCAGGGCATCTGCTGTACAAGTGGACTTACCAATCATGTCTCCTTGATCATGAATCATCATTGCTAAATCCTTAAATATCTGATTGACATCCAAAATATCTGCCTGAAATCAACAATTGACAAATTACAATAGATATCTGTATTTACCCAAACCTAAGACAACTTTAAATTTAAGATGACCCCCCCACCAATAATTAGATTCTACATAGGGAAAAGTTATATATT
>NW_017729015.1:493109-494221 GCF_001723915.1 Gavialis gangeticus
TGACCCCCCCACCAATAATTAGATTCTACATAGGGAAAAGTTATGTATTTGTTACAATTTTCTATGTATAGAATTGGAGGGTCATCTTAAATTCACGCGCCCCATATGGAAAGCACTGGTAGGGGGGAGTCAAGCAGCCCATCCCCACCAGCTTTTGCCCACCCCAGTCCCTTGCTCTCCTTGCCTGTGCCCCCACCCCACCTTGCCTGTACCTGCTCCTCTTGCCACCTGTCCTGTTTCTTGTCCTTACAAGTTCCTGCTCTTCCTGCCCCCCTCATGCCATTTTCCCTCCCACCCTTCACCCCTACCCCTGTGCCTGACCCCCCTGCCATGTCTGTCTCCTCCCTGCCCCTGTGCCTGTCCCTCTGCCTCTTATCTCCTGCGGTCACTCTGGCTCCAGGGCATCAGTGGCAGCAGCCCTGGCCTTGGCCCAGCTCAGCCAAGCAGAAACAGTGAAAGCAGCTCTGGGCCCACCTGGGTTAAGGCTGGAAGGGCCAGAACTAGAGGTAAGCAGGGCAGGGTGGCAGAGGCTGTGGAGTTTCCTCCGTGCTCCCCACAACCAGCACACCACAGGTATCCTTAAATCACTCTTAAAGGAGCTCTTGATTCCACTGAATTCTCAAGCACGGCCCCAAAGAGAAAACTAGAGAATATTCTGTTTTGGTTTCACTGCTGAAGAGGGCTGAAAATGCAGACAGGATCTACTGCTCACCTCCAACTGCCTGATTGCAGTTTCCCTCTCTTTAATGAGTTCAAGATCCTGTTCAGTTATAGCCGTGTCTTCTTCCTGAGACTGCATTTGATTCCAGTCTTCATTACTGCAGAAAGATAGCAAAACAAGCAAATATTTCCCTCCACAATCAGAGAGAAACACTAGTGCGTTAATAGTGCATTAAAGCCAGAAGGCCTTCTCCAGGAACAAAAGCACCTACATCCAGAATTGAATTCCAATATTGCAGCTGTATATAGGACATGCTGGATTATTGAGTGATTACTTGTTTCAGAATGGGTGAAAAGAAAGAAAAAAAAAGCAGGTCTTGCATAAAGTTATTTCAGTATAAACAGTGAAGAGACTAGAGAGTGGTGCACAAATAGGATGCTCTGTTTTAAGA
>NW_017729015.1:499221-500022 GCF_001723915.1 Gavialis gangeticus
CTATATTTTTTTAGAACTATGTTGTGTGGTTGTCACAGATAAACTCTTCTATTGTACACCTAAGTCATTGTTAAAAAAATGTTACCCATCACATACTCTCTTCCCTGTGCCCTCCTAACACTTCCCTGGAAAAATCTACATGCACACACATTTTTGTTAGGGGTGCAGCGATAAAGGTTTTTTGGGCTGATACTGATGGCTGATTACTGACCAGCCATATTGGTCGATACCGATCTGACTGCTGATACGCAGCCTAGCAGCATGGAGAGCAAAGTCTGGCTGGTAAGTCTGGTGGGGGGAAATGGGTGGAGGGGGCATCTTGAGGTCCCTGCAGTGAGAGAGGGATTGGGGCTGGGGCTGGGGCAGGGGCAGGGGCAGGCACTGGCCAGCTGGAGTAGGTTGCGACATGGGACGGAGTCAGCAGCTCATCCAGGTGGGGGGAGGGGCAGCAGCTTCTGTCACTGTGTGCACCCCCAGGGGAGGCATGTGCCCCCTGAATCTGTGCATGGGGCAAGGGTGGGTTGCCAAGTGCGCGCTTGGGCAGGTCAGGTGGTGGTGGCACTGAGTGGGGGGGAATGCAGTGAATTTTGGGGTGGCTATAGCCCCCGTTCCCAGCACTACCACACCCTACCCGCCTGCCCCAAGCACAGCCACTGGGAAGAGACTGGAGCAGCCCTGGCCCTGAGTGTGCAGTGGGCAGCTCACCTTCACCCTGTGCACAGATCAGGGGGCACATGCTACCACCATGCCTGCCTCAGGGGTGCGCACAGCAGCAGGACCCTCCCCCCCCCCCCAACGAGC
>NW_017729015.1:500032-505894 GCF_001723915.1 Gavialis gangeticus
CAGCAGGACCCTCCCCCCCCCCCAAACGAGCCACAGCTCTATCCTGTGCCCTGCCCCCTGCCCAGGCAGCCCCAGCCCCAATCTCTCCCTCACTGTGGAGGCCTTGATCTATACCCCCACCATGCCCATTCCCCCCCAGTGGACTTACCAGCCAGATGTTGCTCTCCAAGCTGCTGGGCTGCATTCCTGGCCATGTGCATGCTGTGCAATGGCGCATGCACATGGCATTAAAAAAAATGGCCACATCAGCCAAAAAAAGCCAATTGCCGATAATGTCAATTTTCCTTTTATTAGCACCAATATGACGGACCAATGCATTGATGCACCTCTAGTCTTTATATATTGCTGCCTACAAGCACGTCACTGATTCCAGACTAAAAGGGTTCTGCAAGGATCTGGCTTCAAAAGGTACCCACTAACATCGGACATCAGAACTCTTGGTGCCCATTAGTCTTGTGGTTCCCAACTTTTGCTAGCCCACAGGCAATGTCATACATTGCTCCATATATTAACTGTATCCAGTCTATGCACATAACATCACGTTGTGCATTTTGGCATTCTAAAGTTTTGAAACATATCTACTGAAGTATTCTTGAGACTTGTAATTGAGAGACAGAATCCTGACCCAGTTTTCCAAAGCATTTCTCCTGGGGTGGAGAACTATGAGAGCTCATTCCTAATAAAATCCTTCAATCCTAAAGATAATAAAAAAAGTCCTGCATTGTACAAGCTATGGGCTAATTATGCTCAAGACAGCAACTATAGTACAAATATTAAAGTGTAGGAGGTCTCCAAGATGCATTAAAAGTAATTCCAACTGTCTGGTTACCTATTTCTACTGGTATTCCCCACTCCCACCCATGCTTGTAGTTGGTCCCTAATCCCTTGTTTAGGATTAACATGTTGCTTATGAGGCTCCGACATTATTTACAGCCAAAGAAAAATAAGGCTAAGGTCATGAAGAGCAATTTAGTCCTGAAATAGTTTATATGTTGATATTCAGGTTGCAAACGTCTGAGGTATAAAAGTTTACCACATTCAGTAGAATATTATAATGATGTGTTACAGCTACTGTAAAAATTGGGTTGCCTGATCTCTAGGTGTTGATTTCAATTATGTTGCATTATGGGGCTTACTCTAGCACCTTTTTAATTACAAACAGAAGTGATAAAGTGTATCGCCAGAGCGTGAGTACTTGTTACCTATCAAATGAGACCAGCTGCTCCTCTCTGTGTTGCTCATCTGCCTAGAAGAAAGGAATGGGTCATTAATATTACAGACCATAGATACTAGGGCTATGTGAAATGTCGCCAGGTGTTTCGTTTCAAAACTGTTTTGACACGTTTTGAGGTCGAAACAGCGAAATTGAAACAAAACAAGAGGCTTTGAAACTGCTTTGAAACAAAATGAGGGCACTTGAACGTTTTGAGTTTTGAAGCTGGGTTTACCTGGTTTCAGCGCCAGTCCCAGGTGGCAGCAGCAGCAGCAGCCACCTCCTCTCATCTAGCACGCAGATCCAGGGGCCCGCACCCCCGGGAGGGCTGTGGGGCTGAGCTGGACTCCTCCCGGAGGTGCTAACCCCTGGATCCGCGTGCTGGATGAGAGAAGGCTGCTGCTGCTGCCTGGGACCAGCAGCAGCAGTAATCTTCCCTGGCACTGGGCGCAGGCTGTGCCCAGTGCTGGTCCCAGGTGGCAGCAGCAGCAGCCTCTTCTCATCCAGCGCACAGCTCTGGGGGCCTGCACTCCCAGGAGGAGTCTGGCACAGCCCCACTGTCCTCCTGGGGGTGCAGGCCCCTGGATTTGCCTCCCAGCTGAGAAGAGGCTGCCACTGCTGGCAAGTGTCAGGAGTTGTGTTTTGAAGAGTTTGAGGTACAGTTTCCCAGAAACCTCTGCACCTATCTCCTTTAAACTTTGCAGGCGTCATGCCTTCAGAAGGGGTTACCATCCCTGCAATTGTCATTTCTTGCCTGATTTGGATGAAAAAGTTTTAGGCATTTTCATGATTCCCCATTATAGCCTATGGGCAAAACGTCGTAACGCGTTGAAACAGAGAAAGTTTCAACAAAACAAAAAATGGGACAGTGCTTTGAAATGAAACTAAACACTTGTCCCTTTGAAATGGCGAAACAAATGTCGAAACGAAATGATGGTCTTTCGCACAGCCCTAATAGAAACCACAGACCAAACCAACAATAGCAAGGTAGGACTCTTCCTGTGTGAAGCTAAAGACCCTTATCATGATGGCTTGAATCCCTTTAGCTGACTGTATTTGTAACCGCTTGTCAATCCCTTTCTCCATGTACATAAGAAAGTCCCATCCATGCATAATGGAAGATTATAGATATCAGCAAAGGAAAAGATCCAAGTATATATTCCAAAGGTATTGTGCAAAGCAGGAAAGAGATTGAAAATCCTTTGATTATCCAGTATTATTACAACTGCTTCTTAATAAATCCAAGGATTACCAACAGACCAGGGATCCGCACTGTTTTTGGGCAGAGTGCCAAAAACACCTACAACTTTGATCTGTAAAATGCTGCCATGCCCGAGGCACATGGCAGGGGAGCTGCTAGGACCCCGATCCTTATTGTGGCAGTGCAGCCCCAGCCCCTTCCTTGCCATTTGCCTGGAAGCACACATGCACCCGTCACTGGCAACAAGCGGGGCCAGGAGTCCGCAGACCCCAGTGCAGCTGCTTACAGCTTCCATGCCACCTGCTGTGAGCAGCCCAAGCTCTGTGGCGGGCAGCAGGGGCCTGCCCAGAGCCCAGGCTGGCTGTGGCAGGTAGCCTGGAAGTTGCAAGCAGTTGCACTGAGGTATGTGGAGCTCCTGCCTGGTTCACTGCTGGCAGTGCAGGCATACCTCAGAGCAGATGGCAGGGGAGATGCAGGGGACCCAATTCTTGTAGTGGCAGCAGAGCCCCAGCCCCTTCCCTGCTATCTGCTCCAAGGTGTGCATGCCAAGCAAAATGCCTACACATGCCATGCTCTGGCACACGTGCTGGGGGTTGCTAACCCCTGCTATAGACAGAATAAGTAGAACAAGTTCTAATCAGCCTCAGAGGGAGGAAACTTGAAATGGTATTGAGGCAGTAACAGGATATAAAGGTCTTGGGGGAAGAACAAGAAGCTTGGAGCTCTACAGGCGGGGACCAATACATACCATAATGGACAGTATTGTTTCAGACCTAAGTGTGTGTGGTTCCCCACTCCAGCTCCCAAAATGTATTTTCATCTTTCTGGCTTTCCACCTCCACTAACATTGGCAAGCATAACATCAAAACACAAGCAGCTAGCACTGCAAGTGCTTCAGAATACAGAAAGCACCAAGGCCTCACCTGCACACTTTGGGGCCACAGCAAAATAGTTATGAACTATTGAATAGAACTTTGACTCCAACAGCAATGAAGCTCCTATACAGGAAAGACCTGCAAGACACTGACATGCTAGTAAAGGGACTTCAAAACCAGAAATCAGGAACTGGTTGTAGTAGAATCTACCACTTCAACCTCCCACATGATCTTGGGGAGGTCATTTCAATTCTGCTCATTTCCCACGTGAAAAATAAAGTCTGTAGACAAGTAGACAAGATCAAGACGCCTCAGTAAAGATTTCAGAACTCATCAGAATTACTACAGAACTTCTTTCAAGACACTTACTGAGAGACGAGAGCCAGCTCTTGCCCGGGCTACAGTCTCCTTCTCTTTCTCTGACACTCTTCTCTGTACCGCTTGGAAGTTATTTAAAGCTGCAGAGAAGTCATTCATTAAACGTTCCTTCTGAAGTTTCTGTTGACGCTGAAGAATTGAAGAGAAACAAACAAATGGTTCAAATGTTTACAATTCACTAACATTATAATTCAATGTCCCTCAGCAGTACAATGAGTTGCAAGAGACCTCTGGTACCAGTGTTCAAAAATGTTCAGGAGGAGACTATTTAGTCATCCAATCTATCTACACAATAAAGATAATTTCTATAGTAGGGTTATTTTGTTTGTTTCAGTCTAGTTTTCAGTCTAAATTAATGAAGCTTTCTATGCTTTTCTGAAGATGAACTGCGAAGTACTAGATTCTAGCAGTTTATTACACCTAGTCATATCATCTAATATATCATCATCTTGTTAATATAACTGTCTCTCCTGCCCCCTTCAAGTCTTAGTCAAGGTAGGAATCTGTAACCCCAGCCTTCTCTTGTCAAATTACTACCTTCAGCTTTAAGAATAAAGGGAGATTGGAGAAAAAAACCTCAACAATTCATGTAGAGAACTACATCAGCCAAAACAGTGTTCCAACGACAGTTATAGAACTGCCTGGGGTTGTCAACAGCAACTACCTCCATGCTCCATCATGCAATTTTGTTGTGCATGGTGTTACTTGTGACTGTACTACCTTGCAAGGCTGCTTCTAGTTTGATGTTATAATTTCCTCCTCAGTATTAGTGCTTCCCAGGTTGGTTTTAGCCTGTTCCCTCCCCTTTCTAGCCCCCCACATCCTAATACATTAGCTTCTGAATTACTTCTGATCTCACTGGGGTTGAAACTCTTGCCCTTCAGATTTTTTATTTATATATGATGGCACAGCTCATGAAAATTACATACTTTCTTTTCCAGCACGTCAAGAATATGAACCAATATTAGGGCTAACAAATGGCACTGTCTGTAACCAAAATTATAATCCTTCAATCAGTTCTTGGTCATACTGTTTTAAAAGGAGTATTGAAATATGAATAAGTTTTCAGTTCAAGTTTTATATAGTTATCCACTGTCCTACTGTTTTACTTGTGGCAAGCTAGGGTACCATGCCGTGCAGTTGTGCAATAGAGTTGATGATATAGTTTTAATAATAGGTTAGACAAGGATTTGTATGGGATGGTTTGGACAGGGATGATCTTGCCTTAAGCAAGGGGTTGGATTAGATGAACTCTAGAAGTCCCTTCCAGCCCTACTTTTCTATGATTATCATGCATTTGATACTGTAGCATAAGTATAATGCAGCCTGTTAAAAAATAATCAGGAATTTTCCTATCTCAGCTATTTGACTTCTGCAGCATTTCTTTTGGATAAGATGTGCAATGAGAATCCAGCTTTCTGTGAACTCTGGGGTAGATTGGTACAATTTGGTTGATTTCACCAGCCACAGCCATGAATGAATGAGGAAGCAAGACAAGGATTTTTTTTCTACCAGAGAGACATTGAAAGGCAAGCGCTTAACTAAACTGTATAGAAGAGGGAAACTGCAGCTGTTCTTACTGGCACTTAAGCTTTTGAACAGTAGACCAGGCAACATATACAACTCCAACTTCATTGCAGGCTATCACACAAAGCATTAAAGAGGATGAAAGGTAAGATCATCTCCATTGATTGTGTCACATATCTGTGGGAAAAACTGCCCTGAAGGGTTCTGCCACACAAGCTGGGCTTAAAATTGCTTCCTTTGTAGCTGAATTTGGCAAAGGGGGAGGGGGAGAGAAGAAAAACAAGGGTTTGTGATTTAATGGTTATGTTTTCAAGATTTGTCTTCCTAGTTGCCATAGAGAGGTCACCTCTTTAGTTTAATATCCACACACTTTGTTTATGTATTAGCTGCCAAAGACATTGGAGCAAGAGCCATCAGACACTCAGAGACTCTTCACTACTTTCCATATGGGGAAAGCAAAATATTTACTTTGAATGCTACAGGTCTAAAGAGCTTTGACACTAGCCAACAAGGGTTTTACGATATTGTATTTCAGTATGAATTTATATTACCTTTAAATTTGACCCTTCCTCTTGGTCAGACTTCTCATATAGCAAATTATTCAAGTTGCTAAATAACAGCTCTTAATAAACACCTATTTGCATTTTAATGTTATAGTACTACCCATC
>NW_017729015.1:506070-507015 GCF_001723915.1 Gavialis gangeticus
ATAATGACATTAATGAGTTTCTTCACCTAGCAGCTCTGCTACTTCCTGGTAAAAAGTTGGTGGGACTTGAAGTTGGAACACACAGTTTTTCCTTCAGCTGCATTAGTTTGGTTTCAGGACCAGCATCCATGGCTTCTACAGCCAAACTAGTGGTCTGCAAAGCTGGCTGGGTTACATAGCAAAGGCTTCCTAGTTCTCACCTACTGAACTGCATTCAAACAGCAAACGATAACTTCTATGGGAAAATATTAGGAATGCCATGTAGGTAGTTGCTGTAATTGCCATAGGAATGCTATGTTGATTAATGGGAGAAACACTGTATCCCATTGTACACAAAGGGAGAAGCACATTACACATAAGTAAAAAATGGTCTGTGCTGGGACAGGGAGAACAACCCTGTACTACTGGTCTGAGTTCCACCTTTCCTTCTCAATACACAAGGTAAAGGCAGGGTCAGAAGCATTCCTTGAAGATAGCTCACAATCTGGAATTCATTTTTATTTTAAACAAGCAGTAAGGCTGTCTGCTCATTTGTTTTACTGAGTCATTTCCATTTTGGAATCTGTAAAAGCATGACTGTTTTAACGAGTATTAGTCCCTACTTGTTCTAAAAAGGATAAGAGCTTGTGTTTGAGGAACATCCCTGTTTTATGTAATTCAGAAGGCAGGCAGCAAAGAGTTCCCGTTCTGTTCTCCTTATGCAATCTATAAGATACAACAGCATGTTTTTATATTGAGCTGCATCAAGAAGCAGAAGTGTTCATTAGATGCCTGTAATTAAATCTAAATTCCCTTAAGCCTCATCACATGCTTAGTATATTACTGGAGAAATGACTCTTGTTAAAAAGTAGAATGTATACTGCATTTGTTACAGTAAGCAGTCAGCCTACAAGAAAACAGCACAGCCTTAAGTGTTCACTTGTGAATGAGCACTCTGCACATAGA
>NW_017729015.1:512015-524256 GCF_001723915.1 Gavialis gangeticus
TACAAGAAAACAGCACAGCCTTAAGTGTTCACTTGTGAATGAGCACTCCGCACATAGATATAGAAATCATATGTATAGATCTACTCTTTAGGGATGCAACAGCTTGAAATTATTGTCTTCTCAAATTATAAGCCTTTCTTATTAAAAAAAAAGAAAACAAAAAAAACCCCCAGATTCAGATGTGGAAGGCATACTGGATACCTGCAAATCCTGAAGAATGATCCTGAGAAAACCAGAGTACTTTTTATACAAAACAAACAAACAAAAAACTACTATGCTTTTCCATAAGCTGCTAAGCCAGACCTACTCTCACATTAATAAGGATGATATAAAATGGAACACCGTGGTTGTCCTGAATAAGAAGTCAGAATCAGAACTTACGAGATTCAAGACTTTTACCAACATTAATTCTACTAGACAGAGCCGTTTCTCAGGATGCTAAGCGGACCAAAAAAATCCTCTAATTTGCAAAGGGATGTCATGGTTTACATCAGTGGAGGCCAACCTTTTTGGCAGGTGTGCTACAAATTAGCCCCACACTCTCAGAGTGCCACTCTGATCCCATTTCCTTACCACTATGAGGCTGGTTTCCTCTGCAATCTGCTGCTGTGTTGCCTGTTCCCTTCCCAATTTGCTATGTGCCACATCCAAAGGCTGCCAGTGCCACTTATGGCACTTGTGCCACAGGCTGGCCACCTCTGGCTTACACTATGCTGTGAAACATGACATGACTCTAAAAAGAGTGAAGTGGTCAAATCAAATGAAGTACAGAAACCTGTGCCAGCTTATAGCTTAAACTTACGTTTTACAAACTTGCAAGTGACATGGTACAATAAGGATTCCGAGCTTCATTTGCCATTTAAAGCACCATAAGTTTGCCATCTTTAAAAGCCATCCTACCAGAGGACCTATATTTTCTGGTTCTTGTCATGAAAAAACAAGTTACCAGGTTTCTTAACAGAATAAGAACACTTGCCTTCCATTCCACTAAAACTAGATGCATACAAACCTGTTCAGAGGCAGATAACGGAAGTGGCAAAGAACCCAGCTCTTTGAGGTACTCATTTGTCTCCTTGGCAAGCCGATTTGCAGAATGCTGTAGCTGTTGTCTAGAATAAAAACAGATTCTTATGTAATTGCTCTGAATTGCAATGAAGAGTCTTGTTTTCAAACAATTTACATTAGAAGCAGCAGGAGTTTCATGATCACACTCAATTGTTTAAAATGTTTCTGTTACTTTATCCTAAAGATACTCTCAGTGTGACATCTAGCTATACACACACACAAAACATTTGAAGTAGCATATATTGTATGCATTTAAATGTAACATTAGGTTCTATAACTCTTTCACTCCCCCTATTAAATCATCTTAAAGCGATCGCTAAACTGTTTTCTCTCTTCCTTGCTGCCCTGAAACAAAATCTGTGGAAGCAAGAGATACTACAATCAAGTCTGCAGAATTTCTGTTTCTTCAAACTTTCTATTTGCCACTGCAAAGAGCACCTTTAGACAAAAGTGCAAGTTTTTAAATTAATGACGTCCCCACAAGCAACAACACGAGGAAGTTGTACAAGTTACTACATATGCAAAAGGTGAACTATGTGGTGGACAAGAGTGCTTAAATAGGAAGGACAGGAATATTAAAATAATTGCAGATTTAATGAAGGGCTGACTTCTGATCACAGCCTCATATACCCCATTTGCGATCTTTCAGTCAGTTTTAACTCGGGCAAGTGTTCGTATAAGCAGACTTGAATAAAAACAAAGATTCTTCCCCAGACAGAAGACCCAAATATAAACACTGAGGGTGCCTACACACATGCTTCAACACGTTTCAGTTAGAACGTGTCAGAGCAGACTTAATTGAGTCTGGAGGGTTTTAGTAAGAATGCTCCAGCAGTATGCTGCAGCGTCTTGTGTATTCAGCATCCCATGTTTCAAAATAGTGGTGGGGGTGCTTTAACTAAAGCTCATCAAACCAGCTTTAGTTAAAGTGCCCCTGTGGCCACTTTGAAATGTGGGACACTGAATACACAAGATGCTGTGTCTTTTTAGAGTGGCTCCCAAGAGCCACTCTATTTAAAATCCTGCCCCCCAGCATGTATAGGCACCCCCAGTTTTCAATATCTAAGTTTACCTTTTTGGTAACACTACTGTCAGAGTTATCTAGCAAAGCTGTATTTCCCAATGATGCTCAATATAGTTTTTTACTCCAGACACTGTTAAGACTAGTGAGAAGAGAACCAATCACACCTAACTTTCTATCATTTTAATTCACACTGAAGTGTTTACTTAATTAATACTCACAGATTTTCCTGCAGTTTGCTGGAGTCCTGTTTGGTTCCTAGCTGGCTCATCAAATTCTTTATCTGAGCAGCTGCAGGGGGGGAAGTTTACAATGGATTAATTATTTTTGTAAAACAATATGGTTTTAAAGTCATTATGTTCCTTTTTGTTAGGTTTTCTTAAATCACATTCCCTCTGCCATAGGGATATTGCCAAAGTTTTGCTTAACTAAGGCTGAAAAATTATTTAAGCAAATGCTTACATATTTCACTCTAAATGCTTTTTACATTAGTCTTATTTAAAAAACTTGGCAAATGGCTAATTAAAATCAAAAGGTATTATCAATTTGGAAATTACACTTCAGAATTTAGCTACTTTTTATAACCACCCAGTATTGCTATTAGAGATGCATAAATTTCCTAATTTTATTTATTTTGGACAGTTTTCACATTATGAAGAAATTGGACTATATATTTGTGGGATGTAAATAGGAAAATGCACTCAGATAAGAGCTGCAAAAGCATAATTGTGAAATCTAAAGCAGATATATTATATAAAACAAACTTATGGGACATTGAGAAGTTTTCAAGTTCACCATGTTCCTTTATGAACCATGTAAGGTTACAACTTAACTAGCACCCCACTTCCCACCTCCGCTAGGCCAATTCTGGAGCGAAGAAATGGAAGTTGCTCCTAAATAGTTATGGTTACATTTTAAAAAATAGAAAACCCACACACAACTTCAGAGCTCGTCGAATAAGGGAAGCTCAATTTTCGGATTCCCAAAAGCAGATCCTGGGAAACTTCATTACGCGTTTTGTCTGTGATGTCATCACCGAGATAAGGTGGGTCATCACTGGGAGGAGTTCAAAAGCATATTTATACTAGTGGTTCTCAACCTTTTTTAGATTTGCTTATATCTAAAAAATGCCAGCTCTTAGTTTTTATTTATTTTGTGACTATAGGAAAAATGATGATGATGATGATAATAATAATAAAGCAGATTTTCTGTTGCAGAGAACTTAGAAAGACCCTCAACAGGTCAAGTTATTAACTCTATGGATTCCTATATGAAATCTCTGGGTTCATCTTCTAAATCATGTTTGCATACCTAACAGTGTACAGTTTGCACACCTAACATTATACAGAATCGTGGAGCACCTCTGAAAGGATCTCAAGGCATTCCAGGGTCCTGCATCACCCTGGTTGGAATCACTGGTTTATACTCTTGTCACCAGCATAGGGACACAGCTGGGCACCTAGGGCACAGCAGCAGCAGTGACTTCCAGGTGCTGCCAAGATTGTGACCATGCTTGTAACTGGAGCTAGGCTGTTCTCATTGGTGGCAGATGACACAACAAAAAAGTGATGGTCTCAAGTTGCAGCAAGGAAAGTTTAGGTTGGATATTAGGAAAAAGATTCTCAGTAGGAGGGTGGTAAAGCACTGAAACAGGTTACCTAGAGAGGTGGTGGAATCTTCATCCTGGGAGGGGGTTTAAGGCCCAGCTCGACAAAGCACTGGCTGGAATGATCTTGTTGGGGATGGTCCTGCTTTGAGCAGGGGGTTGGACTAGATAACCTCCTGAGGTCCCTTCTAACCCTAACTTTCTACAATTCTAACATAGTGTGCATTAAAAAGATGGCCGAAAAGCATGTAATGCAGTAATGGCTCAGTTAATAGACAGTGGTGCCTTTATTAAGTAATGACATATAGGATGTCAGAATAGGATGTGGGCCTGGATAGCTCAGTTGGTAGAGCATCACACTTTTACACCAGGAAAATCTTTTTCACAGTCAGGATGTCCAGGCTGTAGAATTAACTCCCTCCAGAGGTGGTGCAAATTGCCTACCCTGGAAGTCTTCAAGACAAGACTGGACCGTCACCTTGCTGGGGTCACCTGACCCCAGTTTTCTTTCCTGCCTAGTGCAGGGGGGCTGGACCTGATGATCTTCTGAGGTCCCTTCCAGCCCCTTATGATCTATGAATACTTGCCTTGATAACCTACTGATTTTCTGCAATTGCATTAGTTGTTACAGGAGATAACTGTTTAATCTGCATAATTCATAAGAAGCTTGAGACCTCACTTAAGGATTCAAACTGAAGAAATTCCATACAAGAACAAGTACTGTAATGTTTAAGAGTAACGTCCAAAGGAAGATAAAGAAAGCTCAAAATACAGAGCCTCTGAAGAGACAGAAAGCATTTCTCACATGGATTATGATTTGATAGTAGAAGCCAAGCAATGTGTGCATTTTGTTTTTTAGGTCCCCTCATACTTTGACTATTTTAAGGAAATCTTGACTTACACTCACTTCTACCCCAAAAAATTGTTCTATTCTTGCTACAGCAGTAGTCAGGCAATAATGATGTAGGTATAGAAGATAACCATTTTGTCTCCTCCAAAATGAAGTTAAAGCAAGAGGCTGATTAATTAAGGAGGAAAAAATAAATCTCTTCACATCCTTCTTGATGCAGCACCAAGCAAAAGGTCATCTGAATAGCTCCACTCTTAGAGTTCAAACTTTCAAAATTGTACTCAACTTCAGATTGCAAGCATTATCATGCAGACACCGTTTCCAAATTCAGGCAATTCATGGCACACCAGGGCCTGATCTGGATGCCTACACATAGCAATATTCTTTCAAGTAATGGTTTGCTTAAATCATAGGTTTGCTATCATTTGCATATTCTAGTTCTCATGGCGTTACTTATAAAGATGCCCCTGGCAACTTGCTATTTCATAAGCAGGTATCTGGGTTTTGTGTTTCCTGCAGAAAAATGGGAAAAAATGTATATTCTCCCTTTTAAAGATGAAAAATGCAGATTTTTCATTTTAATGGAGAAACACGCAGATTTTCCACTTTTGCAAAGAGCTTTCTGCAGGCTGGCAGTTCCAGCCTGCAAGGGGCTGGGGGGTGCAGGAAGAGGGCAGTCAGGTATGGGGTGCCATGTGCACACTCACATATACACATGGCCACCAAGCAGCCTGGATAGTAGCTTCAGCAGGTAAGTCTGGCAAGGGAAATGGGGGATTGAGGCCCCCATAGGGAGGGAGATGGGCAGGACTGGGGCTGCTGCCCAGCTAGGGTGGTACGTAGGGCTTGGAGCCCGGGGCCAGAATGTGCGGCCAGAGGGCCCCGGTGGAAAGTGGGACAGAGTAGCTCATCTGGGGGCGGGGGAAATGGGGCTGGCTTCCCATTGCTGTGCATGCTCACAGGGGTGGCGGGGAGCACATGCCGCCAGATCTGTGCACAGGGCAGAGGCTCGGGCTCTCTGCCCAGCTGCCTTCCCGCCATGGCTTCTGCAGCCCAGTGGGCAGGACGCGGCGCAGCAGGACACAGTGGGGCCAGGCAGGGAAGCTGCTTGCTGCTGCAAATCCCGCACTGCCCTGGGGAGGCAACCCGTTTGCACGGCAGCAGCGGGGGTGGTGGCGTGGAGTTGTGCCCCTCACTGCTGCTGGGAAGGCAGGGGGTGACTCACCATGGTGGTGTGGAGCTCCCAGTGGCAACAGTGAACTTTCCCACCAATTCCCCTGTGCCCTGCCATAGCACGTCCTGTTCAGTGGGCTGCTGAAGTGCCAGGGAGAGGGCAGCAGGGCAGGGAGCCCAAGCCCACAGCAGGCACCCCACATCTGCCCCTTATCACGGGTTCCGCTCAGGGTGTGCTGCTTATGGGGAAGGGGGGCAGGGCTGCATGTTTTGCTCTGCTGCAGGAGCTGCTACCTCCCACAGGGCTCATATGCTGCTGTGGGGGCAGGGGGCTGTGGATCCAGGTCTCTGGCCTCATAGCCCTGGCAGCAGGGCTGGGGGAGAACTGTGGGTGTGGAGTGAGGGGCCAGAACCCATGTCCTGGTGGGCGAAGGAGGCAGGGGGAGCTCTGATTTTTCATGATAAAAACCCCAAATCTAATACTACAATTTATAGGTACTTAGAATTTATTTTGTTATAGTCAGCAAGGCACTGGTGGGCTTCCAAATTGTTTTAATATTGTAACTATATCAATAACACACTGTGTTCAACTGATACATATACATATAGTGGCATTTTAGTTTAATCATGGATTTTGTTTTTTTAAAATAATAGAATTTGTGTTTTTTAAATCAGAGAATTTACAGTTTTAAACACAGAAAACCAGGATCCCTGTAAGGAATGGAACAAAGGAAGCATAATGGGAGATCAGAAAGGTTTAGGGCTTTGATGCTTCCCCCTCTTGGACCCCTGTGGAAGCTGCTCTATTTTGTTTTATATTTATACACTAATAATTGAAATATTGAACTAAGGATTCTCCAGGGGTTTTTTTGGTTGATGACGAAAGTTGAGCAAGTTCCTGTTCTTATTTTGATGAGTAGCATAAAGATCCTGTGTCAACTAAAGAGTACCACTGGCCGATGACCTCTACAAGAAAGAGAACCTGAGTTCATAAAAGAGGGAAGTCAGAGGCTGACGCAAGGAAATTCCACGAAAACAAGGTCTGTTACAGAAGTTCAGAATGGATTACTTAGCAGAAAGCCAGAGAACCATGGTGTTGTCATAGGCAGATAGAGCCCAGGTTTCAGCTAAACCTACATTGTCACAACTACATGAATGGATTAATCTGACAAAACAAGTAAAAAAAGAAGGGCCAAGTTACAAGGTGAACTGCCACATCTGGTAGACCTTGTTCACAAAGCTTTGCCCATTTACTTAAGGATACTTGAAGATATTTCTAGCTTCCACGTGAAACCTTTCGAAAGGTCAGTTATATGACTCTTCTGCAAGGCTCATGCAATTTTACTGTACTCCAATAAGTTATTTACTTCTGAATGTTAATGAGTAGCTTGTGATGGTTCAGGACAGAGAAAGCAAGCTGTTGAGAAATGTCAGTATCATTTATTTACATTCTACTCCATAAAATGTTGATAGGAGGGCTAAGAAGATCTACTAATAAGTTTAAGTTCTTGCCAAGTTCAAGTCAACCTTCAAAAAAATTCCAGATATAGTGACTATTAGACCTGTAAGAGTTGGCAGCAATCCAATCCAGCTTCAGATCTGGCCGCAATCCGATCCAGAGCTCTGGACCAGGTTTTCACCTTGATCCGGCTGAAGAGGCTCCAAAGCTTTGGAGCCACCTTGGAGATCCGGCCATAGGGTACAATGGGGAATCAATGAAATATCTATAACTTTGTTGTTTTTTGTCCGACTTGGATGAAACATGCAGGGATGGTATCCTCTGCTGAGAGCGTGAAACCTGTCAAGTTTTAAGAAAAATCGGTGCAGGGGTTTTGGAGGAACTGTACTCCAAATTCTTGAAAGCCAAATTCATGTCACATCTATGTATTACAACACAGGGGTTCAAAACTGCTGGGCTGGTAGCTCTTACTGAGGCCACCAAGCCTGCCAAGTTTCAAGGAGATAGGTGCAGGGGTTTGCGGGGAACTGCACCTCAAGCTGCAGACAAGCATAACTCGTGCCATGGGTGACACTACGTGTGTTAAGGCGCAGCAGGGTGACAGCTGCAGGGATGGTGGCCCCTGCTGAGGCCACGGCACCTGCCAGCTGTCGAGGAGATCGGTGCATGGGGAGTCTGGGGCCCTGCACCCCTAGCTGCTGACAGGCAAAACTCTTGCCAAGACTGTGTCTGTCTTAGGGCAGTTGATTGTGTGTATTGATTCTTTCCTCTCCTTAGCCTGGTTTTGTAGGTGCTAATAGATGCTCGTTAAGTCATTATATAGTAGCTAGATCCTGTGTATTGAGCTGGACCTGGAGTGAATCATGATTGATTGATTGGTAACTGGTAACACAGCAGCTTAGCAGCCAGGGCTGCAGAAGTGTCTCCCCTCCCCACCCCAAGACAGTCCCACAAGCACCCAAGCACGAATTTTGCTTGTCCACAGCTTGAGGGGCAGTTCCCCCAAACCCCTGCACTAATCTTGAAACTTGGCAGGTTTCATCCTCTCTGCAGTCTACCACCCCTGAAAAATTTATCCAAAAATCAGCCAGAAAAATAACAAAGTTATAGATATTTTATTGTTTCCCCATTATACCCTATGGCCAGATCTCCGAGGCGGCTCCAAAGCTGTTCGGGAGCTCCGAACTGCTTCGGGAAGCCTAACGAGGCCAGCACTTCGACCCGGATGTGCTGCTTCAGACCCCGAAGCATCCGAAGCTTCTCCAGATCCAAAGCTCTGTCTGAAGCCTCACACAGCCCTAGTGACTAGTATCAGATTCATGCAAGATGAAAATGACAGTGGTAACCTTTTGACTTTTCACTTGTACCAAGTACCATATTTTCTCACATACAACATGCCCCAGTATAATATTTGAAAGGCAGAATGGGGTGGGGGTGGAGATGTTTCTGCATAAGACAGGGACAGACCCTAATCTTCAGCTAAATCACCTTCCTTTTCCTGCCTAAATAAAGCTGATATAAGAGAAGAGTTGCAAACAGACAGCAAAATTGCCCAGAGAATAGTTAGCTTAATTCGTGGAACACCAAGACAGTTAAAAAGGAAGAGGCTATTGTTAATGAAGAACAATGAGGCATTGAGTCAACTGACTCCCTCAGCTACAGCTGCTGCACTGTAGACAGAAATCAAAGCAGGGTGCTTCTATTCCCATCAAAATCAGCTTCCCTTCTTAATGTACAGACCCCAATTTCAGGGGGTTAATTTTTTGGGAAAAAGGTATGCGTTGTATGTAAGAAAATATGGTAGCCTGAAATGCTTTGGTATCGACTAAGGACACAATCCAATGTAATTCTAGCAAATGACACAGGAGCAGAGCTGACTTGAGCAGGGTGTGGGGGCAAATCAGCCCATGTGGGGCCCTGCCCCTGCTCAGATCCAGGCCCCAGACCTGAAGAAGCTATCCCCGCCAGCATCAACAGTGGAGGGCGGGGGGGGAGCCTAGGGAGTGGCTGGACAGAGCTGCTGCTCTGCCCAGCTCCATGCCACCACTGCTCTGCTCTACTCCACAGGGCCTCCCAAAGTGGAAGGCCCAGGGCAGTCACCCCCTACAGGAGATTTATCTGGAGTTCTGATACTGTCAGGAGAAGTAAGCCAGCCTAGGGGGAGGGATGGTGGGGGAAGATCTCAATAGCAACAATCAAGAATCCTGCATACACTTTCCTGAGCCTGGCAGTAGGTATCTTCTGTTACCATAAGTGTTTTGGAAGTGCATGTATGGGAGTAAGATTCAATTGAAAGTTCTTGGTTGTGAACCTATATCCAGGCCATATGCATTGAATGACTTCTTTACAAAAGAAACTAATGACAGGAGTGTCCAATTTAATCTAACATTGGCTCTCACAAAAGTACCTGAATATTCAGTACAAGTTTAAAAGTTCAAGTTTTTTTCCCCATGTTATCTTACCAAAGATGTGGGGCAGAAAATTTTCCAGTGCTTTATTTTTCCATGGGAAATTTTCCATTTCTAAAAATTGACTGTTTCATAAAATTCATTAGTAATGATGAATGGATGCCAATACAATATTAGGCAATCTTACCAGTTTCAAAGTTGTAATTAATGTTTTTCAAGTGATTATCCCTAGGAAGTGTGCCCAAGAGTACATATTTGTTTTACTGATTTGTAAACAGGAGGGTCAATAGACTCACATAATAATCCAAACCAAAAATCAAGTTATGAAATCATTTAATGGGCTGTGCAGGTCAAATTAAAACCAAACTAAAATTCTTATTTCATCTCAAACTGCAAATGAAACAAAACCAAAACTAAAACTGCAATTAATTTTTGTTTCACTTTCAGTTCAGCAAACAGAGTAGCATCTCATTTCTTTTCTTGAGTTGGGGAAGTTGGAAGTGCTTGCATAAGATCCGTTAGTTTTTTAGTGCTTTTGGTTTGAAATAGTCACAATAATGCCTAATCAGAAAAAAAAAACTAGTGTGTGGCATCATTATAGTAAAGTTCAAGCCACTGAAGGAAGGACAAAAGTTGGTAGATGTAAATATTGTGGGCAGGAGCATGCTAATAATGCAACAAGAATGAAGAAACATTTAATGACATGCAGAAACTGTCCTGAAAGAGTACAACCCATATACAGAAAGCTAATACAACAAAGAGGTGGAACAACGTCTGAGAAAAGTCTGCTTCAGGAATCCTATGCAAGTAAACAAATTACTATGTTAAACAACACATAGTATAGACTACCACCTATATTAAAATATTATAATTTTAAAAGTTGCTAATGCAACTCTGGACTATTATTTATCCTGCTTTTCTGCTTGCACTAAGCACCCAAAGTGGCTTAGGCTTAATATTTTTTTTTAATTACATAATAGATAAATATTTCACTATTTCAACCCACCAGAGCGAGCTTAGTCCTCTGGCCTACGGCAGAGGCCAGACTATACTTCCCTTTGGCTTTGCAGTCCCAGGGCAACTGGGCAGCAAGGTGAGCAGCAGAGTGTTTTTTTCTGGCAGGGAAGGGGGAAGCAAGTTCCCTGATGCTTCTCCTTCTTCTGATAGATGAGGCCAGACTAAAATAGGCCAAAATAAAAATCTTTCCCCCCTTTTGTTGCAGGAACTTGGTAGCTCAAGTGAAATAGCAGATTTGCAAAAAGTGGGAAAAGTGAAAAAGTTTAGCTGCCAGGACTGGGGGGAAATGAAGCAGGATCCTTGCCTTCAAGATTGTCACCAGATATGAGATCCACCATAAGTAACTGTTCAAGACAGTCAAGCTTTTTATCAAGCTTTGTGAAGAAAATGTCAAAAAAAGATAAAGGAAAAGCAGATGAGACATTAGCTCAAGCTATATTTGCAAGTGGTACACCTCTTCCCATAACTGAAAATCAATACTGGAAGGAACATTACAAACTAATTCACCCATCATTTAAGATACTGTCACGATATCGGTTATCACATTCTCTCTTAGATAGAGAGTATGACAGAGTTCAAACAATGGTTATTCAGAGAATTGGTCAAGCAGAATCATTGACTCTGATGTCACATGGATGGATGGATATTCAAGGAAATCCTTTATTGAACATTATGTTAGCAACACCTGAACCAATACTCCTGAAAGCAATTGCTACCAAATATTCTAGTCATACAGGTGAATACGTAACTAAATTACTGAGTGAAGAGATTGGAAGTGCAGGTCCCTCCAGGGTACAAGCCCGTGTAACTGATAATGTGAATAATGTGAAAGCTGCATGGCAAATATTAAAGAGAAAGTATCCTCAGTTAATAGTACTTGGCTGTCTTGCTCATGGGTTGAATCTTCTGGCAAAGGACACAGTAAGTGTAGATACAATGAAGACAATACTGGCAAACTGCAAAGCGATTGTGAAGGTATTCAATAATCATCATGTTGCTAATCAGACTTTGAAGAAATTACAGAAAGAGAAGCAGAGGAAGGAAAGTGCTCTTTTACTGCCAGGAGAAACTAGATGGTGTTTGGCTACAAAGTGTTTACATAGTTTGCTGTGCACGAAGAACTCTTTGCAGCATGCTTCAATAGATGACAGTATCCCAGATGAATCCCGTGAAAATTCGGAAGCAGATACTCGACAACAATGTGTTTTGGGTTCGAGTTCGAGGAGCGTTCAATTTGCTACTACCAGTCTCAGTGGCTATCAAGAAACTTGAAGGAGATACATCAAGCCTTTCAAATATTTCAGATATTCAGACAACTGAATGAAAATCTAATTGAGCTTTTGCCTTCTTCACCTCTATCCAAAAGAGGAGTAGTAGTAGTAGTAGTAAAACAAATGTTTACTAAGAGATCTGAGTTTTGCTCTCATCCAGTTCATCTGGCAGCAAACCTTTTGGATCCTCAAAAGACAGGACAGCATTTATCAAAAAATGAATGATCTACTGCTCTCGATACAATTATGGAAGTAGCAAAGAATGTCCCCAATATCGACGAAATGGCAATGTCTGTCATCGTGGCTAAGTACCATGCAAAAGAAAAACTTTGGAGCAAAGACATCACTTGGCAGGCAGCAGAGAACTCATC
>NW_017729015.1:529256-532011 GCF_001723915.1 Gavialis gangeticus
TGGGCAGCAGAGAATACGTCTCATCTCACATGGTGGAAGGGATACTGTAACACCTGACTGTTGTCCAGGATTGCTCTAAGGATCCTAAGCATTCCACCAACAGCAGCTTCTTGTGAACGGAACTGGAAGGCTTTCAGCTCAATCAAGACAAAAAAAGGAATACACTAACAAACAAACGCACTGCTAAGCTTGTTTCTATTTCTCAAAATCTCTTGCTTCTGGAGAATCAGTCAGAAGCACAATTAGTGAAGAACATGTAGTGTGATAAGTCATTCTTGCCCATAGACTCATTGATAAAACCACCCTTTAGCAGAACAAAATGTGGTTCAAGTAGTTTTGAAACAGATTTGCCTCAATAAGTAGTGCAAGTGATTCTACAGATAGTGAGAATGAAACTGGAAGAGTTGCAATTATGTCAGTGGAAGAGAATTAAACTGTTGAAGTAGATAAGTGGACAACTACGGCACATCATGCACAGTTCTTTGGGTGTGCTAAAATTAGTGCGTCAACAGTTTTCAGAACTTTCGTTTTTTTCTTAAATTTACATGAACAATGTAAGGGAAGTCCATGCTATTGTGTATTGTCTTTACATGTTTACAAGTATTCCAATAAAAATAATCTCTTTCCACATAAAGCTTTGAATTTGTTTGAATACAACATTTAAACCACATTAAGTGTGCTGTATTTAAATTTTTTTCCTAATCAAATATTTCAGTTCAAGTACTTGTGGCTATTCGGCCATAAAATTAACATGGGAAATTAACATGGGGGTACTTTTTTAGTTTTGTTTACTAAAACAAGTCAAATAAATATGCCAAAATCAGATCATGTTCTATTTAGGGCATTGAAACATTTTCCAATTCAAAATTTTCTGAAAAACCCACATCTCTGGATTCTACCCTGCTAGAATGCAATAAATGCCAGATGCCTCTAAGCATTTTAGAGATTTGGTGAGCTCATGAATAGATGCATTTTTTTAAACACTTTAATTCATAAATGAGCAACCATAGGAGTTTGAGAATGAGAGTCTTTGTGTTATAATGTATATTATGTCCCACAGGATCACCATGATCTTATGGGTTCAACATCTGGCATCCTATCTATTAGCTACCCATTCAGGCAGCTGCTCCCCTTTCCCATTCCAGAGACAGAAATTGGAATTTCTGCTTGTGACGTTACAAGTCAGGTTTACCATTAAGCATTTTCTTCCATAATGGACTGCCTGTTTCTACAGTCAAAGAAGGCAGCTGCTAGTTGCTACAGGAGAGATCAAAAAGCCGTTTAAAGAGAGCACCCACAAAGCTTACAAGCCAAGTGGGACAGATAACACAGCTTAGAAATGTCACTGGTCTCAAAACAATATGAAGTCTAGCTGCATTGCTTTGTGCACTGGGGTAGTACTGAAAGCCACATAGGGCAAGCACACTCAAAGGTGAAATGCAAGTAGAGATGGATGGCATGACATAAAAGAAAGGCAGCTCCAAGTCAAAAAGGTCAGGAAATGCAAAGAAGATAACATGAAAATAAGGGGAAAAAAAGAATCATAGAAGTAGGGCTGGAAGAACTCTCAGGAGGTCTGGTCAACCCCCTGATCAAGGTATGATCGCCTTTATTTAACCTATCCTACAGAAGTGTCTGTGTAAACTGTGCTTAAAAACTGCATAAACAACTACACACAAACCCCCCAAGAACACCTTAAGTGGCCACAGGGGGGCACTGGCAATTTCCTGCCACTTCACAGACAGGCCTATTTGTTGCATACCAGCAGCTGCAGACCTGGCCCAAGCAGAAACAGTGGCCCCTCTAACATCAGAACTACTTGTTCATCTCTAAAAGAAAGTGTGGGCCTAGCCCACCAGGTCACTCATCGGCCTCCCTGAGGTAGGGAGGCCACAGGAAAAGTGACAAGAGAATTTGTGGAACAAAGAATGAAAAAAACAGACAGGAGTTCAGGTGAGAGGTTCACATTAAGTGCGCCAAGTGCAGACGCCAAGCAGAGCACGCTGGACAGTGCCCACTGGCCCTCAAGAAGCTAGCGGACACTGCCCAGGGGTACTCTGGGGAGCGGATGAGGGAAAGAAAAAGGGCCCTCCCAGCCACAGCCTCCTTCCTGGTCAAGCACATGGCCAGCTTGGACAGAAGGTGGTTGACCAGGAGGTCCTGGGACTGGGTGGGGCCACAGACAGGGAGTGAGTAAATAAAAAGGCACGGGGAACCTCAATAAGAAGCTGGGCCGGGTCGGCCTGCGCCAGGATCCCTCTCTGCGCACAAAGGGGGCGGTCAACAGAGGCATCCACGAAACGCACTGGTGGCGTGAGGATGACAGTGGAGCACTCCCTAACATCAGACGGGCTAATGAAGGGGAACAACAGCGCTCGGGACATGGACACGCTGCAAAACCAGGAAACCACCCTGACGACGAACACCAGAAATACCCAAGGAGCAGGACCGTGCCCCCCCCTGCACAACTGCCTGATCTGAACCGGGGCCGCCTCCTCCTTAGCCCCACCTGCTTTGGGCGGCCTGGGCCTGAGGGGAGGGGCTGGACCCTGAGGCCAGGAAACCCGGAGGAGGGGCGGGGGCACTCACTGCATTGCGCGATGCGCTGCACGTTGGCGCTGCAGGTCTGGATGATGCCGCCGAAGTCGCGGGGCGGCCCTGGCGTAGGGCGGGGGGCGCGCGGGCCCGACATGGCGGCGCCTGACGAGCTGCGGCCGCACGAGCACTCGGACCGGAGCCGGGACAGCGCCGCGGG
>NW_017729015.1:532224-536505 GCF_001723915.1 Gavialis gangeticus
CCCCGCCAACGCGCCGGAAGCGGCGGGAACCATGGCAACGAGGGACGCGCGGCGCCGCGCACGTGTTCTCCTGCGCTCCGGCCCCGCGCGGCGCCTCGTCCTCATCTCCCGCCACTGACCCCATGTCGACAATCGAGATGGTGTGAGTACTGCGCTGCATTGCCTGTCCTGATTACGTGACTGTCAGCTCGACTGTCACCGCTGCTTTCGCTCCTTGAAATCATTCACTTCTATCTGCGCCAGTCTCAAACTCATCTGAAATGGCTTGGTAGCTGTGGAGGCCAATGTCAGTGTCCGTTGCTGGGACAAGGCTCCGCGGAATCGCACAAACCTGTTACAGCCCGAACGAGGAGGGGGTGGGTGCAGGCCCCGATTCTGCAAACACGTCGGCGGCTCCGGGCACGTGAATAGCCTCGCCTGACTTCAAGCGAAAACTAGTCACTCAATCACACATTTTCTAAAGTGGTGAATCGGGGGTCCTGGTTTTCTCTGTTTAAACGGCCGAAATTCTCTGATTACAACCCCTGTATCACTGTTTTTTCGTGATTAAAATGAAAGGCCGCTATGTATACACAGGTATCAGTTGAATACAATATTTTATTGATGTATTTGCAATTTTAAAGCAATTTGGAAGTTTACCTTTATCATCATAATACAATGACTTCTAAATATCTATACACTTTAGCATTTGCTTCCGGTTTGCTTTTTTTTTTATTATGGAAAATCAGAGGTCTCCCTGCCCCCTTCACTCACCAGGACGTGGGTCCAGCTGCAGCTGTCCCCTCCCCTCCCCTCCCCCCCCCAGCCGCTGCTTTGTGGCACTGAGCAGCTGTGATATGCTGGTGCCCCTCACTCCCAAACCACAGCCTCTGAATCCCCCCAGCCCCACTGATGCCCCTCCCAACTTGCTGCCCCCCAGTGCGGGGGCAGGTGTAGGACAGGGTGGGATGCCTGACCATAGGCAATGCCATAGGCAACTTGTTAGAGGGGTAAGGGGGGCAGCATGCCCACTCCTAGATTTGTGTGCCCACAGCGGGGCGTGGGGATGTAGCCTGGCCAGACTGGCACAGGCAGAAGCTGCCAGCACAAGAGGGCAGAGCAGGAAAGTGAGACTTATTGCCGCTGCCACCGGGACTGCTGCATTGCTAGCAGTGCAAGGAGTAACAGATCAGAGGTGGGGCGGGGAGTGGGAGTGCTGCCCTCACCTCCTCCTGCTGCCACCCGCTCATGTGCTGGGCCATGGATCTACCCCACCACCATGGTCCGGCTGCCACTACCACTCCCCTCAGGCTGCCTGTGCTGCCCCTCTCCCCATGTCCTCTCCTGGATAGAGCCATGGCTCAGCACAGGAGTGGCTGGTGGCAGGCGGAGGTCAGGGCAACGCAGCCCCGACCATGCGTAACTCCTTACACTGCTGGCAGCATGGCTGGTGGAGGGTTTATGGTGGCAGCAGCAGCAGCAGCAGCAGCAGCAGCGAATCTTGCTGCCCTGTTCCACACTCCCACACTGGGTCTCACCCGCTGGGTCATGGAGGCAACTCCTGCTCATGCCAGTTCAACCAGGCTGTAGTTCTGCGCCTGCTGTGGGTACACAAATCTTGGGGGGCACGTGCCCCGCCCCACTGGCACATCACCTATGCGTCCCTGCCCCCTCACACCTTGCCTATGCTCCCCCACATTGACTTAGCTGTGGGAGCTGATCATTACTATGATGCCTGGCTGCCATGTCCATGTGTCTGCATGCACATGCATGTGGCATCCCCTGCCTGTGATTGCCCTTCTCCTGTTCCCCTCAGCCCCAAGCAGCCCTTTGCAAGGGGAAACCCACTGTTTCCCATGTTTTTTTCCTTTATAGGAGAAAATCCTCCTTTTCCCACAGTAAACAGAAAACACAGATCCCTGCTGATAATCATTAAAAACTGTTCAGATTTACATGACATGAACAGAGAGCTAGACATAAGACTTAGAATCATAGAAAGTTAGCATTGGAAGGGACCTCAGGAGGTCACATCTAGTCCGACCCTGTGCTCAACGCAGGACTATCCCCAGCTAGATCATTCCAGCCAGGGGTTTGTCTAGCTGAGTCTTGAAAACCTCCAAGGATGGAGATTGCACCACCTCTCTGAGTAACCTGTTCCAGCATTTTACTACCCTCCTAGTGAGAAAATTCTACCTAATATCTAACTTAAACTTCTGCTGCTGCAACTTGAGACCATTGCTCCTTGTTCTGTCATCTGCCACCACTGAAAACAGTCTAGCTCCATCCTCTGTTGAACCCCGCTTCAGGTAGGTGAAGGTTACTATTAAATCCCCTCTCAGTCTTCTCCTCTATAGACTAAATGTGAAATTTTTTATATACATAAGCCAAGTGTGCATTTAGGCACCAGCACTTAGTGATTTCAGACTTTGAAGCATAAGCCTTCTTGACTTCACACTGCAAACCCTGATGTATTAGTCTAATCTTGGTAAAGCATTTAAATTCCTTTGATTTGTGCAAGTTCAATAGATCAAAAGGGCTACCTGCTTACCAATTTTGGTTTGTTTACACGGTAAAGATGTTGGTGGAGCCCCAAACTCACCTATATCATTGAAATATGAAACATCTTAGTAGGAAAAAATCAAATTCTATTAATTAAAGAATACAGCTTTCCCTCGCTTTATGCGGGTTCTGTGTGTGTGAATTTGTGCTTATGCAATGACCCTTTTAATACCAAAAATTTATTATATGTGAGGTAAATTCACTCTCATGCGATCAGTGTGATGGAAGGCCACAGTCAACTACTTTGTGCAGTGCACTGTGGGAGTGACGCGCACCAAAATATAGTCTCCTGGGTGGATCTTTGCTCCTCGCTTGTTGTCTGCGACATGTGTTTCTGTAGTTGCCATCCCCATTATGATAGTACCCTGTGCTTGTACTGTCTGCTGTTGGGGAGAACCAAAATTTTCTTGTAAAAGTGGTAGAAATGGGTCTGGGGGTCAGTATAGTTGAGGTCTTGGAACGTATCTCTATTTGCTACATTGTAAAGTGGGTTCCCTTTATGCAAATTCTAGTTATGTGCCATTTTCCAGGAATGCAGGTACAGCGTAAAGTGAGGGAAACCTGTACAATTATCTTTCTCAGTGATTTAAGACAAAATGGTAAGAGTGTACACAACAACATAAAAATAACTGATCACTTAATGTAATTTAAAATCACTTAAATGTAAAAATGTATTTTTGATAATGTGTGCTTGTACACGCAATGGTGGTTTAATTCTCCCTAGACTGAAATGGTGCGTTTTTAAAAACCTGCCATTCCCACCATTTCAATTTAGAGAGAACTAAACCCCCGTTGCGAGTACATGGATGAAGGGGCCCAATCCTTGTTTATTTTCTTCCCAGCCTACCTGCCTCTCCTGCACCATGGTCCCTGAGCTGCATGGGCCCAGTGCTTCCTTACACAATGGCAGCACCCCCCAGGCGGCATCTGCTTGCTAGCACCTGGCCCAGGTGGTCCTGGGGGGCACTGCCACCGCGGAGGGAAGCACTGGGCCCCACGCAACTCGGGCTGTACAACCTGGTGGCAGCTTGTGCAGGCAGGCTTAACTGAGGGGAAAAAAATTGCGAGGACCCTGACCTTTTTTATTTTCCTCCCGGAGCCTGCCTGCCTGAGCTTTGCAGGGCCCGGTGCTTTCCTCCGTGGCATCAGTGCCCCCTGGGACCACCTGGGCTGGGTACCAGTGGGTGGGTGCCGCCTGGGAGATGCCACCACTGCAGAGGGAAACATCTGGGTGTCCCACAGTCCAGGGGCCACTCAGCCCGCTGGCAGCTCCCCCCACCCCCCACTGTGGGGGAGACAGGTAAGCTCCAGTACCCCATGCACCGTCCCTGCCTCTTGGAATGGATGGCTCACCCCTGGAGCAGAGCGGAAAGGCAGCAGGAGGGCGGCTGGGTGTGCTAGCAGGAGGAAAAGGAGCTGGGGACAGTGCATGGGGTGTTGGGAGCCCACCAAGCCTGAGCTTCCCCAGGCACGTCCGTTTCCAGCGCCCTGTGCACCGTTGCATTTTGTTAGGTAGCAAACTAAAACACCTCGGAGGTGTTTTACCTTGCTACATAATGAAGTCCTGTAAAACGGAATAAGCCACCAAACATGTAAATAGCAACACCATTAAAACAGAATATGCTGCCAAGCATGTAAATAGCAATGCCAATAATGGCGCAAAAGGGCATTTTGCTGCTTTCATAGTTTCATAGTTTCATAGTTTCTAGGGTCGGAAGGGACCTGAGCAGATCATCTAGTCCG
>NW_017729015.1:537101-545148 GCF_001723915.1 Gavialis gangeticus
GAGAAGGACCCATCCACTACCACCCTCTGGGTGCGACTCTCTAACCAGTTGGCGACCCATTGGACTGTATGGGTGTCTACGCCACAGTCCCCCAGCTTCCTAAAGGCCAGTTTTGTTGCATGTACAAAGGCCCAATGATTTTCTTCACCCTGGAATTCAGTTTACTTATCTTTCTCTAGTTAGAAGTATCAGGCCAGATTCTATTCCACTTTTTTGGCATCTAAGTGAACTTAGGTTCCTAAGTGCACTTCTGTTCCATCCTGTTTGAATCCCTAACAATCTATTAATGTAGGGGTGCTCAACCTCCAGCCCCTGCTGTCATGTCATCTGGCTCATGGAGCTCCCCACAGGACCAGAAATTTGGCAATGGGGAGTGATGGCACTGCTATCCTGCTGCCAAATTTCCAGTCCCAAGGGGAGCCCCAGGCACTTCATGCTGGATTGGGCATCCAATCGCAGTGTGCAGGGCCAGGCACAAGTGGTGCTAGGCCCCAGACCTAATCCTAGCACATGAGAGTGCTGCTGGTCCAATTCTAGCACAGGGGTAAGAGAGGATGGTGCTGCAGCCCAGGGCTCACTGCTGGCAAGTGAGGGCATGAGGGTGCGGTGCTAGCCCCCAGGGCTCAATCCCAGCATTCAGGGCATGGAGAGGGCAGTGAAGAGTCCTAGGGCCCAATCCTGGTGTGCGGGGCTTGATCTAGACCTGCAGACGGGCCTCGTGCCATTCATCTGACCTATAGGGCCAAAAGCTTGCGCAACCACTGCATTAATGTAGCTACTTATAAAACACACTTATAAAATCTGACCCTTAACTTAAGTAAAAAAAAGTAGCAAGTAGAAGGAGGACCCATCTCCTTTTACATTAGCAGTTTTCCTACTCAAGCAGGGTGGAATAGAACCACAAATGCCCAAGTCCGCTTACTGATATGTGCCTAATAGGTGGAACGGAATGTGGCCCATAGTGATGGTTTTCAAATCAGTAATATAAAAGTGTAAGTTAGGTATCCATTTCTTCAGCTTATTACAGATATATTGTAACCATTCTAAAGAAAGTATTTTTGATATTGGGAGAAAGGTATATTCACTTTATTAAGAAAGTTTGAAGTCAGGCCATTTGATAATGCATTATCAAAACACAACTCTGTTAGCATATTTCTCTAAGAAACTACTATTCAGGGATGTACAACTCCAACAGACAAAATCCTTATTAACTATACAGTAGGATTATAGATAATGGCTATAATCCTGAAAACATTTACCTTAAACATGTGCATAGTCTCATTGACATTAGTGGGACTCTTTATATGCATAAAGCTCAGCATACATCTAAATACTTTCAGTGTCATTTCCAAAGTTGTGAAAATACATCCCTTGAAGACAACATGCTATACACAGTGGCTTTGTCAATAGAGATGCATTGGACTATTATGGTATGATATGGTACACTGATAAGTTGTTTTGTACCTAAACGGTGCAGAGAGATTTCCAGGGTTTTTGGTTGTAGCCATGTTGGTCTAAGGACATTGGTAGGCAAGGTTCTTTGGGTAGATGTGATATCTTTTATTAGAGTAACTGAATAGTTGGAAAAATGTTCTTTGCAAGCACCCTTCTTTAGGCATAGGGAGTCTCTGCTGTTGTTCTGAGATCTCCAAGGAATGAAAGAAGCTAAAAGTGTGACAGGAGGTCAGTGCAGGGGTGACTCGTGCCTCCTGAGTCTGGGGTGGGGGGAGGGGCACAATTTAGGGGCAGGCCCGGGGGCAGGCCAAAAGCCCCATATCCACTCCTATACTTCTGTGCCATGGCTTAGTGCCCCCCATCCCCAACATATCACCAGCTTGCACCGCAAAAAAACTGCCACGTCCTGAGCAGTGCCTAGCCGGGGGCCAATCCTGGGGGGGTGGGGGAGGGCATGTGTCCCCCCTTGCCTCCCCTACCAGTTGCCTGTGGATCAGTAAGAATGTAAATAGGTGGAAATTAAAGGTAGAAAAGGGAGGGGGAAACAAGGGGGAAATAATTCCAAAGGTAAGCAAGGGAGACTCTGCTGTAGTTGAGGTCTCCAAGGTAGAACGAGGCAGTATGTGAAAAAGTAAATAGCTGGAAAATAGGAAGATAAAGGGTAGAAAATGGGGTGGGAAATATAAGTGGTAAGGTCAGGCAAGTAGCTGGTGAATCAGATGTCAGTCAGGTTGTAATGTTCATAAATCCAATGTCTATATTGAGTCCATGATTTTCGGTATTCAGTAGTGAAGTTTGTAGGCTTGTCTACGAAAGGTGTTTTGTAAGTTTCCTTGGAGGATTAGAACTGAGAGGTCAGAGAGGGAGTGGTTGTCTTGTGAGAAATGTGGATCCACAGGTAATTGGATATTTTTGTCTTCAATGGATTTTCGGTGTGCACTCCTGATGCACAGTTGTTGTTTGTTTTCTCCCACATATTTTCCATCAGGACATTTAGTGGACTGGATGATATGTATTACATTTCTGGAGGTGCAGGTGTAAGATCCAGGAATGGTGATGATTCTGTTGTGGGGTGTGGTTATTGTAGGAGTGGTGGAGATGTGTTGGCTGGTTTTGCACTTCTTGTTCTGAATGGTCTGGATCCATTTGTTGTGGTTTGGGTCATAGGAAGTTTGCTTCTGGTGAGAGATTTCCAGTGCTGTTCAACACTGCAAAAGGAACTAGCTTGTTCTTAGTACTTAATAACATTAACTAATTAGTTTTCTATTTGTTTTACAGTTTCCCCAAATCCTCAAAGCCTTCTGCAAAGGCTTACTAACAAAATAAAAGTATAGGGCAAATTTCACATAGTAGATAACCAAAGGGCACGTTTACAGGAAGGGTGGGGGGAAGGGGGCCAGTGCTTTAATTAGAGCAGCCCCAAGAGCTACTTTAATTAAAGCATCACAGCACCTCATGTATCAGCATTCCCGCACTTCAAAATGGTGGTGGGGTCGCTTGAACTAAATCTTGTTCAACAAGCTTTAGTTTGAGCACCCCCACCACCATTCTGAAGCAGGGGGACACTGATAAACGAGACATGGGAGGCTGCTAGAGCATGGTAATTACCATGCTGCTGGAGCGTAGTAATTATTGTGGCATGGTAATTGCCATGCAGATTAATCGAGTCTGCTCTGATGCACTGGAATTACAGTGTGCTGGAGTAGCATCTGCACTCATGTACAGGCACCCAAAGTGACCAACTCTTGAGTTACTGACTGAAGTAGGAGCAATTCTGCTACCACCTTTGGCCATGTGAATGTTCTCACTATGAGCTGTTCCTTCCAGAGATGTGCAGACATCTCCGTATTCTTATAATAGGGGTACTTATATGCTCAGAGGGAGTAATAGAATTGCTCTTACACTTTAGTCAGGGAATTTAGAATTACTTGCAAGCTGCACTTTGGTCATTTACTGGGTGAAAGAGAATTTTGCTCTTAATGTAATAAATGGAAGCAAGACAGACAAATTATGTAAAGTTTTTGTGTCACTGCAGCTGCTAATTCAGACTGAAACAGAAAGAGATCTTTTCAGTTATGTTAAATTGGCAAACTATTAAATGAATGAAAAAAACACACTTTTTTAAAATAGGGCACTTTAAAAGAATTTCCTCTTTCTCTTGACAGCAAGATTACAGGAAAATCAGGTACATTGTCTTGACAGCAGTAGATTCAAGATTTCAAAAGATCTGAAATGACAGTGGAATTGTCTGCCTAGAGTTGAGGGGTACAGTACGTCCTGAAAGAGCTATACTTATAAAAAGACTTCCATTTCAGTCTGGAGCATGCATTGTCGTGAAAACTCTACATTCCCTCCCCTCCACCAAATGTTAATGACTTGCTTGTCTGGGAAGAAAAAAGGGCCTTTTTTTCTGTCTTTTGTTCTCTTTTGTCAAGTGTCAGCTTTGGATAGATGACAGACAGCTGGTCACTTGAAGACAGACTTGCTTTATTGTGTAAATTTTCAACCTGATAATTTATACTTCATATTGTCTGGTTGAAAAAAGAGAAACATCTTCCTTAGATGCTTTTCTGTCCTGGGATTTGTACTTGTGAGGAAAATTGATTTAAAAAAAAACAAACAAAACTTCAAAGGCAAGAAATCTATGGGCTATGAATTCCTAATGCATGTATACTGGCTTTGACCACTTCAGAGAAAAAGAGAGGGGCACAGCCCAGGTTTGGCAAAACATGCACTTCTCCATCCCATATAAAATGATCCTTTATTGTTAGCTAAATGTTCATTTTGTCCACTATGTTTTATGACAAGGTCTTGTGAATCACTTCTCCTTCCAACCTCCCAGTCCTGATCTTGTACCACTGTGGGCTCAGACAGAAGTGACAGTTTTCAAGCAATCTGGCTTCTGAAAGTACCCTGTAGACATGATTTAACACATGTACACAGATGCAGAATGCTTTAAAAATGACCAATCGCACAAAAAATTAACCCTGGTTAAATCAGGTAGGCGCTCAAAAGCAGAGTGCCTTAGGGAACTTATGTTACCTCCAGGGTTAATTTTCCACCACCCTGGGTTGTCAGGGGGAAAGAGGAAAGTGCTGGCTACTGAATGGCCAGAGCTGGGGGGGAATGGAGCCCCCTCAGCTCATGGCCCCCCCTAGCTACCCTGGCTGGGGTATTGGGGAGCGGGGTTGGGCCTCTGAGATGAGGGGGCTCCATTCCCCTGCCCTGCCCCCCCGTTCTGGCCATTCAGCAGTAGGACTTGATTATCAGAAGAAGTAATATTATAGAAGTACTGAGTATGTTTGCTCAAGTACAGTCATTAAGCATGCAAAGGATTGTGCTATTACTCATGAAGCCATGAATATAAAACCTTACAACAGACTTGTGCCAAAGGTCACCCACAGCTGATCCGGCTGTAACTAGGTACCCACTCATTTGGGCTGGGAAGTCAAAAGCAGCTGGACCTGAAGCAGCTGGACACCCTGTGTACTGTTGGTTATAAAAACTGGCATGCATTAACTATACTAGTTTGATGGGCTTTTTGGCTCAGGTGGAACAGGCCAAGATAGGATTTTGGGCAATGGGATATTTACATGGTGGTTAGGGTCCTCTATATCACTGCCTATATATGCTGAGACAATCTACAATGAGGGGGTCCCAGCCCACAGGCCACACCTGGCCCATGGCTCCATGTTTTCTGGCCATAGTTCTAGAAATTTGGTGGTGGGAGAGGAGTGGCACTACTCCCCTACTGCCAAATTTCTGGACCTATGAGGAGCCCCAGGCCCTGTGCACTGGATCAGGTTCCCGATCCCAGTACACAGGACTGGGTGGAAGTGGTGCTGGGTCCCAGAGCCTAATCCTGGTATACAGGGACTGGGAGGGGTATGACACCAAGACCCAGGGCTGAATCCCATGTGGGGAGCTGGGAGGAGGTGGTGCCAGGCCCCAAGAACCAACCCTGGGGCTTGGGGGCAGAAGGTAGCAGTGCTTGGTCCCAGGGTCTGCTCCTGGCACTTAAAGCAGGGAGGGGTTGATGCTGGACCCTGGGGCCCAATCCTGGTGTATGGGGCTTAATCTGACCTGCAGACCAGCCCTGCACCACTCATTTGGCCCACAAGACCAAAAGGTTGAGCACCACTGATCTATAAGGTAAAAAGGACAGCAAACAATTCAAGAGGTGTGAAGAAGAAGAGGGACTGACCACTGCCAACCTACCCTTGCTTTGGTGATTCAGTGGGCCTCAGAGGGTCTGTAAGCATATACAAATCAGGAGCTGTCTACAGAGGGGGCATCAGACTGCAAGCTTCCTAGCTCCTTTCCCTTCTCCCTGCAGCACTGGCATTGTTCTGAGAACATACCTGTGCTGCCCATGGATCCCCAAGTAATTCCTAGACATTATTGCAACTTCCCTGGAGTTTGCTTCAGCAAGTATTGGCCCTCTACCACTGGAGAGGAGCTGGAGGAATGATCTTTCCCCAAGACACTGATGTGGGAGACTGTTAGGTTTGGTGTTGCACCACTCAGTCTGATGTTCCCCAGCAGTCAGTCCTGGCCTGTTTTTTTTATTTCAGTGTCCCAGTAGCCTCCCCGGTCTCACCTGCCACACGTTTGATATTTTTGGGAGTCAGGACTTGTTCATCTGGAGTGACACTCAGGTGCCTCTCTCCACAATGCTTATCACTGGTTGTCTCAAGTCTGGCCCAGCAGGAATCACTGCCTGATGCTACAAGTAACTGCTTGCTCTCAGACCCGCTAATTTAGTTAGCCTATCAGGCTCTTCAGCTTCTCAAGTTCACCCTGAGCCTTCTATTACTATCCAGTCCTGGGCCTCATTATGCTCATACTCAAGCCTTGATGAGCCCTGCTCTCTACTCCTGGGCCTCATCCTACCCCAATCAACCAAAGACACAGCACCTTCACCAGGTCCCCTACAGGGCTAACACCCAATATCAGCACCTTCATGTCAGTCTTCCTCAATGGCCTTTCTACTCCCCTTAAAGCCACCCCATGCCTCATGACTTATGGTGATGATGTTTTTGTTTCCTAGTTTATTTTTCTTCTTCACCATTCTCAGACTCTCCTCATTCCTGCTCTTCAGGGAGCCCAGCCAGGGTCACACTAACTTACTAACTTGATACCCCTTTTAGCTGCACTGCTGCTGGTCACAAGGATCCTCCCCTTCCCCCCTCCCCGCCTGACAGGGCACTGGCATTCTTCATTACTTGATTAATAGGCCCTCTGCAATTTGCAACTTGGGGCTCTGTGGCCCATTTCTCCATACCCTGCAGTCTCCCTAATAACAGGGGTTAGGGGCCCCTTGCTACTTACCCTCCTTCCTTTTCACAAACTTACGGTAGGAGGTTCGGTTGCATGCAGTATTCCTCTTACCGTCTACACCATCGCTTTTGGTGTGGGTTGTTGACTTCCAAGCACTGTAGCCAGATTGTGGCTCTATGCTGCACCACCTATCTGCCTCACTCTGGTGCAACACAACCTCTGCACCTTCCTTTAACATTGCAGACATTACCTTTTCTCTCCTTCTGCTGGCAGCATTTCTTGGGTCTCTATTCATTTGAGTTGCACTGATGGGCTGTTCTCTTGGTCCTATACCCATTCCAACATCCCCTACACCATGGGGTAAGTGTGGCACTTAGCAGTCCACTTGGAGGCCTTTGTGAGAAATCGTCTTGATATCCATTTGTACCTATGTGAGTCTGCAGAACAGAAACTGTCCGCTGACTATTGATATAGCCTGGATTGCTTCAATGGATCATTCAAAAGTGACTGTTTCTATGTCTTAACTCTTGCCATCTTGATTCATCTGGATGTCTGCACATTGTACTGTTCCTGCAACACTGAATACCTCTCTCAGCTTCTTCCAGCCCACTTAAAAATTATCAACTGAAATGGTGGATACAAGTCTACCTGTAATTTTCTGACCACTTTAGGAGGAATGTCCAGATTGCTGAAAACCCAGGGTGGTAACTCTTGTATCCTGGTTCCCTTACCCAGACCCCATATTCTTTGGGCCTGCCCTTTACGTACTACAGTACCCTAAAAGCATGCTGACCACCTTGGGTCTTCTTTAATGTTCACAGGTCTCCCGTGAAATCATATTTGTTCCAAGTCTCTAATGCTTTCTTCATAAATTTTTCATCTTTGAATTGAACCACACAACCACTTGATTATCCCTTCCCATGTCTTCCTCTATTGTTCCTGGTGGTCAGTTATGTCTTCCTCTATTGTTCCTGGTGGTCAGTTGTCTTCCTCTATGGTCCCTGGTGCTGCTGCTACTGCAAACTCGGGCTCCTGCTTGTCTACACTTATGACATGCACCCTTCTGTCTTTTTTATTAGGAGCCCTTGTGCAAGTCCTTCTGAAACTGAGGTGACTAACAGGACCTCTTGTACTCTTTGAGGTTTCACCAAGCTTCTGTGGTCTTGGTGAAGCTTCCTTTCACTGTGCTTCTTTTTAGATCAGGGGTGGGCAATTATTTCAGCTGGAGAGCCACTTAATGCATTTTGGTGAGCTTATCAGGGCCACAAGGTTAGCCCCAGCCCTTGACAGGTGCCCCGCCCCCTGGCCACCA
>NW_017729015.1:550148-554431 GCF_001723915.1 Gavialis gangeticus
TCACCAAGCTTCTGTGGTCTTGGTGAAGCTTCCTTTCACTGTGCTTCTTTTTAGATCAGGGGTGGGCAATTATTTCAGCTGGAGAGCCACTTAATGCATTTTGGTGAGCTTATCAGGGCCACAAGGTTAGCCCCAGCCCTTGACAGGTGCCCCGCCCCTTGGCCACCATCGCGGGATGGGAAGTCCCTCCTCTTGCCCCCAGACATACTCCTTTTGGGAAAGGAGGTTGCTTTCTTGGAACTGGAAAAAAAAAACAAATTACATACTAAAAAATCAAACATCTATTATAACATATTTTAATTTTATTTAAAAAAAATACGTTTGTCCCGAGTTATGTATGTTTGCATAGTGTATATAGAAGCAATTACATAATAGCTAAAAATAAAGTCTTATTCTTGTATACTGTGTGAGGAAGGTGTAATGGGGGGGTGGTGCAGCAGCACTGGTTATTACACATTAATTTAATACCTGATAATACAGGTACTAAACTTAACGCACCGTATCTATGGCACATTAATGAAGGTGTAGACATGTCCACTGTCTCTGACATTTAAAGCAACATCCCCTGGCTTCCCTGGGTGGTGGACCCTCTGTCTCTAGGATCATCCCAACCTCCTTCATGTGGGCCTTGCTTTCCATTGGGCTGAGTCCCTGGTTATCCCACCTTGACTTCCCCAGTCATTCCAGTTTGGCCACATCCTCTGCTGATGATAATCTCTGGCAAGCTTCATTGCCTCTTCAAATGTTTGTGGGGGCACATAACTCACCAAGTCAATAACCCCATTCTCTAAGTCCCATATGAATTGCTCCAGTACCACTTTTTCCACTATTTCCACTATTTCCACAGCTGTCTTTACCTCTGGGTATAACCGTTTGTGGGTGGTGTCCTGTAGGGCTTGACTCAATACTTGGTGCTAGTGGAGCTCCTGGCTTTTTTGCGGCTCTGCATCATTGTTGCTGGGACTTTTCCAATACATTGATCCACCAAAGTATAACTTTAAAAAACTTGTTCATAGTCATGAGCATCATCCAACATTTGTACCACTTAGGCTTCCCCTATCAGGAGGTTTTCTATTACAATCCAGGCCTAGGACTCATTATGCCAAAGTGATGTCCTCAGGCCTTAATGAGCCCTGCTCTCTGTCCCCAGGCAATTGCCAGCCTACTTTCTGCTCCTGGGTCTTAGTCTGTCCCAATCAAATGAATATGGAGGGCCCTTGCTAGGTGCCCACTGTGACTTCATACAGGGCTAACTCCCCTTATCCATGTGCCCTCACATCAAGCACTCTCAGTGACCTTTCTGCTCCCCTTAGAACCACCTTTTGGCTTAGACAAACTCAGAGACAAAAACATAACCAACTTATCTTTCTCCCTTGCAGTCCCCAGGTGCTTCTCATTCCTGCCCTTACAGGAAGCACCTTCCCCCAAGCCCAGCTTAGCCCAAACTGACTCACTCTTCCAGAGTCAGGTTTATATCTTACTTTAGCTCTGTCTGTTCTGGTCACCAGGCTACTTCTCCCCCAACAGGGTACAGGGGTTCTTCATTACTTGGTTAACAGGATGGCAGTCCTTGCTGCCTGCAGTTTGCAGCCTAGAGTTCTTCGGTCCCTTTCTCCACACTCGGCAGCCTGCCCTCTGCATTCTGCAGCCTACATACACCCCATAGCCACCAGTAATAGGGTCTGTAAGCAGGTTGGTGTGACTGATACCTTCCATTGCTTTCTCGTGAGCTCCTCAGCCAGTCCACTACACACAAGCACAATCTTTGTACTAAACGAGGGAACAAAACTCAGCTTTCCTTCAGGCAGTAGAAAGAGGCCTTTTAGTTCTGTCCCAGTAACTGTCACATGTGTTGGCAAGTCCTGCACGCTCCTCACCTCTTTGTGCTGTGCTTGCTGTGTCACTACATTCCTCCTCCCAGATACTCTGATCCCAGAAGCAGTTCAGTCTGAATCATTGGACACTGTAGATGTTTAAGCCCCACCCTCCCCCCAAAAAACGTGCTTTACCAGAAGCAGCGTATTACTTCGACCTGGCTCTGCAGCATCTGTATAGATTGTATGCTTCAATAGGGTTTTTTGGCACTTTTATCAAAGCTGGATCAATCACCTATTAGATAAAAGTGCAAAAAAAGCCCCATTAAAGTGCCTGATCTATACAGATGTTGGGCGAGCCAGGTCTAACTAAGGCGCTGCCTCTTCTGGGTATGCACTGGGCTCAGCATGGGAGTGTGCTGAATTTAAAGTAAAGTGCTGTTTTGGGGGTTTTTTTTTGTAAATATCTGCAAGCAGTCACAAAAAATGCCAGGTACCAGTGCATCAGCCTGGGGTTGGCTTCCTTCATTATGTGTAGCCACTTCAGTGGGAATGGTCCATGACTACAGCAAAGGAATTTGCAGCTCAGATATAGGACCGGATGTTCTCTGTCTTCAAAGTCCTGGGAAAGCATGGTCCCAGGCCTCATTCCAAGGCATCTGTCTGTAACACAAAGTTACGGTTAAAGTCTGCACTGCATAACAGTGGGGTGGTACACAGTATTCTCTTGGTTTCTCCAAAGGCTTTTGCACATTCTAGAGACCACTGCACTGTTTTGGGTGCTGTCTTATATGTAGTTTGCCTGTCAGTGGGGTGGTGATCAAGAACTGTGGATTATAGCTGATAATAAAACTGGCCAACACCAAGAAGGGCTTTAGTTGACTTTTAGTTTTGGGTACAGGAGATTCTACCAATACCTTTACTTTGTCTATGAGGGGTCTAACTTCCCATTTCGTAATGTGTACTCTAAATAATTAATTTCCCAACAGGCAAGTCAGTATTTTACTAGCTTTGCCTTTAGTGCAAAGCGATTACAGCACTGCCCTGTGTCACAGCCCCTGGAATTCAAACCCTAGCTCATGGCACCCGCAGAGGACCAGGCTGCAATACCACCAGGAGGCTAGATATGCACCTCCCCCAGCTCATCCTGGCCCTTCCCACAAGGTTCCTAATGGGATTAGGTGATCTAGGAGGACCAGTGGGAGCCACAGGCCCTGGTGGGAGGGCTATAAAACCCTCCCATTTCTTGCAAGGCCTTATGCCTGCAACAGTACTGTCAAAATCCCCGCTTTGAACCTCCTTGCAAGATTCCTGTGCTCTTGCTCCTGTTTTGGACCTCCTAGCTCTGAACCCCTTTCTTACTTCTGTTTCACCTCTGCCTCAGTCTCTCCTGCCCTGCCTCCAGCCTTGTTCCAACCTTGCTCCTGCCTTGGACACCCAGTACTCAGGCCCCACCTGGAGTACTGTGTCCAGTTTTCAGCCCCCCACTACAGAAAGGATGTAGACCAATTGGAGAGAGTCCAGTAGAGGACAACAAAAAGGTCAGGAGGCTGGGGCACATGATTGATGAAGAGAGGGTGAGGGAACTGAGCTTATTTAGTCTGCAGAAGAGAAGGCTGAGAGGGGATTTAATAGGAGCCTTCAACTACCTGAAGGGTGGTTCCAAAGAGGATGGAGCTGGACTTTTTTTGATGGTGGCAGATAACAGAACAGGGAGCAATGGTCTCAAGTTGCAGCAAGGGAAGTTTAGGATAGATAATGAAAACTTTCTCACTAGGAAGGGAAGTAAAGCACTGGGACAGGTTACCCACAGAGTCCTTGCAGGTTTTTAAGACTTGGGTAGACAAAACCTTGGCTGGGATGATCCAGTTGGGAATGGTCCTGCTTTGAGCAGGTTGGCCTAGATGACCTTCTGTGGTCTCTTCCAACCCTAATTTTCTACAATTCTATGATTCTCTAAGAGGAATTTGCTAGTATCCCTTTTCAAGTTGAATGTGGACACATATTTGGTCTTCCCCAACCAATTTGACAGTTTGTTGACTTGAGACATTGGGTGGGCATCAAACTTCCATGCTGCATCCAGCTTGCAAAATTTGACGCAAAACCAGATCGTGTCATCCGGTTTAGGAACTAACACAACCAGGCTGCACCATGTACTCAATGATTCTTCAATTACTCCCATGTCCAACAAGCACTTCCCTGTTTCCTGTAGAGGCTTGAGCGTCCAGGAGAACCCATTTTGGATGGGAGAACCTAGGTTTAATATGATTCAATGATTAATTAAGGTGGTCCTCCCCATTTGGTCATAAACATATATAGAAACTCTTTCAGTAGGCCGTTGGTCTCCTCCTGTTGAGATATTGACAAGCTATAACCTCACTGGTTGGGTGGTGATCTGTGTTTCCCACACATCCCTTACTCACTGGGAAAGTGGTTGAGGTGTTCAGTGCTCTGCAGGCCTGCCAGTGT
>NW_017729015.1:559431-568402 GCF_001723915.1 Gavialis gangeticus
ACTGATTCCTTAACCACTGGGAAAGTGGTTGAGGTGTTCAGTGCTCTGCAGGCCTGCCAGTGTTTCAAGAGATTTGTGTGATACGTTTGTGACCTGTGTTATCTTCCCATAAAGCACGGTTTATAAGTCCACATCCCCAGCTTGCCTTACAACCTGATAGAGTCTCTTCCATTTAGCGAGCAATTTGCTCTCCAATGAGGGGAGACACAGCAGGACCCAGTCTCCAGGCCGATAGTTCTGGAGCCACACATTCTTATTATAAAGTTGTTCTTGTGTTTGCTGCACAGCCCTGAAGTTCTTTTTGTTCTCCCCGCTAGGTCTAGTTGTTCCCACAGCTTAAGAATGTATTGAACGACGTTCTGGGTCTTCATGTCCTGTGCTTGCCAGGTCTTGGGAAGTAATTCTGACATACCTTGAGCCTGCTTCCCATAGTGAAATTCAAAGGGGAAGCACTCTGTAGATGATCAGAGAACGTCACCTAGCCTCCTTATACAGGCCAGTTCACATTGTATACTGGGTTTCTGGCTAGTTTATTTTTCATGGGGCAAATGTGTCCCCACAGAAAATCATCAAACCATGAAACCAACAAGTATGCAAAAGGACAGAAAAACAAGCAGATCAACCAAAAATCAGCAGTCTTTCCTCAGATCCCAAGAGAGCAACCCAGGCCCTGTGCTTCTTTCCAGCACCACAGCCTTCCCCTCCTCTTTTCTACTCTGTTCCTGGAGCTCTTAAGCCTCTCTGGGTGCATCTATGTTGTCCTAAGGCAATGTAGCGATGCACTACATTGCCGTATGGCACACGACAGTGATGTACTGATCACACGGGTCTATACGTGATCTCCATCTACATCACTGTAGCAGCATGCTCCCCCGGTATAGTGCACCGCTACGGTGACATAGTGATGAAATCTAATCGTGTGCTGTGTGCATGGCGTAGTAACTGCTTGTAATGTGGTGTACTTTAGTACTTTCAAAAGGAAGTACTAAAGCATGGCACCATAGCAATGTTGCTGTATGGTGATGTGTAGATGCATGCTCTGTGGCTTTATCCTAATTCTCTCATCAGTTGCAGCTGCTGTCAGCCTTCCAACCAGGCAGACCCTTAACTGCTGTCTACCTGCAACTGGGTCTCAGGCTGAGCTGCAAGCTGTGCAGCTCCTTTTAGTCCTAGATCATGAAGAGCAAATAAAGCAGAAGCACATCCCATTTCTGAATCTCCCCTGGCACAAACTATCTTAACATCCCCTTCACAGTCCAAATGAATTTCTCCACTAGACCATCTGTCTGGGAATGGTAAAGAAATGTTCTGACTGGGTGGACTGTCAAAAGCAACCACACCTTTTGAAGTAGCCAGGACATAAAGACACTGCCTTGGTTGGTCAATATTTCCTGTAGAAGGCCCATCCTCGAAAAGATCTTTAGTAGCTCCATGAATGCTGTTTGGGCTGAGGTGTTGTGGATTTCTGCTACCTTGGGATACTGGATAGTGTAGTCCACAAGCACCACAATCAAGTGGCACCTGCTGGTACTGGGTTCTAAGGGCCTGATGATATCAACCCCAGCTTGCTCAAAAGGGGTACCCATCAAGGGCAATGGCACCAATGGCATCCAGTGTTGTGGGTGTGGGACAACCAGCTGACACTCAGGGCATGATACACATCAATATTTAATGTCTTGATAAATCCCTGGTTGAAGAACTGGGCAAATACCTTTGCCTGAGTTTTCTTGACCCCCCAGATGATCTGCTTAAGGCATCTCATGTGCCAATTTCAAAACTTGATTCTAGTGCAACTTTGGCACCAGCAACTGGGTTCTTCAGGTTCTGGTTATGCTGTTGCACAAGACCTCCATCAGGACATCCCACTGCTGCTGCCCACATGGGTGCCTAGGTGAGGGTCTATTATTGTGTCATTCACCTGGGCCAGCTGGTCATATAGCGGGAGCAGGGCAAAGACTTAGTCTTTCTTCTGTCTTTGAATGAAATCAGTCCCCACTTCCAGGGCCCTGATCTCTCCCTCAGGCAGACTGCCCACAGAACCTGGTTCTGGGGAGTCCCCTCTGGGCCAGCCCAGCTCAGCTCATTCTGGACCCTGATACCTTTGCCTTGCCTCTTACTTAGTCTTTTCTCTGCCACAAGAACTTCCCTCCTAGCCCTTTGGCATTCCCAGTTTGATGTCACTTAGGGTCCAAAGATCTCGGGGTCAAAAGGAAAAATCTCCCCCACTTGGTCCTCAAACTGATCTTGCAGCTCTAGCTTCTCCTTTTTCATGCTGTCAGGTATGGCAGCTTGTTCAGTGGGCCTTAGTTCCAACGCACCACTACTGGGAGGGAAAGGTGGCTGGCCACTACTGCAACTAGTTTGACTGTTTGGCCTACAATTAAGAATTGCACATTGTGGTGGGATAGGGGCCAGTATCCCCATGCATACAGTTATATAAACATGCTCCACATCCACAACTGATGGCTGGACATGATCCATGAGTTGTCCACAAACAAATGTCTACCTGGGACCTCTCGATGAGGCCAGGACCTGGATGTCCCCAACTGTTATGGGGAGTGTATAAGCTCTCTGCTTATTGGACTGTATCAGAACTTCAGAAAACCCAGAATGGACATAACTGCAGCCCATGAGTGGGCAATCCTGATGCCAGTGACCAGGCTGACCACACAGAAAGCAGACTGAGGGATCCCCTTTCCCTGGGCCTACTGTTCCCTCCCAGAAAGGATCTTCTTCAGGCCCTGATTCAGTGGCTCAAGGTTACTGAGCCTGCCCCTGTCATTTTGGGGAGCAAGGCAGGACTCCTGGATTGAGTGCATGACTATCCAAGAGCTCATAAGCCATGATTGGTTTTCCCTGCTTTACATTTATTCTTTGTTGATCCTGTTCCTTTGGCCTGGCCAAAGACTTGCCACAATGTAATTTGGCCTCCAGTCTTCAATGAAGTGGACTGGCTCTTTCACTCAGGATGCTGAGGACACCTTACTCTGTGCTTTGATGGAGCAGACTCCCCATGCAATCCCCTTTCTGGATCTAAATGGAGCTAGACCAGTAGGACTCAACCTCCAGCCTGTAGGCCAGATTTGGCCTGTGAGGCCATGTCATCTGGCCTGTGAGTCTCTCTATGTGCCTAAAAATTTGGTGGGGGAGCAGTGGCAGCAGTAGTTGTAGCTCCCCTGTTGCCAAGTTTCCAGACCTGTGGAGAGTCCCATAGGCTGGAAGACGTGCAGTGTGGTGGGCAGCACGCAGCCAAATCTGGTGCGTGGGGTTGTGCTGGTGCACAGTCAGATCCAGTGTGTCAAGTCAGGCCAGCATACAGCTAGATCTGGTGTGCAGGGTCAGGCCACACATGCTGTTGTGCTGATGTGTGCAGCCAGATCCAGCATGCAGGGACGGACCAGTTCACTAGATGACATCTGTGGACTAACCTCATGTGTTGATCCCATGCTGGATCTGGACTCTTGCCACTCATATGGCCTGCAGGGCCAGAAGGTTGAGCAACACTGACCTAGAGCAGGGATGCCATAGGCAACAGGGGTCAGTGTGTATGACATTCAGCATACTGGGGAAGGGGGAGGCAGCACAGGAGCAGATAGGGCAGGAAGCAGAAAGCAGAGCAGAAAATCAGGGAAGTTGCACAGGGCAGGGAGTAGATAACAGATTGGGGAATTGGGCAGGGGAAGGGGAGGAGAGTGGCACTTTTGAAAGTGCAGGCCTAATTTGTGGCATGTTGGCTAAGAAGATTGGCCTCCACTGAACTAAGCTATGATGTTTATCCAAGAGCCACCAGAGGGCAGCAGCATCCTGTGAAAGGCTTGAGGTTCATTGTGGCTCCAGAGGAGCTTGCATGCTGAGATGGATTTAGTAAGTGCACTTCCTTCCTTTGTTTGCTTTCACTAGCTAATTGCAGAACATCACTAGCTGGTGTATAAAGGCAAGTATCAGATAAGCACAAAGCACAGAAATCCCCTCCCTCCTCCACACATGCACTTAATCAGTCTCAAAGCAGGACTTCCTCACTAACTAAGACACAGCTCATGAAGAAATGTCAGAAACTGAGTCAGGTTAGGGCTCTGGGTGCTGCTTACTGCAAAGGTAGACTCCTATCTGATATGAAGTTGCAAATGTGGCCATTTTGGTATAGTCCTGGAAAGTGATCTGGGTCTCTAACTGTTACAATGCCAGACACCTCCATGTGATAATAATACAGGAGACCCTCGCCATTCACGGGGGATACGTTCTCGTATCCCCCACGAATGGCGAAATCCGTGAATAAGGTACTACACTCATGAACACCATCTGTGTTCATGAATGCAGTGCCCCTGGTGGCTGGAGGTGGGACATAGCTGCACTGGTGGTGGCAGTGGGAGCCCAGCGGCGGTAAGCGCAGGGCTCCTGAGGAGCTCCTTTAAGTATTTAAGATGCGGGTTTGGCATTCACAAATATTTGAAACTGCGAATGCCGAACCCACGAATAGCGAGGGTTTTCTGTACTCCTGTTGCTTCAGAATTCAGCTCTCTATCACCCATGGCATGATCACATCTTACTCTGCTCCTCACATTAACTTCCCATTTAACAGTCAAGCACAGGGCCTTATCATTAAAGACCTCACCACTCCTTGTGCCTTCCACCGCTTTGCCCTTTGCAACAAAGGAATTTTCACCTGCAAGGGCAAGACTGCTGTCACAGAGACAAAACTTCCTCAGCAGCTGGTTCATGCCTGTCGAAGGCACTCCTAGTCAACATCCCAGGCACTAACTGAATCAAATCAAAGCATTTTCTCTAGGACAATGGTGCCCAAGCTTTTTGCCCCATACACCAGACGGGCAGGGCCCAGTCCATTCACAGGTCAGATCCAGCATGTGGAGCAGACGTGGAGTGGCTCTATCTGGCTGCACAGAAAGGTCAGGGGGCAGCTCAGCACCAATCAAGCCATGCAGACAAAGGGGGCATGGCCTAGCCCCAACCCACCACTGAGAGGGGTGAGGGGACATGACCTAACCCTGACCTGGTCCAGCAGGGCTTGAGAATTTGGTAATGAGGAAGGAGTTGCAACATTAATAGCCATTGCTCCTCCACTGCCAAGTTTCCTAACCCATGGGGAGCCCAGTGGGCCAGATGCCATAGCTCTATGGTCTAGATTTGGTCCATGGGTGAGGGGTTGAGCACCCCTGTTCCAGAGCTTGAGGACTGAGAAACAGTGGGCCAACATATCTTCTTTAAAACGTGCTAGTGGTAAGAAAGTGGTGACATTAGCTAGATAGGGCTACAAAGTACCTTGATTTCTGCTGTTTAAAGAGGAGAGTGGAGAAGATACTTATACCTGCATGTGTTCCCAGAGCAGTGCTGCCTTGTGCTTAGATCAAGCGACTTTGTGCCAGGAATCATGTTTCTTTTCTGATCTTTGTGAGTACAGGTTTCCCTCGCTTTATGCTGCACATGCATGTGTTCCTGGAAAATGGTACATAACTCAAATTTGCATAAAGGGAACCCACTTTACAATGTAACAACTAGGATAGGTTCCAAGACCTCAACTGTATTGACCCCTAGATCCCTTTCTACTACTTTTACAAGACAATTTTGTTACTCACCAACAGCAGACAGTACACACAAGCACAGAGTGGTGGTGAATGTTACCATAATGGGGATGGCAGCTACAGAAACACGTCTCAGAAAACGAGTGAGGAGCACAGATCTGCACAGGAGACTATATTCTGGTGCACATCACTCCCGCAATGCACCACACAAAGCAGCTGTCTGCGGGCTTCCACCACACCAGTCGCATAAGAGTGAATTTACCTTGCATAAAACAAATTTTTGGTATAAAAAGGGTCATTGTAGGGGAGCGAATTCACACATACAGGACCCACATAAAGCGAGGGAAACCTGTACTATTCTGTGTTCCATTCCTGTCTTTACCCTCCTGTGCAGGCAGTGCAAGGAACACAGTAGAGGTCTTGACATAGGTGCTTCTATCTTGTATATGTTCTCCATTATACAAAAACTGGACCTGTATGTTGTTGCTGTAAATGTGTAACTAAATCACATTTACTCAAAGAACCTTGTCTAACTAAATCATAGAAATTCTGGGTTAAGCTGCAGAAGTGTGGCTAAAGCAGAACTCCCTAGTAGCCTGTTTCAAAGTGACCTCAGAATGAACCTTTGCAGACGTGACACCTAGTAAAGGAAAGAAAGCAATTAGTATGTCCAGCTGGACCAAATAAGTTAAACAGAGCACAAAGCCTTAAATGAGATACTTTAATCCAAACGTACTATCTCATAGTTTATGCATACTAGTAGGAATAATTGATGTAACCAATAGTTTTAGATGTAGTTTAGTTTTAATGGATATATTGACGTTCGGTTGTCTATATAGGTTGTAGAAACAAAGCTGCCTTGTCAATGAAGACCATAAATAAGGTAACAGGAAAACAAACTTGTGAAACTTCACATTCTCTGCTGGCGAAGGCAAGGGATAAGACATCCCCCCTTCTGGAAGTGTAGCATTCACAAAAATAGAAATTTCTAGATAACTGATACCTTCTGCATCCACAAAAGAACTGGTTCAGTCCAGTTCCAAAAATGTCAGTCAAAGTGTAGCTCAATGCATATAATTAATGACTGTATACCTGTGATTGTAAAATTGAGAAGTTTGGGAGAATGAAGGAGTTGAGGAATCGTGGCTAACAAAAGTGCAGTGATCCTGGGGCCCTGTCAATAGCCATTCTCTCAGACATTATTGTGTTTTTGCATTCCCATTGCCTGATCTCATGGAAGTATCCAACTTTCCTAAAAGTGGGTATGGTACTGCCCCCTCAAACCATGGGGGGATGGGGATGAGGTGTGGCTGGAACTCTTGTGTCAGCAGGGAAAACTGAGGACTTGGATAGGGAGCAGGTGCACAGGAGGAACCTGCCCCTCTGCCAGCACTGCTGCTGTCCCTAGCTGATCTGCAGGAGCTTGGGAGGCAGAGCTTCTCCTTCTGGACTCCAGCCAGGGGCTGTTGGGAGAGGCAGTCCAGAGAGCTAGGCTGCACTAGGGGCAGCAGTGTGCAGTTTTCTCCTTCCACTGCCTGCTTCTTGCCCATGCCTGTGCTCTGCCTGCGTTAGCTGCGGACAGCAGCAGCATGCAGATTCCTCTTTCAAGCGCCTGTTTTTGGCCAGCGGGGGATACCTGTTGTTGAGGGGATGGGAGGCAGGCAGGGAGGAGGCACTGGAAGGAGAAACCTGTACACTACTGCCAGTGTCCCCTGGCAAACCTGGCACTCCAAACAGCTGCAGCCCACAGCTGAAGCAGGGCAGGAGCAGCTCTGGAGCTCCCCCTGCACTCAGATCAGATGGAGGCAGCAGTGGCGGTGGTGGAAGTTGGGGGAGGGCATCTGCACTGCTACACCTCCCTGGATCTGCCCCTGCCTGATCTGGATGCTATAAAGCGATTCTCTTGGGAAGGGACAGGCATGTTCTTTCTTTATGCCTGAGCCCTGTCTGACAAAGTGAACTCCCTTTGTCTTTACTGGGGATTGAGGGCTTCCCTTTAGGTAGCAACAGTGGCAAGCCCTCCCATGCCACGTGGTTGTGGGAGAGGCAGCTGCAGAGACCCGCAGGCTGCATGCTGGCCCTTCATGGGCTGCGTGCAGCCTGCAGACCACCAGTTAGACAGCCCTGCTTTAGTGAAAGGCCACAGAGGAGTGGCAAGAGTCTGCTCAGGGCAGGATCTGGTGGGATGAAAGTTGTTCAAACATCCTTTGTTGCTCTTCCATAACTTGAGAGGCTAGCAGATCAGAAATAAATGAACACTTAGAGGTCACAATGAGTTCCCTCCCTCCCTGCGGCCTCCCATCTGATCCTCTTAAAAAGCACAGCTAGCACTTTTCTACCGGCCCCGAAGGAACAGCCTGAACTCAGAACACCTTCCTGTCATTCCCTGAAACGGCCTCGTCCTCCATGCTTGGAATGTCACATCTGCCTGCTGCTGAGCAGGCCCCAGTGAAATGGAAGGAACAAAAGTGGTGTCTGAATGCAGACGCTGGCTGAATAAAATGAAGCAGATGCAGAGCCTTGCATTTTGAAAAGACAAGAAGGGTTTTTTTTCAGTTCTGAAAGCTGTTTATTCTTCACAGTGTGCTGACACCAGAACGGAAAATGCCTTTTCCTGAACCTGGTTATTTATAAACAAGGGCTGCCTGCTGCTGCTGAGTCTTCTCATGCAAAGAGGAAGGGGTGTTTGCAAAGTTTTTCTTTTGTTGCCTTGAATTCAGTCAAAGATGTTTCATATTGTGGGGAAGAAAATGGAGCCTGATTATGATGTGTTCCAGGCATTTAACTGAACAAACAGATTTTAATAAATCTTTGGAGTTAATAAACTCCAATGAATATCTAATTAAGTCCTAAACGTTTCTGGTTAGCACTGCTTAAAACAGGATGTTGCAGAGGCTCTGTTAGAGAGATTACTCATTTACTGCAATTATTTAACTTTAATGCATGAAATAGCAATTAAACATGTCAGCAATGCACGTTAGGAGTAAAACAGGTTAGCAGCTGTTACCATTTTTGCAGTATACTTTCAGCATGAACACTGTTGAACACTGTTGCAGTTACCACTTAATTTTGCAGTGAAAATTGATAACAAGTCTTTGTGTGAAGGGGTAGATGTTAGTTTGTTTGTGCAAGTTCATATCAGAGAGTGTGTGTGTGCATGTGCATAGATGTCTGTGTTTACATGCATACAGCTGTCTGCTGGTATGTGCGTGCGTGCATGCGTATTTGTGTAATTTTTGCGAATACATACATACATACATATACATCTATGCATAAATACAAAGTGTGTCTTAGTGTCTGTGCCTGAATGGACAACAGACCAACCATAATTTATGGAGCACCACGGCTACGTCACTCTGACGCTACCTGAATGCCTAACTGCATACTGCAACAGAGAACCTGGGGCTCTTTGTTATTTTAAGAGAGAAAGAGCC
>NW_017729015.1:573402-581413 GCF_001723915.1 Gavialis gangeticus
TCTGTGTTTACATGCATACAGCTGTCTGCTGGTATGTGCGTGCGTGCATGCGTATTTGTGTAATTTTTGCGAATACATACATACATACATATACATCTATGCATAAATACAAAGTGTGTCTTAGTGTCTGTGCCTGAATGGACAACAGACCAACCATAATTTATGGAGCACCACGGCTACGTCACTCTGACGCTACCTGAATGCCTAACTGCATACTGCAACAGAGAACCTGGGGCTCTTTGTTATTTTAAGAGAGAGAGAGCCCAGGGAGAGCCCCAGGTTGGGGAAGACTGCTGTAGGAGACCTGGTCCAGGGTTGTGAGTGCTACAATAGGACAATGTCTGTGTTAGCAGTAGGAAGCTTATTGCAGTGTTGGTTGCTCCACAGTAGGACTGTAGACTGAACTCCTGCAGGGAAGACAAGGAACTGCTACAGGTAGGCTGCCATGGAGACCAGTTAGTGAGCCTTATTAGATAGCACACCTGGGGCCAGCCCTGTTGAGTCACCTGACTGGAAATGGGCAGGGCATGGGAGAAGGATAAGCCAGAGCCAGAGCCAAGGCAGTCAGTCTGGCCCTGGAAGCTGAAGAACGGGGGGGATGTGTGGGGAGATGCCTGTTGCTGAGAGATGGACTGTGAGCATGCTATGCCTGGAGACAGCCCGTGAAGGGCTGAGGCCCAGTAGCGGACTAAGGCCCATGGCTGGATAGGAGTTTTGGTATATGGCCAGAAGGCTAGAGGTTTAGTTCTAGCCAGAGTACTTTTTAGTTTTAGTCTTAACCGGTGATTTGGGTTTGCGACTGTCAGGGGAAGGCAGCGGTTCCAGTAGTGCCTGAGGGCACAGCAGTGTCTTGAGCCCTACCAGGGGCTAGGGCAGGGGCGCAAAAAATATGGTTCCCCTGGCCCCACCCTTCTCTGCCAATCAGTGGTGAGGGTGGGGCTGCATGATGGGCAGCCCTTTCTACCAATGGCTAGTGAGGGCCAGAGGTGCTGGGTACCCTTGGCCAATCAGGGGGCTTACGCCCCCAAAACATGAAAATACTGTACTTGTCTCAAAATGTGTGTACACACATGACTCTGTATGTAAACCTGTGTGCATGTATAGGCCTCCATATGTGTGCAGACAAGTATATCTGGAAGTGTGCAGGCACTTGTATATGTGTATACAGTTTTGTGTTTTCAGACATAACAGGTGCATCTGTAAGTCTGTATGCACATACATGTGTGTTTGAGTGGATACTTATGTACATGTGCAAACATATGTTTGCAGACATAAATTTGTGTTTGTACTTGTCCATGTGTACATACCAATCTGTGTCTGAATCTGATCAGAACATTTCCACCAATCAGATAACAGCTGGGAGGGGCTTGCTCTGCCCCTGCTCAGAGATGGGGGTAGCAAGGAGCCCCTGGACCTGATTGAAGACGGGGCTTTGCAGGTCTGGCAGACTTCAGGGGCGGGGCTTCCAGTGTAAATAAAAGCCCGGCATGCTCAGCATGCTGGGCAGACATGGTGAGGGATGGCGAGGAGAGAGGAGCTCCGGAGAAGACCATCATCGGGACCCCACCTGAGCCTCGATGGTGCGTGGATTGGTGCACAGTACTCAGGCTCTGGGGGGTGCCTGAGGCAGCTTGAGCCTGCAAACCCGGCAAGCTGCTGAGTGAGGCGGTGCATGGATCGGTGCACGGAGAGCTGGCCCTGGGAGCAGCTTGAGGCTGCTCAAGTTAGCCCCGGCTCTAGGCCAGGTAACCAGAGCCCTGCAGTATGGCTCAGCATTAAACTAAAAGAGCCCCTGTGTCCAGAGCAGGGCCTGGGAAGGGGAAAGATCCCCAGCGTGAGGCTGGGAACCGGAGCCAGTGGGGGCCTGGCTCCCATAGGAGCTCCCTGAGTGCCCAGCACGGGGCCCAGGGCCCAGAGGGAAGGACCCTCAACTCAAGGCCGACAGCTCCAGGAGGCCTGTGATGGTGTGGGGACACAGAGGCCAGATTGACAGCCCCCAGAGGAAGGACCGTGAGTTACCGGGAACCTGAGCCCCACAGGGGAGGTGTCCCCGGGCAAGGGACCCTGGGAGGAGTGGGCAAGGGGGAAGGCCCCACACACCCTCCACTCTCCAGGGTCAGAGGGGAGGAGACCCCAGATATACACTGGGGAGGGTTCTGTGGAACCCCCAGGGGGCCTAGCGGGAGAAGACCCTATCCCATTTGAGGGACCAAGTGGTTGGAACCCAGATAGGGTGTGTCTAATATCTGGTATAGTTACGTTTCCTATTTGGTATCTATTGTTATTGTTGGTGTTATAAATAGTTGGGTATATTAATTCTGTATAATGGGCTCTGTAAGGATGTCTTTATTAGCTAATGCATTTGTGGTAGAAACTTGCTGGATTGACTGTCCTGGGATTCACCCCTCTTCTGGGACTGAGGCACAAGTACTTACCCGAATGCCCTCCCTAGGGCAGACTTCCTCTTACTAACAGAACTTTATATGTATATTTGTATCTATACCTGTAATTGTATCTATCTTAAAGAATTTTGTATAGAAATGTTGGTAACTCAATAAATTGTATATAGTTAAGAACTTTGGGCCTGAGCTAACTCTATAGAGGAAAGAGGGATCCGCTCAAAATTCTGGCATCCCTCTCACAGCACCCCCTCCTGCCTACCCAACCTACCCAACTGAGAATAGGGCACACCCTTGGGTGTACCCAGGTTATGTGTGTATGCCGTAAGATGTGTATTTGTATGACTACATATGTTTCTGTGTGCATAACTGCATTTGTATTTGTACCTAAACTGCACATGCATGTATGCCATGTATGTATGCTTGTATTGTATTTTTATGAATGTGTGTATATATGCATATGTGTGTTTTTTCATGCACATTTGTGTGTCTAAATCTGAGGCATGTTTGCATCTGTACTTGTATGCATGAAGATGGTTGTGCTTGTGCTTATCCATGTGTTTGTATGCAATAAGGGCCAGAGTCTATTATGCCTTTTGGGTGTCTAAGGATGGGGACACATGTAACAACTGAACTATTCTAAAATGTTATTGATTGGGAACTGGTTCACAATTGTTGCAGGTCAGAGGTGCCCACACATACAGTGCTTCAGTATTCTAGATAGTACAGTCATCTTTTAGGCACTGAAGTGCTGGGGCTCTGACACCAACAGTTAGGAGTGAGCACCCAGCCATAACTGAGAGTCCCGGAGTTGGAAGACCTGTAGCTGAAGGGCATTTTCACTTTTCTGCTTTCCCTCCCATCTTAAACATGAATTCAGTCAAGTTCAATAAACTGGGCTTGACCAAACTGAGGTGTGATCAAGGTTGTCTCGGGGGGGGGGAGGGTGCAAATCAGGGTGACTGCCCTGGGCCCTGCGCTTTGCGGGGGGCCCTGTGAAGCTGGGCAGAGCAGCTGTGGCAACTCTACGCCGCTGGTTTCACATCTGGCTGCTCAGCACCATCCCCCTTCGCTGCTGAATCCACTGCCCCGGGCCCTGCACCCTGCTCGGGTCATCTCTGGGTGTGATTGCCTGACCTGGAGTGTGGGAAATGAGGGAGTGCTTGGTTCCAAGCCTTGGGTTCCCAGGGTCTGGGGGACATGATGAGGGGGTATAGTCAAGTAGGGAGTGAGGACACAGCTGGTTATTAGAATGATAGTTTTTATCTGAACAAACAGTGCAAGGGAGCTCATTGATTAACAAGTGCCAACAAAAGAAGAAAAAAAAGGAGGGGGCACAGTAAATTTCTTCTGGTTATCGGATGTCTGTCTGTGGCAGTGTGGGATGTCTGAAGGTCCAACCAGACTTGCATTATAGAACACTAAGGCTGCTTGCAGACATTAAAAAAAACACAACATGACAAACAGCGCTTTATTTTAACCTCTGCACACCCCCATGCTGAGCCCAGTACATGGCCAGACAGGCATCACGTTAGTGGGACCCAGCTCGCTTAACATCTGCATAGATTGGGCACTTTAGTAGGGCTTTTTGGGTGCTTTTATCTAATATCTGATTGAATCAACTTTAGAGAAGTGTCAAAAAGCCCCACTGAAGCCTGTGATCTATACAGATACTGTGGAACCAGGTTGAAGTAATGTGCTGCTGCTTCCAGTAAAGTGTGGGTTGTTTTTGTTTGTTTGTTTTTAATGTCTGCAAGCAGCCTTAGTATCCACACACAGAATTGATCCAGTTCACGTTGAAATGTTTCAAAAGAGTACTTTATTTTCCACTTTTGAGCCATTTCAGGCAGTTAAAGTGGGTTTAACAGGTTTATATGTCTATCTGTTTCAGGTCAAACTGCATTTAAACTGATTTGTGTTACATGTGTCCTTACTCTTAATAGACTTAAGTATCTAAGTGTGATTCTATTCTGTGCTGTTCAAGCCCTGAAAATCCATTAATATGCCTCTCTTGTAACTCCTTGTCATCTCACCCTTAATACTGAATCACAAAAAAGCAGAGAGGAGGAAGAAGATCCATCTTTTGTACCCTCTTTTCAGGGACTTCAGCAGGATGGAATAGAATTGCACTCATGTGCCTAAATCCACTTATGTGCCTAATATGTGGAATAAAATCTGGCCCCAAGTCTCTAAATGTAATTCCATTTCAATATGTGCAGCAGCTCCAAAACTGTTTCAGTGTCTAGATTCTTTAGGACAAGGAAAAGAAATTACATAAGCTGGTTTAAGTGATCAGAAACTGGTTCAAATCTGTAACACAACAGAAGTTCAGTGCACATAAACCACTTTCAAAATGTCTGAAACTGGTTTAAGATAAACCTGGATGGATGTATTATCAGATTTAACTGATTTAGGTTAAATCAGTTTATTGAACTTCTGTCCCAGATCCCCTCCAGATTCAAGTTAACTCACAGGCCCCCAGAATCCCAAGATGCTTTGCACTTCCCCTGCAAACTCCTCTTTGCTTAGTGGCCAGGTCAGACTGGGCCACTGCAGGCATGTGTCTGCATTTCTGGAATCAAGTGAATGCTGGTTCACCTACCTATTGGTGCAATCTATGCAGTTTAGACTAAACTGCAAAGATTGAATCAACTCAGCCTTTGGTTTTTTGACTGTCTGTACTTAGTCTAGTTGTCTAATTCTGCCTGAGCTCTGTTGTGATCCAGTTCCATTTTGGGAAGCTCATAAACACCACCTAAGTTCCCAAATCATTCAATAGTAAAAAACCCACATAGAGTAATTGTTTGACGTCATGGTGGTGGTGGTCATCTTTTGCTCAATGCCCTAATGATTAAGGCATTTTCCCAGGACATGGGAGAGACTGATTCTTGATCCTTCTCAGATTAAGACGATTCAAACCTATATCTCCCATTTCCCAGGAAAGTGCCCAAACCACTAGGCAATATCTAGGTAGGCCTGAGGGCATCGTCAGTCCTTCCTGTTGAAACCTGTAAGGAATACAAGAGTCATGGAGTCAGAAGGAATCTGTGCAAGAGGGAAAGTGACTTTTTTGCCATTTTTTTCTGATGACTATTGCAAAATACACAAGCAGCACTGAGGACACTTAACATTCAGAAGACAAAAGTCCTCCATCAACAAGATCTTAATAAGCAGCCCCCAGCTCCAGTAATTCAGATTCCTGGTGAAACTCTGGAGAATGTTCAGTATTTCCCATACCTCAGAAGCCATCTCTTGCATAAGGCTTACATTGACGAAGAAATCCAACGTCACCTCAAATATGCAAGTGCAGCCTTTGGATGCCTGAGGAAACAGGTGTTCAAAGATCATGACATCAGATCCGAAACCAAGCTTTTGGTTTATCAAGCAGGTGTAATCTCCACCTGACTGGACAGAGCGGAGACGTGGACAATGTACAGGAGACACCTCAAGTCATTGGAGACGTACTATCAATGCTGCCTTCGGAAGATTCTTCAAATCTAGTGGGAAGACAGATGCACGAACATTAGCATCCTCTTGCAAGCAAACACACACAAGCATTGATGCAATGATCATTCAACATCAATTTTGTTGGGTTGGCCATGTCATCTGGATGTCTGACTCCAGACTCCCAAAGCAGATTCTATTCTCCCAGCTCAGTCAAAGCATGCACTCAAAAAGAGGGCAGAGAAAGCCCTGCAAGGATGCCAACTTGAAAAAAGTGGACATCAACATCAGCTCATGGGAGACTATCACCCAGGACCACCCCAAATGGAGAAAGAGTCTGCTGCAAGATTCTCAGTACTTTGAAACCTAATAATGACAACAGAAGATGGAAAAGCAGGAGTGGCAGAAAATGCATGTTCCAGACCAAATCAAGAATCCAGAGCCTCCCACCCCACACAGAAACATGTGCCCAAATTGCAACAGAGTCTGATCCCAAATTGGCCTTGTCAGCCATATTCGGACCCACAGATAGGACAATCATGGAAGTCGGTCATCCTCAACTGTGAGGAATTTCCAAAGGAGAAGAAGAAACAGCATTGGGAACAGGGGCCAAAAACCAGGGCTCCCCCCTCTTAGGAGGGTGCATTCTGACCGTAACAAGTAAGCAGATTAAGTAACTTTAAAAGAAATTGAATACATATGGGTGTAAGCAGATAATTTAACTCTTTCAGGTCCTCTCTACACACTGTACAGAAGGAAATAAAGTCACCTGCCCAGGCCATGCCTGTAACGGAGTCAGGGACTCCTGTTACTTTAAGAGGAGAAAGCAGTAGGCTAAAGCACAGGTTTTCAAGCTTTTTCTTATTGCATACCCCCTTCCAGTTTTACCAGCTGCACGCATACCCGTACCAGCATACAGTTTATATTTTAACCCCTTAAATGCCAATTATTATTATAATGAAAATTAAATCTGCCATTACACAATTGCTCCTGAGGACCCCCCAGAGATGTCTTGCATACCCCAGGGGTACATGTACTACAGTTTAGGAACACCTGGGCTAAAGCATTCAGCAGGAGATAGCTGAAATGGGGCAAGCTGCATTTTGGATAAGCAGCTGGGAGAGACAGCCCAGCAGTAGGGATGCAGACCTCGAGGCCTAGTACTGCTAGGTAACCAGGGAGGTCTGCAGGGCCAAAGCTGCTTGTTAGGCTGACCAAAAACAACTGTGCCCATTTTCAAAGGCAGCAGGCAGATGACTAGAAGGGGCAAGGCTTGGCTGTACATAAGCCCAGCTTCTGGGCTGGGGCTGGCAGTCCTCTGCTTTAGGCTGCAGGAGAAAGAGCCGACGGCAGAGCTGGCTGTCAAATATCCTGTGAGCTGGGGGATCAAGTCAGCTCCTGGGGGGACTGGGGCAACTGTTATAGCCTTGAGGGCATTTGGGATGAGTTGTAACCAGAAGGTTAACACTTTGTTGCAGTTACTATTATTTTTTTGCATGTTTATGTTTAAACACTAGAGGACTACATATATAAACAGCTATACCCTGTACAGGAGAGATCATGCTGAAAAAAGGGGCGGGGTGTAGCTCTCTGTGTGAAGAAGAGCTACATATCCCTACAAGCTGAGATTGGCACTCAAGGAGGATGACTGGAGACCTTCTGGGTTGGAATATAAGGCGGATGTGGTGAAGGGGATACAATGGTAGGAGCCTACTACAAACCTCCAAATCAGGAACAAGAAGAGCTTGACCATGAATTTGCCAGGGAACTGGCCGAGGCTGCACACTCTTGGTGCATGGTTGTCATGGGAGACTTCAACTACCTGGACAACTCATGGGAAGAGCACTCAGTCAAATCCGATTGGTCCCAAAGCTTCCTCACATGCGTGGATGAGCTTTATCTGTCTCAAGAAGTTTATGGGCCAGCAAGAGTTAAGGTGCTGCTGGACCTGGTACTGGCCAAAGGGGATGATCTAATCAGTGATCAGGAATTGAAGTGAAGCTGGGTGACTGGAAAAGGGCCAATGTGGTTCCCATTTTCAAAAAAAGGAGGAAGGAGGACCCAGGAAACTATAGGCCACTTAGTCTTACCTCGATCCTGGGTAAGCATTTTGAGAGAATTATTCTGGCACATGTCCGCGAGGGGCCAGCAGGGGAGATTATGCTTAG
>NW_017729015.1:586413-609307 GCF_001723915.1 Gavialis gangeticus
AGGCTACGGGACCTGAACCTGTTCAGCCTCCACAAGAGAAGGCTGAGGGGGGATCTAGTGGCCTGTTACAAACTAGTCAGAGGGGACCAGCAGGCATTGGGGGAGTCCCTGTTCCCCCGAGCACAGCCAGGAGTGACCAGGAACAACGGTCACAAGCTGGCAGAGGGTAGATTTAGGTTAGACATCAGAAGGCGCTATTTCACGGTCAGGGCGGCTAGGGTCTGGAACCAACTTCCAAGAGAGGTGGTGCAGGCTCCTACCCTGGGGGTTTTTAAGAAGAGGTTAGATGAACACCTTGCTGGGGTTGTTTGACCCCAGTACTCTTTCCTGCCATGGCAGGGAGTCGGACTAGATGATCTTCTCAGGTCCCTTCCGACCCTAGAAACTATGAAACTTCTGGAAGATCCAATACAGAAACAGCATCCCAGCTGCTCCTGTGAGGATGTAGGTGATGAGCAGGGGATACAGCACTTGGAGCCAGAAGCCAGCTCTATCATCCAGGACACCAAGGACATCTCCATAAATTCTGTGCATTGCAGTGCTGGAACCAAGTGCAGGGTTTGGCCCAAGATGTTGAAACTCTTCTCAACTTGCTTTAACAACCTGCAACTAACTGTTTTCTTCATTTACAGTTGAAACAGGAAAAGCAGGACTTGGTCCATATTTTAGTGTAGCAACTATGAGGCAATTTAACGGTGGGCTTAACCAACTTAGGAACATCATGAACCACATCTTTGGTGTTGTAACAGGCCATAAACAAACTCCATCCTTGAGCTTATGGAATCCAGGATAGACCCTCGGTGCAGAAATGTTGCTAAAAAGGAGGGGACAGAGTAACCATAAAGGGATTGTCATCACCAGGGTTTCACTGTACAGTCCAGAGGGCAGGCACACCCCACAAAAAGAAGTCTCATCTAAAATACGAGGAAATAATTAACAAGGTAACACAAAGTGCCATCTGGGCATTCAGAACAGGATTGTGGCTACTTAGCTGAGATTTAGATGCTTGTAAAAGCAGACAGTTTCCAAAACTTCTAGAGTTTATCCTCTATTATTAGCTCAGCCATTCTGCTTTAGATTACCACTTGAATTAGCCAGATTTAAAAATGGAATTTACCTGTGAAAATCCTTAGCTTTTCTGTTTCATTCACAGAGCAGCTGAATTTCTTCAGTCCCACACAGTGAAAGCTAGATTAGGCCCGGGGACCTGGCTGTCATCAGAGCGAGCCTGCTCTTGGGAAGCAGGAGGAGTGGCAGCTTCCAGTGAGGGAAGCAGCAACCCCACCTCTGACTGTGGATGGTGAGAAGCTGTAATGAGGGTTTTGAACATTCATTTTCAATTGCTCTAAACGAAGTAATGCCCCCTATGTTTTGATAGCGCTGAAGTTTAGTAGCAGATGAAAAAACCACAAAAATTGTATCTTATAATGTCCCTTACTGTTTCCTGCTAATCACACTCATGCCTCCCTCTCTGCTTCTGGCCTGCTAGCCAAGAAAAACAGAAAAGAAGATATGGTGCAAAAGACTAATGAAAAATAGAAACATAAAGGGGGTGATTTGTTTGGTTTGTGTTTGCACAGCTTTGAAACCCAGGGAAGCACAAACAATGCCTGCAAGACACAAGTGAGTGCACATGTTTGTCTTCAGTTTGGCTTCCTCCACATCAGCACTGCCCCCCCCCCCCCATACCGTAACACTACTTAGAGGGAGTTCAGCAAGTCAGTGCTTGCTCCATTCCTATCACTCTGGGCCGTGTGGGGCTGCTTCTTCTAGGGCGTTGCATGTTTATCAGAGCGATTTCCTGGAACCAAAAAAATGCAGTGTCAGTTCCATCCTTAGGGAGGGCATATGCAAACGTCCAACAGCTAAGACTGTCATGGCTTGATTGCTACCTTCTGCTGAGACCCTGTTCTCGAACCTGGTGATTTTGCAGGCTGCAGTGGTCCCAAATCTGCCTGGACCGGTTGTAATGATATTTCCTGCTGTGTCCCTTTGACTCCTGCTTTATTCGAATGTGGGAGAAGAATCAACACTTTGGGCAATAGCTTGGGAAAGACAAAGCAAGTTTGCAGTTTGTCCATTGTGTTTCCAGGCCAGCCTGCTGGCTGTTTGGTGTATGACTGTTGGGAGAGGGAGCCTTCAGCTTCCAGGTGAGCAGTTCAAATTTAGCTGTGGTCATGCATACAAACACTAAGTAGTTTGAAGGGAATGGAGAGTTTCTCTGCACCTAAAGATTATCTGGATTTGAACAACTACTATGGATGCCCCTGACATTTGGATTCCAGGCTTACTACCTCTGCCTGCAGTGCTGACACAGCACCACATAGTAACAGAATTAATCCAGCCCTACATGGGGAGATCCCACACCTCAGCACATTCTGTAGTGCTGACAAAAGAACATCCCTTGGTCAGCCCTGTATCTCCATTCTTGCCACTTGTTTCTAGAGGTGGAGGGGTATAAGAACAGGACATAGTGCTCTCCACCACAGGCTTAGAGGGAGGTAGTAAGAGAAAGGCTCCAGTTTGCCTCGTCAGCTGAAGCCCCGTCAGCTGAAGTCAGGAGCATCTGGACCTGAATCCACTTTTAGCCATTCTTTTCCAGCTGCCTGGTGCCCTATATATCCTGGCAGTGACATTTTGCTCATGCCACCCCAGCTGCCTTTGCTGAACCCTTGCTAGAAGGCTCAGTGGAGGAATTGGACATGTTTCTTTGACTCCAGAGGAGCAGTAGGGTGTCAGAAACTACAAGTGTCTGATTTTGTCATTAACTAAAAAGTCTCAGCTCTAATTTGTCTGATTTTTTCATAGAAAATAATTTCCTCTCTCAGCTGGAGAGAAGCTGTGCTCCCCGTTCAGTTTTAGACTTGTGTTGCAGGCCCAGGCTGCTGTGGAAGAATTGCATGACAGGCTTTTAGCACAAATCTCTCCAAGCATGAGGTTTGGGTATATAGAATCACAGAGAAGTACGTCTTGAGGGATGTCTGGTTCTTCCCTATCTAAACCGTCCTAAGCAAATCCTTCTCTAACCTATTACAAAAACTAACCTCTCATGCAACCAGAAATCATAGTACCCTACCCTGCCATAGCTAAAGCAGGGGGACAGTGATGGCCAATGTCATGCTTCTGCAAGCGTTCTTAAAATACACTCAAAAGATCCAAGGAAGAGGGCCACGCTCCCTCACTACAGAGGACGGCAAACATCCCACAGTCTGTACCAGTCTGATTATGGTGTAAAATTCCTTCCTGATCCCAAATGTGATGATCGGTTTGACCCTGAGCAGGGGGGCAAGACCCTCTAGCCAGAAACCTAGAAACTCAGTACCTCTGATGAAGGGTTAAAAATGAACATACAAATAAAACCCTGATACATGCAGCAGTAAGAGAGGAAAACAGATTCCCTCCTGGCCCCATGCAGCAAGCAGCAAAGCCGAGAAGCATGGGAACATAGTACAGCATAGGCATAGCTGCTCCTAGATAATTCCTGACCAATGCTTATCCAACCTCTTCTTGAACACACCCAAGGATGGGAATTCCACAGCTTCCCTAGGCAGTCTACTCCACTGCCTCACTGTTCTAACAGTGAAGCAGTTTTTCCTGATACCAAGTCTAAACCTGCTTTGGTGCAAGTTCAAGACATTGGCTCGCATCCTGTTCTTTGCAGCTAGAGAGGAAAGGTGTTCTCCCTCATCTTGATGACAGCCCTTCAGATATTTGCAGACTGCTATCATGTCCCCTCTTGTATACATTTTCTATGAGCTGAACATGTCTATTTCCTTCAACCTCTTCACATGACTTGCCTTCCAAGCCCTTTATCATTTTTGTCACCTGCCTCTGGATCCTCTTGAACTTTTCCATGTCCTTTTAAAGATGTGGAGCCCAAAACTGTACACAATACTCTAGATGAGGCCAAGTGAAGAGGCCTCATACCTCCTGTATGTTGCCCCTAATGCTACTATTGATGCAGCCAAAAAACCCATTCACCACTTTTGTGGCTGTATCACACTGCAGACACATATTGAGTCTGTGATCCACCAAGACTCCTAGATCCTTTTCCTTAGTGCTGCCATCCAGCCTGGTGTAACCCATTTTATATTTGTGTTTTTGATTATTCTTCCCCAGGTGTAGCATCTTGCATTTATCAGCATTGAACTTCATCCTGTTAACTCCAGCCCAACTTTCCAATCTGTCAAGATCTTTCTGAATTGTGCTCCCGTCCTCCACTTGCAATCCTTCTTAATTTAGTGTCATGTGCAAATTTGCTTAAGAAGCTCTCTATTCCAGCATCTAAAGCATTAATAAATATTGAACAACACTGGACCCAGGACTGACCCCTGTGTGACTCCACTCCAAACCTCCTGCCATTCTGACATGGATCTATTTATAATTACAGGTTTCCCTCGATTTATGCGGGTTCTTTATATGCAGATTCGCTCTTATGTGATGAGCATATTTAGACCCCTAATTTGTTATATGCAAGGTAAATTTGCTCTTATGCGATCAGCATAGTTCCCTCCCCCACCCAAGCAGGTAAGTCTGTGGGGGGAGGGGAAAGGGCCCTGGCCCCACTCACCCCAGCCCCGGCTGACGTCTGCTGGGAGGGCAATACAGTAGTGTGCAAGCAATCCAGAAAGTTTTTGGAGAGCGTTGGGGACAACTTCCTGGTACAAGTGCTGGAGCAGCCAACTAGGGACCATGCTTTTCTTGATCTGCTGCTCACAAACAAGGAAGAATTTGTGGGGAATGTAGTATAGTGGATGGCAAGTTGGGCAGCAGTGACCACAAGATGATTGAATTCAGGATCCTGAGGAAAGGAAGGATGGAGAGCAGCAGAGTAAGGAATATGGACTTCAGGAAAGCAGACTTTGACTCACTCAGGGAATTGATGGTCAGGATCCCCTGGGAAGCCAGACTGAGGGGGAGAAGAGACCATGAGAGCTGGCTGTACTTTAAAAAAGCTTTACTGAGAGTGCGGGGACAAACCATCCTGATGTGCAGGAAGACTAGTAAGTATGGCAGAAGACCAGCTTGGCTTAGCAGGAAACTCTTCAGTAAACAAATCATAAAAGGAAGCTTATAAGAAGTGGAAACTTGGACAAATAACTAGGGAAGAATACAGGAGCATTGCTCAGGCATGTAGGGATGAAGTTAGGAAGGCCAAAATGCAATTGGAGTTGCAGCTAGCAAGGGACATGAAGGGTAACAAAGAGGGGTTTCTACAAGTATGTTGTTAGCGCAAGGAGGATCAGGGAAAGTGTGGGTCCCTTACTGAATGGGGGAGCCAACCTTGTGACAGAGGATGTAGAAAAGCCTGAAGTGCTCAGTGCCTTAATAGCCTCAGTCTTCACAGGCAGGGCCATCCTGGGGGGGGAGGGGAAAATCAGGGCAATTGCCCCGGGCTCCGTGCTTTAGGAGGCCCCATGGACAGTGCTGTATAGGCCCCATTGTGGCTGCAATGTGTCACAGCTGCCAAGCGCCACCGGCTCTGCTGCTGCACCAAGCACTGCCAGCTCCAGCTGCTCGCTACCACCCTGGGCCCCACACAGGCTGATGTGCCCTGGGCCCTGCCCACCCCCAGGGTGGTTCTGTGTACAGGCAAGGTCAGCTCCCAGACTACTGTACTGGGCAGCACAGTTTGGTGAGGTCAGGAAATGAGACAGGTGTGGCCCAGCCCTGAGGAGCAGGGCTGGAGGCAACAGTTTACTGCCAGACACAGAGGAAGCAACATCTCCCAGAGGAGCTGCTGCTCTGAGAACAGCTCAGAGGTAAGGGTGAGGCTATGGGGAAGAAGGAGGCCTTACTGGTCCCAGGAGTGACCTAAAACTGCACCCTGCTGGGATAGGGAGGCCTGGTGGTCCTGCCTGTGGTGGGGCAGGGCCAGGGCCAGGAAATGCCAGGTTCGAGGACCATCCCAGTGTAAAGTGGCCTGGGGTGCCTAAACCCCTGCCCCCACCATCCGGTGGGTCACGTGATAACACCAGAGGGAGTAGTGGGGCCAGGGACACCTGAGCCTATTGGGGTGCAAAACCCTGAGGAGGAGTAGTGAAGGCCAGGTAAACTTTGACAAGTGCCCTGAGCCTGAAGGGGTGGAAGACCCTGGAGAGGGTCAGTTGAGGCCCTGGTGAGAGGGAATGAGTGGTGGGCCAGGCATGCCGACAAGTGGCACCTGAGTCTGCACGAGTGTTCGATCCCAGAGTATGGGGTGGAGTAGGGAGTGGCAGTTACGAAGCCCTGTGAGTGAGGGGCATGAGTTGGGGCCCTGTGGACAGGGACTTGAGTGGAGGCCCAGCTAGCATGGGGGCCTGAGGTAGGTCCAGGTAAGCCTTTGGGTGCCTGAGGCTGTAGGCGGCCTGGAAGCCAACTGGAGCACGGTGGTGGCGGAGCCGCGAGGAGAACAGGGGTGAGCCATCAGCTCCTTGATGGAAAGCAGCTGGGGGGAGTCAACACAGTATTGTGTGAACTGCCCAGTGCTCGCTCAGATGAGGGTAGTGGGAGATGCCCAAAAAGCTACACATTTGCTGGCTGGGGAGTGAAGATAGCAAGCCTGAAGACCCTTCAGGAGAGGGCAGGGTGAATGTGGTCCCCAGGAGAGAAGGGGTGGTACGAGTGATGCCCAGGAAGGGCAGGATGAAAGAGACCGGGTGAGTCCCGGTACAGCGTAAGAGGCCTCAGTGAGAGGGAAGTGGTATGAGCCCTAGCAGGGCAGAATGTGAGAGGCTCAGTACTGTGATGAATTGGGCCCAGCCTCAGGCCGGAGCTTAGCACAGCTGTGAGCAACATCTGTGAAGCATGGGGCATGTATAGGGATGGTCAGAGCATGTACATTTGGCCCTTGTCAATGAAGCAGTCAAAGGGCAGCTCCCTGCCTAATTGTGAACATAATTATCTTTGACCAAGGCATGGCAGGAGAGTAGGCAAGTGGCATGGCCCAAAAACAGGTGGGTGGCAAGCACAATGCTGGTCTGGGAGTTCCCACTTGTCATAATTTACTAGGGGCAAAGTCATGCTTGACTGACCTGATTATCTTCTATGATGAGATGACTTGCTTTGTGGATGTGGGGAGACTGGTGGATGTGGTATACCTTGACTTCAGCAAGGCTTTTGATATGGTCTCCCACAACATTCTCCCAGGCAAGCTAAGGAAGTATGTGCTGGATGAATGGACTGTAAGGTAGATAGAAAACTGGCTACATCATTGGGATCAGAGGGTAGTAATCAATGGCTGTATGTCTAGTTGACATCCGGTATCAAGTGGAGTGCCCCAGGGGTTGGTGCTAGGGCCCACTTTGCTCAATGTCTTCATCAATGACCTGGAAGATGGCATAGAGTACACCCTGAGCAAGTTTTCATACAACACCAAACTGTGGGGAGTAGTGGCTACACTGGAGGGTAGGGCTAGGATTCAGAGTGCCCTAGACAAATTGGAGGATTGGGCCAAAAGAAATCTCATGAGGTTCAACAAGGACAAGTACAAAGTCCTGCACTTAGGATGGAATATCCCATGCACTGGTACAGGCTGGGGGCTGACTGGCTGGGCAGCAGCTCTGCAGAAAAGGACCTGGGGATTACAGTGGACAATAAGATGAATATGAGCCAGCAATGTACCCTTGTTGCCAAGAAGGCTAATGGCATACTGGGCTGCATTGGTAGGTTAGATATTAGGAAGAATTTTCTCACTAGGAGGGTAGAATAGGTTACCCAGAGAGGTGGTGGAAGCTCCATCCTTAGAGATTTTCAAAACCTGGTTAGACAAAGCTTTAGCTGAGATGATCTAGTTGGGGATGGTCCTGCTTTGAGCAGGGGGTTGGACTAGACAACCTCCTGAGGTCCCTTTCAGCCCTATTTTTCTATGATTCTATTCTATGAAAGGCACTGAAGACTTGCTATCAGGGGAATGTAACCCAGGGCAAGAGGAAGCATGGCTGCTTTGACAGTAAGTTACTATTGATGTTTGGACTCAGTGCGGATTTAGTTTTATGTTATGGCCTGTGTGCTTATTCTGTTGTTACAGTTTAATCTGGTGGTTTGGGTTTGGGACTGTCAGGGGTTGGCAGAGGTTGCAATAGTGCCTGAAGTATGCAGGTGTCCTGAGCCCACGAGGGGTTAGGGGCCCAGGACGCGGAGTGGGCTTTGGCTTGAAAGTAGACAGCAGCCAAGAGACAGCCAAAGTAGGCTGTGCCCAGAGCAGGGTGGAGACAGGACCAGGGGCCCAGACAAACAGAGCCAGAGTAGATTCAGTGCCCACAGCAGGGCAAGGACAGGACCAGGAGTGTCTGAGAAGGAGTGACATCAGGGCCAGGGGTCCAGGATCCAGGGAAGAGAGAGAGGGTCTGGAACCTGGAAGCTCAGTCTGGCATAGTGGACTGGAGCTAGAGTGCCCAGCAAAAGAAGAGGGGCAGAGGCTGAGAAGGCCAAGGCCCTGACAAGGGAGCAATGGCACAGTAACACCTGTGAGGCATGGGCGTGGTGTAAGGGGCAGCTGGAGCCATGTAATAGGCACCTTAAGGCCACAGGTGCCGTGGGGTGGTGTGAGTTGGTCAGGAGGACCCACTTAGCCAAAGAAGGGCAGAACTGAGACCAGAACAGGATCTGGAAGGAACCTGCTGACAGCTAAAAGAACTGGGGTTCGCTGTAAGACCCTAAGGCAGCCTCCCTTTCGAGCAAACAAATACATTGATGTGTAGCAGGCAAGTGAGAAGGGGAGGACACCCTAGAGCTGGAGCAGGGCAGGGATTGTGAACCTAACAACAAGTAAATCCATGCTGGCAGCTCATGATCGGCCTTTCCTATTTGGGATGCTTGTAAATAAACTTCCTTTTGATATGCTCCAGTAATGTCCCAGGTATCAAGGTGAGGCTAACCAGTCTGTAATTCCATGGGTCCTCCTTCTTCCCTTATCTGCCTTTCTGCCATCTCTACAGTCACCCACATTTCACAGTCTCCAGGAATAGGGGTTGCTGGCTCTTTTGGACTAGCCTGCATGAGACTCCCAGAGAAGCTGAGAAATATCATGCCCCTCTATCTTGTTTGTGCGGCCACTAGTGAGTGAACAGGTTCTTTTACCTTCAAACTCAAGGGCAGGCATCTGCTTTGCTCCTTCCTGCATGGGTACTAGTGTTTCCCTTGGGGTGCAGCCAGTTGCCCTGGGTGCTCACATAGAGGGGGCACATGATCAGCAGCTACCCTCCCCGCACCTCCTAGGCCCAGGTGCTGCAGCCAGCCCAATTCTTCCTGCTGCCTCTACTCCCATGCTGCCCAGGGCACAAAACCTGGCTGTTACTTGTCTGGGTGGAGCTATCAGTCGTGTCCTAAGAAAGATAGGAGAAAGCCTCTGCAATTAAGGCCTGTCGCTTGTTATTTCATAGATTTCATAGATTTCATAGACATTAGGGCTGGAAGGGAGCTCAGAAGATCACTGAGTCCAGCCCCCTGCCCTAAGGGCAGGAAGTCAGCTGGGGTCATAGGATCCCAGCAAGATAAGCATCCAATTTGCTCCTGAAGGTGTTCAATGTAGGTGCCTGAACCACCTCCGATGGCAGGCTGTTCCAGCCCTTGGGGGCTCGGACAGTAAAGAAATTCTTCCTTATGTCCAGCCTGAAATGGTCTTGTAGTAGATTATGACCGTTTGACCTCGTCATCCCTTGGGGCGCTCTGGTGAACAGACGTTCCCCCAGATCCTGGTGGTCACCCCGGATAAACTTATAGGTGGCCATCAGATCACCCCTGAGCCTGCGCTTTTCCAGGCTAAAGAGCCCCATGGCTCTCAGCCTGTCATCGTAAGGTCTGTTTTCATGACCTCTGATCATATGCGTGACTCTTCTCTGGACTCTCTCAAGCTTCTCCACATCCTTTTTGAATTGTGAAGCCCAAAACTGGACGCAGTACTCCAGCTGCGGCCTCACCAAGGCCAAGTACAAGGGGAGAATGATGTCCTGAGATTTGCTTGAGAAGCATGCATGGATGCAAGCCAGCGTTTTGGTCGCTTTACTAGCCGCAGCATCGCATTGCAGACTCATGTTCATCTTGTGGTCAATGATGACCCCCAAGTCTCTTTCTTCCGTAGTGCTAGCCACTGTAGCACTGCTGAGCTTATAAGGATGCTGCAGGTTTTTCTTCCCAAGGTGGAGAACCTTGCATTTTTCGATAATAGACCCTTCTTTAAAGGTTCACAAAATATTTCCTCTGATTCAGCTTCTGCACAACAAGAGACATAAACAGCTTGTTTTACAGACAGATTCTAAGGCCAACCATGGCAACACATAAGCCAGTTAACCAGGAAATACCACTCATTAGAAACAAAGCTTGGTGCTTGTGATTTGCAAAGTCCCAATACAACTGTAGACTCTCCCTCTGCCTGAAGAAGGGTGTTTGTATCCGAAAGCTTGCAAAATTTTTTTCCCCCCATTATTTAGTTGGTCTAATACAAGATACCACATTTACACAAATGACTTACAAAAGGGTTTGTGACTAGTGCCACCTCAGAGGAATGTGACCCAGGACTGTGGTTTTAGGCTGTCTTAGGGGTAGGTTACTGACTGGGGAGAAGTGGAGTGGTGCCCCATTCCTTTTAGCCTGAGTAAGTTTGTTGTTCACCTGGGTACAACGCAATGTGAGTAATGGGGTCTGTAGTTCTGATTCTATTACCTGTCAAATTGGTCACGTAAAATTATTTAGGAAGATAAATCTGGGGATAGTAGTAGTAGATACATTGGAGGGTAGGGCTAGGATTCAGAGAGACCTCAGCAAATTGGAGGATTGGACCAAAAGAAATCTCATGAGATTCAATAAGGATAATTGCTTAGTCCTGCACTTAGGATGGAAGACTCCCATGCACTGGTACAGGCTGGGGACCAACTGTAAGCAGCAGCTCTGAAGAAAAGGACCTGGGGGTTACAGAGGACAGTAAGCTGAATGTGAGCCAACCGTGTGCCCTTATTGCAAAGAAGGCTAATAGCATACTGGGCTGCATTGGTAAGAGCATTGCCAGCAGATTGAGGGAAGTGATTCTTTCCCCCTATTCAGCACTGGTGAGGCTACTGGAGTACTGTGTCCAGTTTTGGGTCCTCCACTACAGAAATGATGTGGACAAATTGGAGAGAGTTCAGTGCAGGGTAATGAAAATGGCTAGGGGGCTTGGGCACATGGTCTCTGAGGAGAGGCTGAGAGAACTGGGTTTATTTAGTCTGTAGAAGAGACGAGAACTGGGGTGGGGGGGTATTAATAACAGCCTTCAGCCACATGCAGGGTGGTTCCAAAGCAGATGGAGCTGGACTGTTCTCAGTAGTGGCAGATGACACAACAAGGAACAATGGGCTCAAGTTGCAGCAAGTGAAGTTTAAGTGAGATATTAGGATAAACTTTCTCACCAGGAGGATAAGTAAAGCACTGGAACATATTACCCAGAGAGGCTGTGGAGTCTCCATCCTTGGACGTTTTTAAGACCTGGCTAGACAAAACCTTGGTTGGAATGACCTAGTTGGGGATGGTCCTCTTTTGACCAGGAGGTTGGACTAGATGGCCTCCTGAGGTTTCTATCAAACCTAATTTTCTATGATTTTATGAATGTGATTAACTTCTGCCCTCTGATATGGGAATTCATTTTTCTATCTGCCAACAAAATAATGACATACTCTTTTTTTGATAATTGAAAATTGTTCACCAGTTTCTGCAGCAGATCAGTCTTGGTCATCGACAGATTGCTGCAAATATTCACCATGTGAAGTCTGTACAGTGTTGACTACCTGAGTCACATGGTTTTGTTTCTGTTTACTAATTGAATGACTCATACAATTGATTGAGATATCATGAACTGAATTTTAGGAATGAAAAAAGTACCTGAAATTCAGCAAATGTATTTAAACTTGCAATGAATTTCCTGTGAATATTAGTGCTAGTAAAGTACGTGCTTTCGAGTGTTAGATGATGATGAACATGAGAGGATTTGGAAACACCAGTTAACGTGTATGACTATCTCATGGAGAGAAATGGCTGAGCAATAATGTGGTAACTTATTGAGAAAGTCAGGATAAGAACCAGTGGATGGAAGTTAAATGTAGAAATTAAAAATACAACATCAATATTTAGGAAGAGTTTGAGAAACTGCCCAGTAAAGTAGTGGAATCTTTGTCATTGTATATCAGGAGTGTCAAAGATCTGGCTCACAGAGCCCCTTCACCTGCGCCCTGGTGCAGCCCCACAGTTTGTGTTGACCCACATGCCACCAGGTCAGCCCGACACACAAGGCTCAGGAAGCAAGCCTCAGGTGACCCCTACTCTAGCTGGTTTGGGATTCTTGCTGAAAAAAGAAATGTTTTGCAGTTGCTATGGCTGTGGGGGACGGGATTTTGCAGAATTTCCACAATCTCAGCAAATTATTTGTTTATTAAATGGGAAATCTTAAGCTTTCAGCATATTATAAGTTTTGGCCCACCTATTCATTGAGTAAAACTGCTACCTTTTTGTCATGATTGATACTATGAGCTTTTACATCTTCCCAGACTCTCAGTGCTGATGAGCTGGCCATTGACTGAGTTATCAAACAAACCCATTCTTGCCAAACAGCCAGCCTTTTTAAAACTTTTTAATATCTTCTTTAAATAACAGGAATCTTTAAATAACAATTCCTCCTAGTCCTAGTGACTGTGTTTTTTTTTCCACTGACCCTGAGTCTGTGACATCATTTCCTATTTTCCTACACCCCTGGATTAGGCTTTTTCATTTCCTGGCAAGCGTCTTTGCCATTTACACAACGTATATTGTATGAAATTACTATGGAGTCCAAATTACCTTGTATGTTAATTAGGTATGATGTGCAAAGTTCAGCTACATATACATGCTGCTGCTCTGCAGGTTTTTGGTCACTTCTGAAACACAAGAGAGGGTTTGTGATGTACAGTACATAGATCCTTTTGGGTTCTGGAACAAGCTGCTGCTGTGGGAATTTTCAGTTGTACTATGGAACACTTCAAGGGTTTTATCTGGGAGCAAGTGTTCATTACTAGCCTAGCTTTTTCTAGTAGCCTTTTCCTGAGATTTTCTAAATACAGATTAATGAACTACAGCTACTTCCCTGTCATTGCAGCAGTAGGACATTAGCAGAGCCTTCATCTCCCCTGCTTTTACATATGACATGCAAGAGGGTGGGATTGATATATTGGGGATTATGCCTTGTAGTTGTGTGGGAGAGTTTGAAGTAGTCATTATGGGCACATCCCAGTGAGCGCACACGTATGGTTTGTGGTGCCTCAGAGCAGTTTGAGTTGCTGCAAAGCACACGTGGTGCCTGTGCACCCATGTGTTGTGCTGCTAATTTGCAGTGTGGAGGTTTTTTTGACACCAGAAGATCCTGTGCTGCTCAAAAAAACGGTGGGCCGCATGCAACAGCAGTGTGCGCTGCCAGAAAATGAGCCTGGCTGGCCAGAGCCATGCACTGGCTGCCAGCCAGGCTCTGAGTGGCCGACTCAGCACTGCAGCTGCCCTGGAAAGCCCTCAGGATTCAGGTAAGGCTGCTGGGGCCAGCACAGGATTCAGGTAAGGCTGCTGGGGCCCCACCCAGGTTACTTTGCCATGTGCCAGAGTGCACATGCAGGGGCATGCTAGGGGACAAATAGCAGTGGCACAAATATGTGCCACTGCTGTTTGTCCCATGGCAAATGCATGCCCCTGCATGTGCACACTTGTGGGGACATGCCCTATGTGAGTCCCTTGGATTAACCATTGCCCATGAATGCAGGGGACTGGACTCACTTCCTTCCAGTCTGAAACTCTGAAGTTCTCCATATCAATTGGGAAATTTCTTGCATTCTTTTTTATAGCCATTAAGCTGCTAGAACAGGGCATTTGAAATCCAGACTTCTGGAATCTATAACTGGTTTGGAACTATGTTTCAGGCCTCTGGGGAAACCTGAAATTATTCAAGTTGTTATTATAAAGTTGCTCCCTCCCAGCAGTACTGCAAGAGGTCATTATAAGAGCATGCAAGGCACTTTGAGGTCCTGAGATGAATGATGCCAAGGAGGAAGGAGGCACAAAAACATCTCTGGTTTGTATATGGCTTAACACTCCTTTTGAGTTGAAGATATGGCACTTATGTGAAGGCAAATCTAGAGTGTTTTTTCCCAGCTAGTAAGGAGACCTGGAGATTTTACACTGAATTAAATAAAGACTAACTCAGCAGGTTACCAGACTGTAACTTAGTCTGCCTTTAGTTACCTTTTGGGCCCATCTACATGACATGTTTACTGTGGAGTTGCCTAATTACCTCCACAGTAAATGTCTCTGCATCTACATGTGCAGCCCTATTAGGACGCAGGAAACTAATAATCTCCACAGCAGGTTAGTACCTGTAAATACAAGTATCATAGAATCATCAAATCAATGAGTGGGAAGGGACCTAGACAGATCATCTAGTCCGACCCCCTGCCATGGGCAGAAAGGAGCACTGGGGGTGGCGGGGTTCATAAGACCCCAGCCAGGTGCCTATCCAGTCTCCTCTTGAAGATTTCCAGGGAAGATGAGAGCACCACCTCTCTGGGAAGCCTACTCCAGGCTCTGGCCACCCTTACAGTGACATAGTTCTTCCTAATATCTAACCTAAACCTATCCTCCCTCAGCTTGTGGCCATTGTTCCTGGTGACTCCAAGGGGGGCCCTGGTGAACAGACTTTCCCCGAGTCCCTGCTGGTGGCCCCTGATAAGGTTGTAGGCAGCCACAAGATCCCCCCTCAGCCTCCTCTTGCGGAGACTGAAGAGATTCAGATCTATCCTGCTATGGAGTTTTTTTGTGCACAACAAAGCATGTGTAGATGCTGACCTGGCTGGCTGGGGCCTGAGGGTGCTTCAGCACACTGAGCTGGGTCAAAGCAGTCCTGGGCTGGAAGGCTGACCCCTGAGGCCCCCTGCTAGCTGGGGCTACTCCGACCTGGCTCTATGTGCTGTGGTCCCGAGCACAGGTGTATACATGGTGCCTGGGAGCAATAAGCTCCAGTATATGTACAGCAGTTTATTGCTTTGCATTAATATGCACATGCAGATGCGTTCTCTGCCTACTTAATTTTTTTCCCTTGATAACACAATATGAAGATGCTGTCAAGAACTCCTATTCTATCTGCCTTTGTGTTTAATGGGAAATACCAGCACTCCCTCCAGGCTGAGAACTGCTGATACACTCAGCTAGTCATTGACCTGTCATTTCCTCTAACTTTGAGTAACTATCTTCAAAACCAGTAAGTAAATCAATAGGAGGCTCCCAGCCCCATGTGTTAGGGATCCTCCCTTTATTCAGCCTGGTGGTATTTCACTGGGCCCTGCCTCCTTAGTCCAAGGTGATAGGAAACTGCCAGGACTACTCCCCAGCCATATGGAGAAATTTTTTGTTGATAGTTGTTCTCTAGAATAGCTAAAAGGTAGCCTGAAGGTGTATGAGGACTGTATACATGTTCTTCATTTACAACCCATAACAATGAACAGGTGACTTATGCAGCTCAAACTGAAAAACATTAATCTTTGTGTGTCATCCATTCATTGGAAAGAGGCTGTTTGTTTTCAAAACCAAAAGCATGCTGAGATGTTTGGTGTAGCAAACAACTCCCACCAGCCAGGGCAGGGGATCCCTGCAGCTACTCTGCATTTCTCCTTCAAAGCCTAGTTTTTATGATTTGAGCTTCAAATAGCTTTAGCCTACTTCCAGCAGATTGTTTGGCTGCAGCTAGCAACTGCCACTACCAAATTGCCAGAGCCCATGAATACATATTCAGATGCTTCATGAGGCTCTGTGCACCTCTGTTGCAGCTGTGCGGGTAGGAAAAGCATCTACACATACCATCTCCCAAGTGCTGAGCTATGACAGAACTGTCTCCCCACTCTGAAGAAGTGGGGTACCACTGCCAACAAAGTGGCTTAAATTTTCAAGGATAGTTACTTTTGTATCTGCAGATGATACGAGCATTAGATAATAGCTATCCCTGTTAGATGGGGAATGTTAGAGAAAAATCTCTCCTGAAGATACAAACATTAAAGCAATTGTTTGAACTGGAGACTTTTTCATAGTTTCATAGTTGGTAGGGTCGGAAGGGACCTGAGCAGATCATCAAGTCTGACCCCCTGCCATGAGCAGGAAAGAGTCCTGGGGTCAAATGACTGTGGCTAGGTGATTATCTAGCCTCCTTTCAAAGACCCCCAGGGTTGGAGTGAGCACCACTTCCCTTGGAAGTTGGTTCCAGATCCTAGCCGCCCTGACTGTGAAGTAGTGCTTCCTAATGTCCAGCCTGAACCTACTTTCAGTCAACTTATGGCCATTATTCCTCGTTGCTCCTAGTAGTGTTTGGGGGAACAGGGACTCTCTCGTTCCCCGCAGGTCCTCCCTGGTAAGGTTATAGACGGCCACCAGATCCCCTCTCAGCCTTCTCTTGTGGAGGCTGAACAACTTCAGGTCCCATAGCCTCTCCTTGTAGGGCCTGCCCTGCTGCCCCCTGACCATGCGAGTGGCCCTCCTCTGGACCCTCTCCATGTTGTCTACATCCCTCTTGAAGTGCAGCGCCCAGAACTGGATACAGTATACTCCAACTGCGGCCTGACCAATGTCGCATAGAAGGGGAGGATCACCTCCTTGAACCTGCTCATGATGCATTTGTGGATGCATGACAAGGTGCAGTTAGCCTTCCTGACTGTGTCCCCACATTGCCGGCCCATGTTCATCTTGGAATCAACAGTGACTCCAAGATTCTTTTCTGCCTCTGTGCTGATGAGAAGGGAGTTCCCCAGCTTGTAGGTATGCTGCTGGTTTCTCCTCCTTAGGTGCAGTACCTTGTACTTGTCAATATTGAATCCCATCCTATTCTCATCTGCCCACCCCTGTAACCTGTCCAGATCTAGTTGTAGCCTGTCCCTCCCTAGTAAACTGTGTGGTTGCCCTTCCCGCTTAACTTTGTGACGCTGCAAAAAGCAAGTTAAGAGGGCTCAACAGTAGCCACTGCACTGAGCCATACTTCAGTTTTCCTTGTAGGGGACTGTATTCACATCCTGGCTATCCAGGATGGTGATGAGTTGCCACCTGAGGTGGTAGACTTGAGAATGTAGGGCTGAGTTTATTTTAATCATTTTTGAGACTAGGTTAAAATTTCCAATGCACTTAAGTGATTTAGGAGTCTAATTCAAATTTGTCAGAGTGATTCAGGCATCTTGAAACATAAGTCTAATTGACTGTCATAGGAGCCAAAATATCAAGGCTCCTTTTGTGCATTAGAAAATAATGCATTAGAATCAGAGCTAGTACTGGCAAACACACACATGAAGTGAAGCTACTCTGTATTTTAATATGTAAGATAGGGTCATCATGCTCATCCCACCCTGAGGGGCAGATGAGTGTTGCTGGGCTGCTCCCCATCCTGCATATAGCACCTGTGGCACTGGGTCCAGCCTGCCCATGGCCTGCTGCATGTGCTGGCCCCACTCTGGGGCTTGTGTTGCATGTAGTGTGAAGGCTGGATCCAGTGCTGCACACAGCACAGGGGATCAGTCTGGGACATGGGCTGCATGCAGTGCACAGGGCCAGGGTTCACATGTGCCATGCGGTGCCTGGGGTTAGTCTGAGACCCATGGGCTGGATCACATTGCTCCACAGGCCAGATGCTTGACATCCTGAGAGAGAGAGAGAGAACCTGGGGCAGCACAGCATTTCCAAGCCTTCTTTACACCTGTCTGATTCCCAAGCTGATGGCTTAGTTTCCATAAGAAGAATCCCGAGAGATATTGAGGGAATGGATAGGTAGAATCTAGCCCAGCTGGGGTCCATTGGCTTGGCATCACAAGTGCTCCACAGTTCCAGTAAGCAAAGGAGAAATTTCCTTTCCACCCCTAGATACAGCAACTGAAATCAGTGGTAAATCATGGAGTGGATACTTTCAAATATAACTGTGTTCAGACAAAACTTTTTTTTTTTATTTTAGCAGGAAAACCAACATATTCTTAAATTTTGTTTATCCCAAATCCTGACCCACTGAGCTTCAACACATGCTGGTTTTTGAAGCCAAAGGCTTCAAGTTCTTTTCTTGCTCAACTTCCATTCTCCCACCATAGGAAACTCTTATGTTGGTCAGACTGGATAATCATAATGGTCCATGTCAGTTCTTGAATCTGAGAAAATTCTTAAACATTAAGTATTTGGGAAGTGCCACTGATGATGTTAAAGGTCATACATTCCCCTAAATTTAGATGAAAAATTATATTTTCAAGAAAACTGACATAGTAATTGGAATTAAGGTGATGTCAAAAACTTACTCCCGCAAACTAGAATTGAGGTGAATAACCAATCAGTTTATCCTTTTCCAGTAACTTCAATTGTTTTGCAAAAACCTAAGCAGACAGTACCTTTTGTATGCAAAGCACACTCCTGCAATACAGTGATATCACTATTTTGTTAAAGTAGCATAGGATCCCGCAACTAAGATGTAATGTCAATCCATATTCTCTGTTGGGAAGATCACCCTTTAAGCCATTACAAAAGAACCAACACACAGGTAGTTTGTAGCAGAAAGAAAACAAGTGATTCTGCTACTGTTAGCTCTTTAAAACTCATTGTTTCCTAGTACCATGTTCAGATACACATAGTGCCAAGGGGATCCCTAGGACAGGACTCCCCCAGTATCTCACAGCCTGTCACTCACTGTCCCCAGGGGGAAGGCAAAAGGGAGAGTAGGTTGGTTCCCTGATAGCACCCGTCCCCCCACACCCTACAGCAGCAAGCAGTCAGGGAGCCCTGCAGGGAATCTTCTTCTGTAGCCACTTACACAGTCTTGGCTCTCCAGGACTGTTCAAAATGAAGTGGGAATTTCCTCACCCTAACTTCCACCCACCCAACCCAGCTGTCTGCTCTGCCAATGAGGGAGAAAGGGGGCCTGGGGCTGTGGCAGTGGTAAGGAAAGCAGTTATTCTTGCCCCAGCCACTCCTGCAGGGAAGAGAGACTGTCACTGAATCATAGAAAATTAAGTTTGGAAGGGACCTCAGGTCATCTAGTCCAGCCTGCTGCTCAAAGCAGGAACATCCCCAACTAGATCATCCCAGCCAAGGCTTTGTCTAGCCAAGTCCTAAAAGCCTCTAAGGATGGAAAGTCCACAACCTCTCTAGATAACCTGTTCTAGTGCTTTACTCCCTCCTAGTGAAAGTTTTTCCTAACATCAATCTTAAACTTCCCTTGCTGCAACTTGAGACAATTTCTTCTTGTTCTGTCATCTGCCACCGAGAACAATCCAGCTCCATCCTCTTTGCAACCACCCATCAAGCAGGTGAAAGTTGCTATCAAATCCCCCCGAGTTTTCTTTTTTCTAGACTAAATAAGCCCAGTTCCCTCAGCCTCTCTGCATAAGTCATGTGCCCCAGCCCCCTAATCATGTGTTGCTTTCAGCTGGACTCTAATTTGTCCACATCCTTTCTGTAGTAAGGGGCCCAAAACTGGACATAGTACTCCAGATGTGGCCTCACCAGTGCTAAATAGAGGGGAATAATCACTTCTCTCAAGCTCCTGGTAAAGCTCCTTGGCCACTTTTCAGAAGATGCCAGCTGATTATTGATAGCCTCTTTTCCCAGCTGTCAGTGATCATGCTTCCTCAGGGCCATGGGGAGCTAAGGTGCATCTCACTATCACCCCCTGCCTGGAGGGCTCAGCCTTGAGGTGGCCACGTAGCGCTCCAGCCAGGTCGCTAGAACATCTGTACACCCTTCTTCTCATCAAGTTTTTGTGGTGCTGCCACCATACCCCCATACTGCAATGTAACACCTGTCCATAGCTAAGCTCTTAACCATGCAGTAAGTATGGTTGTTTTGGTTTTTTTTTTAAACTTAGAAGGGTCTTTTTCATTAGCATTCAATTAAACCTGGAAAGACCAAACATTTTTTCTCCCCCATTGCTGAGCATTCTGGTAGCAACTGCCAGTTGCTACAGTATTCCAGGTAACAGTGTGGCATGCTCTTTCACTTGATAGCAGGTAGTAAATACCTTTAGAAGAATTGGCAGAGGGAAGGAATCTTGTAGAGTAGAAGTGACTGTTTGCAGAATGACGTGCAAGCACCTGGAGCTCTCATTGTATTGTTTTGGGGTAGGGCAGGTTGCTTACATGGATAATGTGTTTTGGTTTTCACTGGGAAGCACTGGGCAGCAAACTCTTCAGGAAAAACACACCATAGCCCATTCATCAACTGCAGGAGTCAGAGGCCATGTCTGCATCAGAAAAGCTCTATCAACAGAATAGAGACTGTACCAGGAAGGAGCTTCTAGTGTAGATGAACTTGGTCCCCACTATAGTAAGAGCACCCTTGCAAGACCAGAAAAACAAACAAACTATATCAACAGCTACAGTTTTGATAGTATAACTGCATCCACACTAAGGGTTTTTGCCAGCAGAGGTGTCAGGGGATCTCTCTCTCCAGCCTAAACATACCAACAAGAGTCTGTAGTGTTGACTTAGTCCACAAAACAGGAGAAGCAATCCACCAGTAGTTCATAGCCAATGTCATGTACTCATTAGAATTGGCCATAAGCCACATTTTGGAGTGGGTCAAACACAAGAATTTGCCCTCTTAAAAATGTAGCTAGTAGGGATGTAGGAGTCCCTTCATCTAAACCGTGCTCTGTTTAAAGGCTTCAATAGTATGTCCTTCATTCAAATACCAATACAGCAAGGCCAGATTTGCCACAGCCTGAATCAGAAGTCCACTGGTGGGAAGAACTTTGCAAGAAACCATTTGCCAATGCCCAATGATGCCCTGAGCACAGCTGGGTAGACAGACACCACTACCAGAACATGAAGGTCAATGCGGCTTTAGCTTTTATTTGGGAAAAAAAAAAGTTGTCTGTACTGTACATTAAATCACTAAGTCAATCAGCAGTGATGTGCTGCCATGTGCTATCAGCAGCAGGGGGCAGTAGCAACTAGGAGTTGCCAGTTAGCTTTCCACTTTGCAAAGGACCTGGAAACAAGAGACAGAAGGGGAAATAAAAACCAGCTAGCATTAACATTTTACCTTTTCTGACAGAGGTAATTAAAAACCAAGTCACCCTTTATTGCATCAGGGCAGGTGCTGCATTTACATGGTCATGCACATTCATGACAGTTCTGCTGTTGAAACTGTAAGGCTTTTTAAAAATTGCTAGACTAGTTTTCAAACAGCCATGATCATCTTAAAGCTGCAGTACTCTCCTTTTGTCATTCCCCTGACAGTCTCAAAGTCAAACGGCAAATGGAGCCCTTGCAAATAAATAATCATTGGGGGGGGAGGGGGGGGGGAAGAAATTATAAATAAAGAAGTTTACATCAGGGATTATACAGGGACATGGATTGCATTTGGTTTCAGAGGCACAAGACTTAAAGCTGCAGTCTAGCTCCACTTTATGCCTAAAACAACCCACCTACTAGCTTTACAGATGAGCATGCCGCTAAGATGGTCAGAACCAATGGAGGGCATAAATAATGATCCCTTTTCAAGTTAGAAGTAGAGACCATTCAAAACCTGTTTCCCTTCATCTCCGAAGGCTAATAAGAGATTTGATTTTATGGAGGGAAAAAAAAAAAAAAAAAAAATTGTAATGTTTGACAGCAAAAGCCAAGCCCTACCCCTTCTCTGCAAGGTGAGACAGCAGCAGCTCAGGCACAGAGATGATTATGTCAACTTCACTGGCAATTCAGAGTGCTCAGGCAAACCCAGCTAGCTGTGCCTCTCCCTCCTGCAATTGGAAGCTTAATTATGGAAAGTCACAAGTCCATTGTTTCTACCGGAGACAGAAATCCTGTTAATGCCATTTGGGATGACTCTAAAAGAAAACAAGACTGCTCAGTCTGCATTTTAGTCCATCAGAAACACTTTCCCCTTCTTCTCCCCACCCTTAAAAGCAAAGAAGGCTGCCCCCACACAGGAAAAAAAAAATACAAGCAATCTAGTGCAAGCCGTCATTGTCCAATGATTGTCTGTCAAGTGTTTAGGGAGGTGGAGCATGGGAGGGACAGGGGCAAAAGGAGGAACTGTGGGGGGTGGGGGGCAAGGGAAAAGAAAGTGGGGGGAGAAAAAAAAAAATCAAAACCAACAAAAGAACAAGGACTGAACGCAAAGCCCTTCAGCAGCTGATGGCACTGGGCTGTTGTTTGCTGACGAAGTCTGAAATGAAGTCAAACTCGTTTTGTCCCAAGAAGAGTTCAGGCAGCTCCTGAATCCGGTCCAAACCCAGCTCCAAGACTAGAGATGTCAAAACCTCCTCATCTATGAGATCAGTGTCCATAATGTTCAAAGTCAGAGCTGGCGAGGGCATATGCTGCATGCCAGGGTGCTGGGTGGGGCCCACCCTATACTGCTGTGCACCTGCTCCCATAGGACCATTGCTCATGCCCATCAGAGGGTGGCCTTGATACTGGGTGTTGAGTTTTTGTAGGTGCATGCTGGCCATGAGCTGCTGAGTGCCCATAGATCCCATGTACTGCTGCTGCTGGCTGGGGCTGCTGAACATCATAGCACTGGGCATTTGGTGGTGGCCCATGGGTCCGCTGATGCTGGGTCGTGCTCTCATGGCACCGTCCATGCCGGCCCCGCCATACTGCATCATCTGCCCCGTGGCAGGTAGAGTCCGTAACACGTGCTGCCCGTGCTGCGGGGGCCCCTGCAGCCCGTTCATGCCCAGGCGGTAGTTCTGGAGCCCGTTTGCTCCGTGGCTCAGGGACATCATCATGTGATCGGCCATGGGGACCAGCTCACTGCAAGACAAGAGAACAGGTCAGAGGGGCTCGCCAGGAGAAAGCCCTTTCCATGGCCGGGCGCCCCCCGCAGGACCAGCCGCGGAAGCCCCCGGGGCCGCGGAGCGGGGCCAGCCCCCCCGAGCGGCTCCGCGGAACAAACCGGCGGCCCGGGGACGGGGCGG
>NW_017729015.1:609572-611189 GCF_001723915.1 Gavialis gangeticus
GGCGGAGTCTGGGCGGTGCCGCGGGCGCAGCACAATGGCCGTGGCGCGCTCGGACCGCGCGCGGATCCGCTGGGGGGGCGACCCCGGGCCGTCCAAGATCACGAGGCAGACTCTTCCAAATCAAGAGATTTGGCCTGTAAATCATGAGATTCCGGGTGGTTTTGTTATTTGTGAAGGGGGGTCCCCCATACGCTGACAGGATACATGGTGCTGTGGGGCTGGAGTGAGGGGCTGCAGCAGGGCTGGGAGGGCTGTGCTTTGGGTGTGAGGACACACACACACTCTCTCTCTCTCTGAAAGGGGGTGCAGCTCCCAGCCTCGGGGGGAGACGTGGCTGGCATGTATCTCCCGCAGGGCAGAGGCGGGCTGGGGCTCTGTACCCTGGTGCTTTCGCCCTGGGAGCTGTGTGAGGCCATTGCCACCCACTGGGAGGGTAGGGGATGTGCACAGAGGTCAGCATGCAGCTTCTGGGCAAGCTTTGCCTCAGGAGCTGCATGCTGGCTGCGCCGTGCATCCCCTGCCGAGGCACGCTGGTGTCACACGGCTGAGCTCCTGGGGCAAAGGCTGCATACTTACTGCTGCATACAGTTCCAAGGGGCATATGCCCCTATGCCTCCCTCAGGGGTGTGCACACCTGTGGGGAGCCATGCCCCCTCCCCCTGTGGCTCTGGACAAGCCTCTGGGGCTCTGTCACATGACCTGCCCTGACCCCAGGGCCCCATTCACCCCAGTCCCTGCCCCTGCCCCTGCCCCATTCTGTCCCTCATTATGGGGGCCTTGATCTGCTCCCCAACCCCCTTCCCCGCCACGCACCAGAAGAAAAAAGTCTAGATTTGAGGGTTCTATCAGGAGATCATGAGTTGGAGTTTTTTTGACTTAGAAATTGTGAGTCTCGTGATTTTTTTGCAGCAGTTTGCATTACTGTGCTGGTCCTGCCTTGCTGGGGCTGCTGTGCTCCTGTGAGGCTTGACCAGCCCATTGTCTGGAGGTGGCTGCACCCAGACCCCTTGCTGTGGCCCGTGGTCACCCGGGACTGGGCTGGAAGGGGCGGGCGTCTGCACTGGGGGCACTGGCACCAGCCGCCAGGGCACGCAGGACCTGTGCACTGCTCGTCTTCAGGGGCAGAGAGCAGCCAGGTAAACTAGTGAGTAGAGCAGGAAACTCAATGAACTTGGGGGCTGTTCCTGGTGTTGCTGCCCTGGCCCCTGATCCTTGGAGGCTGGTGACAGACAGTTGTTTAGATAACCCGTGATTCCAGGGGGGTGGAGAGGTGGTGGTTTTCACAGCATGGGGAAAAGGACCTCCAGCGCGTGCAGCAGATGCACCTGCTTCCAGGCCTTGTGGATAGCAAGCTCTCAAGCTGTTCTGAGAAACTATGGCAGGGGGCTGCCTGAGTGCTCTTTCTCAGAATGTGTGTAGCGGGGTTTATGGGGTGAGCCACGGTTCCTATACAAGGAGCAGATATGGAAATAGCATCAATAACGTGTTTAAACAAGCCTCAGGCAGCTGTTCTGTGGCAGATGTTCAGGGTGCACGACTGTGTGTGCAACACAAAGGGGTACTTGGTGCCCATGATCTGTACAACTCCTTCTTGGCTTCACCACTTCAGTACAGTCC
>NW_017729015.1:616189-633082 GCF_001723915.1 Gavialis gangeticus
TGATCCTTGGAGGCTGGTGACAGACAGTTGTTTAGATAACCCGTGATTCCAGGGGGGTGGAGAGGTGGTGGTTTTCACAGCATGGGGAAAAGGACCTCCAGCGTGTGCAGCAGATGCACCTGCTTCCAGGCCTTGTGGATAGCAAGCTCTCAAGCTGTTCTGAGAAACTATGGCAGGGGGCTGCCTGAGTGCTCTTTCTCAGAATGTGTGTAGCGGGGTTTATGGGGTGAGCCACGGTTCCTATACAAGGAGCAGATATGGAAATAGCATCAATAACGTGTTTAAACAAGCCTCAGGCAGCTGTTCTGTGGCAGATGTTCAGAGTGCACGACTGTGTGTGCAACACAAAGGGGTACTTGGTGCCCATGATCTGTACAACTCCTTCTTGGCTTCACCACTTCAGTACAGTCCCCCCTTTAATTAAACTCATGGCCATAAAGTTTATACTAAATTACACGGGAGTAAGTAGAGCTGAGCTGGAGTCCCCCGCTTCAGGAATTCTTGGGAAGGTGAGGGGTCTCCTAAGAAGCAACTGGAGCAAAGGTGTGGGACACAAAGCTGCTGCTGCAGTGTGTCCACGTTCAGCAGAAGTGTTCTTGTTCTGAGGGTACAAGATGTGCAGTACTGAGCATTTCAGGGACTGTTTGCCTACATTAGCCGAGACAAAACCTGGGTTAATGACAGTTCAGGCTGCATAATTAAGCATGTCCCAAAAGCATGGAAATCAGAAGTTAATGGAAATATCACATATTTTTGTCATCTTTCCATTGCCAACAACACAATCAAACTACATCTACAGTAGGAGTGCTTTATATATAGGACATATCACCCGTAATGTGAATGCCATCACCTTGGTAATACTACCCTTTGAACTCGGAGATTAAAGCCACTGCTGGAGTGAAACAAGCTGTGGCATTGAAATGCAGTTTTGATATTATAAATTTGGTGCATGAGAGCCTTTGGTTGGTACTGCTTAAAAAAAAAAATCCTTTCCGGGGCCAAATCAGTTCCGAATGGAGTTCCAGATTTGGACTTAGCAGAGCTGAATTGTTCAAGTTTGTGGTGTGCTACCATTGACAAGTAGTATCCTACTTCCCAGACTCATCAGTCCAGGGTTTCAGGTACTCCCAAATCTCTGGCAGGTATCCTACATGTAAGACCCAAGGCCAGAGGTCTTGGGCCCCACATTCACATGCTTGACCCACAGGGCTGTGTTAGAAGCCTGAGCTGCAGAGCTGGCTTCAGTTATCTGTAGTAACTCCTTGAGACATTTATGGCCCTGCTACAAAATTACAAAGAACAGGACTCTTGTCTTCCCCTGTTCTTTCGAAAGTTATTTAAAAAATACATCAGAAAGACATTGCAATTGTATGGTTAAGCACTCAAAGGCAGGAACAAGGAAACCTAAGTGTGCCTGCTCCAACTTTACTCTGGCCCTTGTTTGCATACTTTACTACACAAGTATGTGCTGTTTTTCAATGACTGGTAAGGCAATACAGAGTCTGAGAAGCAATGAGCAGGCAATGCTCTTCATCTTGTTATTGTGGACTCTGTCAGACTGAAAGAGAAAATAGTAGAGAAGGTTATCAGAGGTTATTGGAAAAGGTTGTTTGTTATTAACTAAGTTATTTGAGATGCTGTGCGTAAGTAAACATTATATCATGAGGGAATAGAGTGAAACGTATGCGAGCAACCTTAATTTTGGTATTTCTTGGCTTACCAGAGCTTAATTACAGAACATTCTTTTGTATTATTTATATGGAATATCTAGCTATCGAATTATTGCTCCTTCTATGAATGGTTAAGATCAGATAAGGCCAGAGAGCCAGGAGCTCCCAGATCTGAGCATCTGGAGCTGTGGATGTTTTGTGAAAAGACATTAGCTCTGGATCTTACCCCCTACTGGTGCAACAGAGCCCAGGGATGTTGACCTTTGGGACATGTTGCAAGACTCTTATGTTTATGCTGGCTTTTACCTCAATACATACTTGGGATGGGTTTCTTCTGTTGTTTAATCATTTAATTATGTAATGGTTAATTTGTTTTATCTCAGATATTTTTACAAGTGCATTATAAATCAAGAAGTATACACGCACAGGGTGCATATACATGTGCGCATTTACTGCGCAGTAACCAAAATTACTGTGCAGTACAGGTGCATGTCTACACGTGCACACCTGTACTGTGCAGTACATATGGTGACTTATGCTGACTTGACTGTAAATTTGATATCTGCATCATGCAGGTATCAAATTTACGCCCAATCAGTTACTGCACAGTAACACACATGTAGACAACTTACTGCACAGTAACACTGTGTGCGTGGACTGACTTGGGACTAATTTTAGTCCCAAGTCAGTCCACATGCAGCGTTAATGCGCTTTAACACTTGCATGTATAGATGCCCACCTACTCCTGCTTACTGCGCAGTAACTTACTGTCCAGTAAATTTAAGTTGGCGTGAATGCGTATGTAGACATGCCCACAGGGATGCATACTTGTATGCACAGAGGCAAATAGGTATACCTGTGCATGTGTGCACTCTCTCTCGCTCTCTTTCTCTCTTTGGATTTCTCCAGGGACAAAACCTGGGATCCTAGAGAAGTGCAAGCCCACTGTCCATCCCATCCTGAGTACATAAGAACTTAAGAAATGCCATACTAGGTCAAACTAGCATCCTATCTCCAACAGTAGCAGAAGTGGATGTTATAGAGGGGAAGCATGAACCAGATGTATCTAGAATGGGGGTGGGCAAAGTCCGGCCCACAGGCCGGATTGGGCCCATGGCAGACTCCATTTCCCAGCAGACCCTGCCTGTGTTGCTGCAGCCAGTTTCCATGGACACCCCAGCAGCTGCGGGGCTGTGACACCGCAGGGCAAGGGTTTCCATGGAAATCGGCCTCTGCAGTGTTGGCAGGGTGTGCAGCTGGGCAGGGAGCTGATCTGGGGCTGGGATCTTACAGCAGTGACAGTGTGATCTGGAGCCGCGGCAGAGCTGTGATCCATTGCCCACATGCCCTAGATAGGGGCATGTGGGCAGCAGATCATGGTTTTGCTCCAGCTCTACACCACACGGCCACTGCTTCAAGATCCAGCCCTGGCCACAGAGCAGCTCCCTGCCTAGCCACACACCCTGACAGTGCTGCTGGGGCCAGTCTCCATGGAAACCCCAACCCTATGCTGTCATGGTGCCGCTGCTGCTGGGGTCTCCATGGAAACTGGCTGCAGCGATGCGGGCAGGGGCTGCTGGGAAATGGAATCTGGCTGCCAGCTGGATCTGTCATTTTGCCCTCCCCTGATCTAGAGTGATCTATCTCCTATTCAGTACCCTCTTAGGCATCCACCATCATAAGTTTGAGGTGCCCAAGGAAACATCTTCAACCGTTCTCTTCAATAGTTATTCTTCTCTGGCAGTCCCTCACAGTCCAGGATGACTGTCATACATGATTGTCCTATTTGTGGGTCTGAATATGGCTGATGAGGCTGATCGGGATTGACAGACTCTGTCGCAACTTGGGCATGTGTTTCCAGGCGGGTGGAAGGCTCCGGATTCTTGCTGTGGTCTGCGACACTGTTTCTGCCACTCCCGCTGTTCTGTCTCCTGTTGTCATTGTAAGGTTTCAAAGTACTTGCAGCAGACTCTTTCTCCATTTGGGGTGGTCCTGGGTGATAGTCTCCCATGAGTTGATGTCAATGTTTCATTTTTTCAAATTGGCCTTGAGGACGTCCTTGAAGCACTTTCTCTGCCCTCCTCTTGAATGTATGCCTTGACTGAACTGGGAGAATAAAACTTACTTTGGGAGTCTGGAATTGGAAATCCAGATGACATGGCCAGCCCAGCATAGTTGATGTCAGATAATCATTGCTGTCGTGCTCATAGTGTTTGCTTGCTAGAGAATGCTAATGTTGGTGCATCTGTCTTCCTATTGGATTCGAAGGACCTTCTGCAGGCAACATTGATGGTACTTCTCCAATGATTTGATGCGTCTCCTATATGTTGTCCATATCTCAGCTCTGTACAGTAAAGTGAGGATCACAGCTACTTGATAAACTATGCGCTTGGTTTTGGATCTGATGTCATGATCTTTGGAAATCTGTTTCCTCAAGTGTCCAAATGCTGCTTTTGTACATTTGTGGCAATGTTGGATTTCTTCATCGAAGTCAGCCCTCTGCAAGAGTTGGCTTTTGAGATATGGGAAATAATGTTCTCCAGAGTCTCACCTTAAATCTGAATTACTTGAGCTGGGGACTGCTCATTAAGAGCTTGTTGATGGAGAACATTAGTCTTCTGAATGTTAAGCATCAGTCCCATTTTCTTGTACGCCTTGGTGAAAAAGTAGACACGTGCCTGAAGGTCTGCTTCTGAGTGAGCACTGACTACAGCATCATCATACTGGAGCTCAATGAATATGGTCAGGGTGGTCTTGGTTTTGGCAGGAGTGTGATTTGGCAGCTGTAACTGCTACTGAGCAACCCTCTTCAGGATCCTCTCTGCTCATCCCACATGGAGAGGGGGCTAGAAAAGGTGCCCTAAATATAACCTGTCTGTTTTCTTCCTGACTGAATAACCACGTCCAGTGGGATCACCTTTACTGCGGTCGAAATTATTGAAGACACACAATCAATTTCGGGACCTGGAACAACAGGAACCTCACGGGCAGTCCTAATAGTGAATCCCCAGAGTGCCACACTGCAATTATGGCTCGAGAACTCAGGAGACACAACATCGATGTCACTGACTGCGTGAGACCCAGTGAGCAGGAGATGGGCAGCTCGAAGAACATGGGGGCCACTATACCTTCTTCTGGAAGGGTAAACAGGAAGGAGAATGCGAACTTCATGGAGTTGGTTTTGCCATCAAGAGTGAACTCATCAACCAGCTCAATGAGTTCCCTCTCAGAATTAATGAGCATCTCATGATTCTCTGTCTTAAAGTGGTGGAGAGCCAATACGCCACTGTCATCAACGCATATACCCTGATTCTTGACACTGCTGATGAAACTAAGGAGGAATTCTACGCCAACCTTGAACAAGTCCTTTCTGACACTCCAGAGGCAGACAGACTTGTTGTTTTTGGTGATTTCAGTGCCAGAGTCAGAAGGGACTTGAATCTCTGAAACAGAACCATTGGCAAGGAAAGAGCCTGGTCAACTCCAACAGCATCCTCCTCTTCACCAAATGTGTGAAACACTGACTCACCATCACAAACACCCTGTTCTGCCAGAAAAACAGGCACAAGACATCATGGCAACATCTGTGGTCTGAGTGTTGGCACCTGATTGACTGTGTCTACTGGAAAATATCAAGACTGGTTTGATGAGAATGACTAGGAGATCCAAGATTTGATTGACTGCAAGCGCAAGGCATTTTGTGCTTGGCAGAACAACACCAACTCCAAGCAAAAGAAATTAAGTCTACAACAAGCTAAGACCGAGGTCCAAGGGAGGACCCACAATATGAAGATCAGATGGTGGGAAAGCAAGAGGAAGGAGATTCAACATCTCGCTAACATCCACAATATGCGTGGTTTTTTCAATGCTATCAAATCCATCTACAATCTGAGCACTCAGGGACTAACCCCCTTGAGATCTAAGGATGGAGGAGACCTGAACAATGAAAAGGGCATTGTGGAAGGAGTATTTTGAAGACCTTCTCAGTTGAGACTCTGTTTTTGATGAGAGTGTTCTCAATGCTATCCTGCAATATCCAGTCAGAGATGATCTCAGAATCCCTCCAACCCTTGATGAGATGAGGAAAGCCAACAAGCAAATGAAGAACAATAAAGCATCTAGGGCTTTTGGAATCCCTGCTGAACTCGTTAAGCAGTGGGGAGAGGAGCTCACATTACGCCCTCATCTTAAGGATTTAGAATGATGAGGAAATCTCAGATGATTTCAGATATACCATCATTGTGACAGTCTTCAAGAAAGGAGACAGGTCTGACTGTGGAAATTACAGAGGGATCAGCTTGCTGTCCACCACAGGAAAGATCATTGCGAGAATGCTCCTGAGCTGTCTCTTTCCACTTGCTGAAGAGCTGCTCCCAGAATCTTAGTGTGTGTTTAGGGTATCAAGAGTCACAACTAATATGATCTTCCAAGCTCGCCAGCTGCAGAAAAACTTCTTGGAACAGCATAAATCTACTGGCCTTCTTTGACCTCATAAAGGCCTTTGAGTCTGTCAACCAAGAAGTGCTGTGGAGGATCCTTCTGAAGTACAGATGCCCACTGAAATTCATCACAGTTCTTTGCCTGCTCCGTGATGTGAGTGGTGGCTCTCAGTACCAGATCTATCACAGATTCCTTCGAGGTTAAGATGGGAGTTAAGCAAAGCTGCGTCGTCGCTCCAACACTTTTCTCAGTATTCCTTACCTCTATACTACATCTGACTACTAACAAGTCAGAGTGGAGCTAAACTACCAAATGGCTGCTTGATCTTAGCAGACACCAATCCAACAGCTGTTAATAGATCTATCACCCCTTAATTTATCTAGTTCCCTTTTGAACCTGAATATGCTATCTGCCGCTACCAAGTCCTATAGCAAAGAATTCCATGTTACCTACATGTTGCATAAAAAAGTGCTTTATCTTGTTAGGTTTAAACCTGTCATCTACTCATTTTAGTGTGTGCCCCCTAGCTCTAGTTTTCTGGATGTCATGAACAAACATTCTCTGTTCACTTGGTCCATGCCTTTCATGATTTTATAGATTTCTATTACATCTCCCCTCAGCTTTCTCCTTTCCAAACTGAAGAGTCTTAGCCTTTTTAATTTCTCCTGGTATCACAACTGCTCCATGCATCTGATCATTTTGGCTGCCCTGCTCTGTACCTTTTCTAGTTCTATTGCATCCTTTTGAGATGTGGGGACCAGAACTGCACACTCTATTCAAGATGTGGCTATACCCTGTGCAACAACCTCCATGTTCCTGCAGACTGGAATGCAAGTTATAGTGGGGATGATTTGGAAGGTGACACCAGGAACTCAGATGCTTGAAGAATTCTGCAATAGCTCTGAGCATATACTGTACCACATGGCTGCAAGCAGCAGCACCGAGCACACAACTCTTCTAATAAAGATTTGAGTTCTTGCAATCCAAATGGAGTTCCTTTATCATTGCACAGCTCTATGTGCATGAAACACCATGGGTTTGTGTAATGTCATAATGATGTTTTCCATTTTGTTTTCAATTCCATTCTGAATGATGCTCAATATTTTGTTCTTTTTTAGGTTACTGCTGGACATTGAGCTGACATTTTCAGAGAATGATCTACAATGACTCCAAGGTCTCTTTCCTGAGTTGTAACAGCTAGTTCAGGACCCAGTATTGAGTACTTACAGTTCAGGTTATTTTTCCCCAGGTTCATTACCTTGCACTTATTGACATTAAAGGTCATCTTCTATTTTTTTGCCCACTCACTTAACTTGGTGAGATCTTTCTGCAGCTCCTCTTTATCAGCTCGGGACCTAACTACCCTGAATAATTTTGTATCATCTGCAAAGCTGGAGATTTCACAGTGCACCTCCATTTTCAGGTCATTCACAAAAATATTGAACAAAAGTGGGCACCACACAGATTTCTGTGGGACTCCCTTTTTGACCTCCCTCCATCCTGATAAATATCCCTGTAAGCCCTATCCTTTGCTTTCTATCATTTGACCAGCCCTAAATCTAGAAAGGACCCTTCCCTCCAACCCATAGCAGTACAGTTTTTTTTAAAAGCCTTTGGTAAGGAACCTTTTTGAATGCTTTTTGAAAGTCCAAATATGTTTAATGTCAAATGGATCTCCCTTGTGCACTTGCTTGTTAACATCCTTATTGCAATCCAGCAGATTTGTGAGGCAGGATTTCTCTTTTAAAAACCATGCTGGCTCTTCCCCAGCAAATCCAGGTGACTGTTGATTTTAATTTCAGTTATAGATTCTACCAATTTGTCCATGGGCGACTGGTGCCGCCTTAGTGGGGGGGGGGCACATTCCCCCCCTGTGACCAGTCTTGCTGCCTGGAGGGCATCCCCCACAGCCAATCTCGCTGCCTGGGGGGCAGGAGGCTGTGGCAGATCATGCTGCCCAGAGGGAGTTCCCCCGCGGCTGATTGTTGTGGCCAATTGTTGCAGCTGCTTCCAGGATTGGCTGCAGCTGCTTCTAGGAGTGACTGCAGCAATTGGCTGGCACTTGTGGGGAGGCACTGGCACTCCCACCTGTCCCCCACCGTCCACCACCTAGGCGGCAAGCATGGCTGATCAGGGGGTGCACTGGTGTTCTCAGGGGGTGCACATGTACCCCCTATGCATCGCCACTGAATTTGTCAGGGATGCAAGTGAGACACATTGGTCTGTAGTTCCAAGGATCACCTCTAAAGCCCTTTTTGAAGATAGGTGTTATATGTTGGCCACCCATCAGTCCTTTGGCACAGAGGCCATTTATAACAAGAGGTTACATACTATTGCCAGGAGTTTGGCAATTTCACTTTTGAGTTCATCTTAGATAAATACCATCCAGTCCTGGTGACTTATTAGTAATTTAATTTATCAATTTGTTCTAAAATTCCCTCTGTTGTCACATCAGTGTGGCCCAGCTCTTCAGACCCATCTATTAGAAAGCGTTGATCTGGCATGAGAATTTCCCCAGTACCTTCTGTAGTAAACAACAATGCAAAGAATTCTTTAGCTTTTCTGGTACGGCCTTAGGATCCCTGAATCATCTTTTATACCTTGGTCATCTAATGGTCCCACCAATTTCCTAGCTGGATTTCTGTTTCTAATGAATTTTTAAAAGTTGCTATTATTAACTTTAGCATCTTTTGCTAGGTGCTCCTCAAATTCTTTTTTAGCCTGCCTTATCTTGCTGTTACACTTAATTGCTAGAGTTTGTGGGCTTTCCTGTTTTCCTCATTTGGGCATGCCTTCCAGTTTTTTGAAGGATGCCCTTTTGCCTTGAATGGCTTCCTTAACTCTGCTATTAAACCGTGGGAGGGTTTTATTAGTCCAGAAAAATTCTCTCCAGGAAAATTAGGGCTAATTTGAGTTAATTGCTGTTGCAGCCTATGTGAAAATGACTGTTTCCCCCCCCCCCACCATGTCAAAGCCCAGAACAATCAAACCCCCAACCCCCTCCAACTCCCAGATAAACCTGTTCTTTGTTTTTAGCCTTAGTCTTAAGTCAGGCAGAAGGCAGGGTAGATTGTACCTTACAGACCAACTAAATCACAGATGCATAGCTTTCATAAGTAGCACTTTACTGGCAGCTTGTGTGGAGATAGGTAGAAAGATTCTTAGCTCAAGAATCACAGAGGAGCTTGAGACCCACTTCAGGAGCTATCCCATGGGATGCCTGCTGTGTTTAAGTAAAACCAATGTTTATAAAAGGGCAGCAGCATATGTGTGAATGAGCTGAGAATGATTCAAATGCAGCAAACCTGCTCCAACTTTAACCCTGAATGAAGGAGTATTGAAGTTGGAGCTTTTCTGCATATGAACTGTTCTCAGCTCATTCACATGTAACAGGCAGAACAATCTGCTTTACACAGTATGACTGGAAGCACGGGTTGGGGGGAAGAGTAGCACCAGTATTAGACAAGTTTTCCTATGCTAAGGGTTGTACTGATTTACCAGTATTGCAGTAGAAAAAATGCCACCCCTAAAGAGCTACAATGATGCAAAAACATAGTCCAAGCCAGATCTAAACTTGATCTGTATCCCAGTGAGCACAAGGCCTGAGAGATTCCCTCACATTATGTACTTTCTCTGTAGTCTTCTACAGGCTCTAAAGGACACTTTGATCTCTGCTGGAGATGAGTTGGGGCATTGTTCAGGGGGGAAAGCTAAGGCTATAAGGGGGTATATTATGGGAGATGTTGCTTTAAGTTTGGGTTTCCTGAATTCCAGAGGTTTACATTTGATTTATTTTAGCTTTATAGTTCCTTTTTAAAAGTGTTTGATGTTTTGGAAGAATACAAGACACTCCTGCCCAAGCCTACTTAGCATTAACAGATTGTTTTGGGCAAAGAATTTCACTTGTTTTTAAAGGAAGTGGTGGTAGGAAGGGGGGCACATGCCTCCACTAGGGCTGGAAAATAGGGGTGCACCAATAAAAATGTCTTGGCCATACTGATAGCCGGTTATTAGCCAACCATATTGGTGAATTCTGATTCGATAGCTGATTTACAGGAATGCACCCCGGCAGCCTGGAGAGCAGCATCTTGTCAGTAAGTCTGTGGGGGCAAAGAGGTTTGGGGGAGGGAAGGGGTGTGTTGGGGGTGCAGATTGAGGCCCCCATGGTGAGGGAGGGAGCAGGACAGGTGCTGCCCAGTGGGGTAGTGAATGCAACCCTGGGAATGGGATGAAACTACGGGCAGCTCATCTGGGGGGTGCAGGGAGTGGGGAGGGGGAGAGCCTCCCCACCACTGTGTGCACCCCCGGGAGAGGCATGGGAAGCATATGTCCCTCTGGATTTGTGCATGGGGTGGGGGCAGGCTGCCTGCTGTGGGCTTGAGACCAAGGGCTGCGCCAGCCTCTCTGCTCTTGAAATAGTTTCCCTTAAAAGACAATGAGTTCCAAATACTCATTGAGATGAAACCAATCAGTTTGTGGTGGATCAGTGCAATAATTTGAGCCTAAAATGTGTGCAGAAGAGTGTTTATGGGAACTATAAATGTTAATGTCAAGTGCAATTTATTGGTGGCACTGTAAAGGACTTCTTGCTCAAGCTACCCCAGTTTGAACTGTCGAAGTACCTGGAGTCCCAGTGAGGCAGAGAGAAATCAGGAACTCAAGAAAATCTTAGTGATTAAGTTTAACAGCAACTAGATAAAGCAGCTGTTAAACATTAAACTGCTCTTAATCATAACTCTAATGTCGCTGCTTCCCAATGTACCATTCCACAGAACTAGCTAACATGGGTGGATGTGCATGCACGCATGTAGGCACGCATATCACTTTTACTGCATGGAAGCAGGTTTACTGAGCTAGATGTCAGGCACAGCAGTAAGAGTGAATTCATTGTTAGGAACATGAGGTGGTGCTTGTGATTTTAGCATATGGCATTAAATGTTCTCTTCCTAGCACTTGCTGTGAAGTTCCTAGAGGTCAAAGAGCACAGCATAGTGATCTCTTAGACTTGCTAGGTGGCACATGCTAGGTGGCAGTTCTACCTGTGGAAATAATCTATGCTTATGACATTATATACTTATCTCCATGTTTCTGTGGCTTCTTTCCCGTACAGGTCTGCTATATTTATCTTTTAACAATAAATTATGCCTGGTGACAAATCCCATTCTCTTTGTACTTTACATTTGGATTGCTCTGCACCATATGAATGTGAACTGTAGCTCTCCCATGGCTGCAATGGTGAAATTCTCAGCAATGAGATTTCTTCCTTATTTGTTTTATTAGGCAGAATATTTGTTCCAAGGGAGTTTACACTGTAAGTCTTCCCTTGAACTGCTGAGAGTTGTAAAGCTTTTATACCTTTGATATCTTGCTGTGGTAAAATATCAAGTTTAATTTAATGTTCATTGTTAGCTGTTAGAATTCTCTACATGATGCCTGGAAAGAAGCCTTAACAAAAAATCTAATCCACACTAGACATTGCATGTGTAGCACTCTGTAAGCTCGCTGTCAATAAACTGATCAGGAGAAAAGAAAGGAGTGTAATTCACACTTTTTTTTGTATTTTAGGAACATCATAAATGGTTTAAAGGCAGCATTGCACTCAGTGTAGGTAATGATACATGAAAGCAAAGCTGGGAGAAAACACAGACAGAAATAAACACAGTTTGTTCAGTTTGACATTAAGTCAATATGTCAACAAGCCAACCTTTAGAAGTGAAAATGAACATAAAGCTCTTGGATAGATGTAACTCTGTGTCTCATTAGCACAGGAATGGTGATGACACTAGCTGATGATGGAGATAATTTTGGACAGTCATTACCAAGACCATTTAATAGAGTACATAGATTTTTAGGGTCTGAAGGGACCTCAGTAAATCATCGAGTCCGATCCCCTGCCCTGGGCAGGAAAGAGCGTTGTGTTCAGATGACCCCAGCTAGGTACTTGTCTGGTCTCCTCTTAAAGACCTCCAAGGTAGGGGAGAGCACCACCTCCCTTGGAAACCCATTCTAGATTTTGGTAGCCCTCACCATAACAAAATTCTTTCTAATGTCTAATCTAAATCTGCTCTCTGTCAGTTAATGGCTGTTGTTCCTAGTAACCCCAAGGGGCATCCTGGTAAACAGTATCCCCTATTCCTTGCTGCTCCCACACCCCAATGAATGAATTGGTAGATGGCCACAAGTTGCCAGTGTGATTAAGCAGTTGGCAGAGCCAACCTTCTTGTGCATCCATAGGTGCTTCACAAACAGGTCCAGGAAAGTGATTCTCCCCCAAAGCTGGAGTATTGTGTTCAGTTCTGGATGCCACAGTTCAAACGGGATGCAGACAACTTGGAGAGGGTCCAAAGAAGAGTCACTCGCCTGATTAAAGGCCTGCAGGGAAGGCCCTACAAGGAAAGGCTAAGGGACCTTAACCTTTTCAGCTTCTCCAAGAGAAGGCTGAGAGGGGACCTTGTGGCGGCATATGAATTCATAAGGGGAGAGCAACATGAAGTAGGCAACGATCTGTTCACCAGGACACCCCCTGGAATGACAAGGAACAATGGCCATAAGCTACTAGAGACAAGGTTTAGGTTGGACATTAGGAAAAAGTTCTTCGTGGTCAAGGTTGCCAGAATCTGGAATGGGCTTCCAACGGAGGTGGTGCTCGCCCCATCCTTGGGGGTCTTCAAGAAGAGACTGGGCAGGCACCTGGCTGGGATCACATGACCCCAGGGTTAGTGACTCTTTTCTTGCCTGCCAGGGGCAGGGGGTCGGACTAGATGGCCCACTGAGGTCCCTTCCGACTCTATGAATCTATAAGATCCCCTCTCAGACCTCTTTTGCGGAGGCTGAAGAGATTCAGGTCCCTCAATCTCTCCTCGTAGGATCTTACGTGCAGGCCCATAACCATACGAGTAGCCCTCCTCTGAACTGTCTCAAGGTTATCTACATCCCTCCTGAAGTGTGGTGCCCAGAACTGGATGCATTACTCCAGCTGCAGTCTTACCAATGCCGCATAGAGGGGAAGTATCACCTCCTTAGACCTGCTTATGATGCATCTTCTAATGCGTGAAAGAGTGTGGTTGGCTTTACTTTGTCACATTGACAACTCGTGTTCATTTTGGAGTTGACTATGACTCTGAGATCCCTTTCTGCTGCTGTGCTGCTTAGAAAGTCACCTCCCAGCCTGTAGGTGCATTGGTGATTCTTTCTCCCTAGATGCAGCACTTTGCACTTATCTTTGTTAAACTGCACAGCAGGAATAGGGGATACTCCAACCTTCCCTCCAACATGATGAAAGCACCTTCTTGTGCTTTCATCATGTTGGGAGAGTTTCTTGTTGGGCTTCCAATAGTGTGCTCATTAGAAACTCCCAGCCCTCCTGGGCACTTTTATCCTTTAGTCTATCTTCCCATGACACCATGACTCCTTGAGTTGGATTAAATCCATCTTTTTGAAATCTAGCATCCTAATTTTGCTGACCTAATGCTTTCCCTATTTCATGACCTGGAATTCAATTGTATCATGATCGCATCCTCCCCAGTTACTCATCACCTTTACATTCTGAACCAGTTCTTCCCTGTTGGTCAAGACAAGATCCAAGATAGATGATCCCCTAGTTGTATCCTCCACTTTCTGGAACAGAAAGTTGTCTTCACGAGTTAGGAATCAGCTTGACATTTTATGTTTGGCTGTATTGTTCTTCCAGCAGATTTCCAGAAAATTGAAGTCTCCTATCAGTACCATTCCATAGCTTTTGGATAGATTTGCTATCTGCTTGCAAAGTGCCTCATCCACCTCCTTGTCCTGATTTGGTGGCCTATAATAAATCCCCACTATTATATTGGTGCTGCATCTTTCACTTTTCATCTTCACCCAAATGAATTCTGCTTTGCTGTTGTCTTTCTCCTGAACCAGGGAACAAAAGTATGTGTTTTTGACATACAAAGCAAACTTTTTTCCCAGCCCTGCCTTCCAAAACAGACTATAACCCTTGATGTTGATGCACCACATACAGGCAGATATGTGTATCCAGAATAGAGTAGGAGACTGAATACCAGCAGTAGAAATGTCCAGGTGGAGCTGGTTTGCTGCTTAGACCTAGCATTTTCTTGCACCAATCAGTGGTGTGAGGCAGAGCCACTGGGACCCCTTGACTAATAAGAGGTATGGGGGGGCACCACAGTAAACCCATGAAAATGGTGGCCAGCCCCACAGTCTGCCTGTGAAATTGGCCAGCTGCTTCCTTGAGTTGGGCAGACCCCTAACTATGATGTGAGGGCCTCAGAAAGACTTTATCAATTTTTCCCAGAGACATGTGAGCCCCAGTCCAGTATCTCTTTGTCCTGGCTACTCTTTTCTATTGCAGCTGAAGGTTGTCTGCTCACTTGTGAGCTTACAATGATGTAATGCAGGGGTTGCCAACTGGGGATATGCGTACCCCCAGGGGTACTTAGAAAGGCTGTAGGGGGTATGCATGGCAGGCGGGTGGTGATGGTGCATGCCCCGGGGCATGGTGGTGGCATCTCCCCAGGTGTGTTCCCACAGTTTGGCTCTTACCCAGGGGAGGGAGAGGAGGAGGAGCGCGCCACCTGCCACTGGCCCCACATGGTACACTGCAGCACCTCCCCCCCACCTCAGCTTGCTCTCCTCCACCCCCTTCCTGGAGAGCAGTGAGTGTCTGAATAGTGGGGATGGGGGAAGTATGCTGTGCCCACTCCCAGGAGCAGGGCCGGGGGGGCAGGCTGCACAGGTGCTGCCCACCCAGCCAAACAGGGGGCTCGCACGTGGCAGCCACCGCTGCTGTCACCACCCGCTGCCTCGAGCTGCTGGCGTGCCTGCACCACTTTTCCACGGCTGGTCACACATGCAGTTTCGTGGGCTGCTGATGGGTGGGTGTGATTAGCTGGGCGCAAGGCCTGTCAGCAGCCCATGGAGCTGCATGTGTGACTGGCTGTGGGAAAGTGGTGTGGGTGCAGTGGCGGCAGCAGCACAGTGAGTAGCAGTGATGGTGGTGGTGGTGGCGGCGCATGGCAGTGGGTGGCGATGGCAGCGGTGGCTGCTGTGTGCAAGCCCCCGACCGCTTGGCCCCCCCTGTCCCAGTGCCGCTGCTACATACACCCCAGGGAAGGCATGGGGGGGTGCATACCCCCAGATCTGCGTGGGCTGCCACTGCAGGCTGGGACTGGGTCTATGCTGGGCTTTTCCCGGCACAGGGGTTGGGCTGTGCTGTGCTTAGGCTGGGGGGTGGCAGCGCTGGGAGGGAGATTGGGGGAGCTATGGTAAATTCTGGAGTGGCTGCAACCCCTCCTGTAGCCCCGCTCTCAGTGCTGCCGCTGCTGCCTGCCCTGAGCGCAGCCTGGCCCAGCCCCCTACTGGGAAGAGCCCAGTGCTGCCCTGGCCCCAGCCTGTAGATGCAGAGGCACGCACCCCCCATGCCCCAGAGCTGCCCTCCCTCCCCCGCGCCTTCCATACGAGCTGCTCATGGCTCTGTCCCACACCTGCCCTGGCTGTGCAGTACCTGCCCCAGCCCCATTCCCTTCCTCACCATGGGGGCCTCAATCTTCCTTCCCCCTCTTAAAAACAAGAAAAAAAAGGGGGGTACAGGAGTTGAAACTTTGAGTCAGAAGGGGTATTCTTATTAAAAAGGTTGAAAGCCCCTAATGTAATGTATGTGTGACCCAGGAAGCCATAGGTTCCAGGTCCCAGGCAGAGACACGGGCACCCTAAGGATACAGCTCTCAGTTCCTCCTCGGGTATCATTAGAAGGAAAGGGATTAAATAATTTTCCATGGAAAAACTATTACTCAATGAGCATTGCAGATATCTGCTAAATGGTTGTTCCCAGCATGGGGAACTGGTGCCTCCTAATCCTGGGGGGGCACCAGCGGTTGGTCACTGGAAACAACCATTTAGCAGATATCTGCAATGCTCATTGAGTAATAGTTCGCCGACTAGGGGGAGTGTCTCCCTGCGGCCGATCGCCGATCCCACTCTTCTCTTGGCATCCCCACATTCTCGGAGAGAGGGTTGCGGGGGGGGGGAACACCAGCAGTTGAGCCCTACTCCTCGGCTGGCGAGGGCCAGTCTCAGGGACCGATTCCCTATGTGTTGCCTATGGTTTCCAGTGGTTGGCTACCTCCATTCCCTCCCCTTTAGGGTAGGCAGGTATGAGTGTGTTCCCCAATGAGGAACCCATTACACTTCAAATGGAAAGACATTTTCTAGACTTTCCTCTTCTTCCCTCTACCTCAAGATCCAGCATAAGACACTTTGGGCATCTTTACACGTACTCTAGGGGTCGGGAGCGGGGCGGGAGTGGTGCTTTAATTAGAGTGGCTCAAAGAGCCACTCTAATGAAGGCACCTGCAGCATCTCATGCATTCAGCATCCCATGCTTTAAAATAGTTTCATAGTTTCATAGTTAGTAGGGTTGGAAGGGACCTGAGCAGATCATCAAGTCCGACCCGCTGCCATGGCAGGAAAGAGTACTGGGGTCAAACGATCCCAGCAAGGTGATTGTCAAGCCTTGTCTTAAAGACCCCCAGGGTAGGAGCCAGCACCACTTCTCTTGGAAGTTGGTTCCAGATTCTAGGCGCCCTGACAGTGAAGTAGTGGCTCCTGATGTCTAATCTGAATTTACCCTCTGGCAGCTTGTGACCGTTATTTCTAGTCACTTCTGGTAGTGCTCGGGGGAACAGGGACTCCCCCAATGCCTGCTGGTCCCCTCTGACTAGTTTGTAAACAGCCACTAAATCCCCCCTCAGCCTTCTCTTGTGGAGGCTGAATAGGTTCAGGTCCT
>NW_017729015.1:633913-637984 GCF_001723915.1 Gavialis gangeticus
TGTATTTAAAAAAGGACTTCTTGTTGTTCTTGATCCGGGAAGCTAGTCCCAGTCCCATCTCCGCCTTGGCCTTCCTGACTGCCCCCCTGCAGCCCCAAGCAACCGCATTATAATCCTCCCTGGTGATGGCCCCTCCCTTCCACTGGGTGTACGCCTCCCTTTTAGCTAGGAGACATTCCCGGATGCTTTTGGTGAGCCATGGGGGCTTTTGCGCCCTCCTGCCCCCTTTGATCCGTGTTGGGATTACCTCCCTTTGGGCTTGGAGGATCGTCTCCTTAAGAAGTGACCACTCTCCTTGGACACCTGGCTCCCCTCCCCTCCCCTCCCCTCTGGGACCTCAGTGCCTCCCCGACTATTCTCCTTAGCTCATTGAAGTCGGCCCTCCTGAAATCTAGGGCTGCTGCTTTTCTGCAGGCCTTTGCCACCTTGCGCTGGATGGTGAATTCCAGCGGGCGATAATCACTGTCGCCCAAATGGGGGCACTTTAAAGTTTGTTTGACAAGTTTTAGTTAAAGCTGCGATTGCACTGTACCCCCCTGCGATTTTGAAGCACGAGTTCACTGAATACACAAGATGCAGAGGCTGCTGGAGTGCGCTAATTAGTACGTTTTAGCAGACACAATTAATCTGTAATTACAGTGTGTCGGAGCAGCATCCTTGCACATCTACAGGCACCTTTCTTTTGTAGTGTTCACAGGAAGCAGCACCCCATAATGGGTAGATTGGATCCTTGTTTCTTAGTGGCTAATAATTGCCCACATCCTGTTAATTGTGCCATCCTGCTTCCCACCCTGCCAGCCTATTGCCTTGCCTCATTGTTTGAGCAATTTGGGAGTTGCTTGCTATGTTTGTATAGCTCCAGAACAAAGGGGCCCAGATTGGCTGGCTTCTGTCTGCTGCTGCACTACAAATCATCATCCTTTTGTTTGCCCATCTGGCTAGGTGCTTGCGGCTTCATTTTTGTACAACGAAGAGAAAGTTCAAGGTCATGGCTGTTCAACATCTGGACAGCCAGGAGCCATAGATGCAGGGGCTGCATGCCACAGGGGCCAGCATCCCTAGACCTCGGCCCTGCTGCATATACAGTCCAGCTCGCTCCTCCCCTCTGCCATGTGCACAGCTCAGCTTCTCTCCTCCCCACCCCTGTGCACAGCCCCCCACCTCCCCTCCAAGAGGGCAGCCCACCCTGCAGAGCAGGCAGCCTGCTCCTCCCACCAGGCACACAGCAACCTCACCCCTGTCCCAGCCATAAACACTGTGAAGGCAGTCTACCTGCAGCATGCAGCAGAGGCATCCTGGCCCCTTCTGCTACACTGCTCCACCAGCACGGGTAGGAACCAGGAGCCAGAGGAAGAAGGAGGTGAAGTCCAGATACACTGGCTAGTGGCTACCACTGCTGCAAGAGCCACAGGTGGAGCAGGGGCCAAATGGGGGTCCATAGGCTGCATGTTACTCCTTCACAGGCTGCGGATGGACAGTTGGACAGCCTGGTCTAGGTCATACCCAGCAGGAGGGCAGGAAACTAAGACAGTTTGGGAAATGCAGCTTGGTGTTTTTGCCCAAACTGATTGATGGAGCCAACTGCATTGTTGCAAAGGAGTTAGCAGAGGAATTTGTCCCATTCTTAGTCTGTGAATGTTTTGAGACCTGACTTTGTGTGGTTGTTTGCTGGACAGCATCCAGCTGCCTGCTGCTAGCTAGAGGCACTGATGCCACCCCCTAGGCATTTTCTGAATGAACCTAGAAACACTGAACTGGGACTGCTGATTGGAGCCTAACAGCATGAATGGCTATAGGGTTTGCTTTTATAGAGTTTACATAGGGTGACCATATTTCCTGGATTGGTGGGGACAGTCCCAGATTTTGGAGGCATCCCTGCTGCTGGAGAAAATTGAAGCAAAAGTCCTGTATTGGTGGGGACCTGCCCACACATGCCCTGGTTTCCGACTGACTCTACTGTGTGAGCGACTCCTGCCTCACAGCTCAGTGGAGTCCGGACCAGGGAGCAGCCACTCCCCGAGCCAGGTGAGAACAGGGCTCCCCAGGGGGGCCGGGGTGGCTCAGAGCTCTGGCCTGAGTGGAGTGGGGTTCCCTCCCCACTTCTGCCCACCTGGCTGCCAGGGACTTGTGTTTGGGGGGGCAGCTCCAGGCTGTGCTCTAGTCCCTGTCCCCAGTTGCTTGCTCAGGCTTGTGGAGGGCAGGGTGCTGTGGGAGCTGGTGCTGTGCCCTGCCCTGTCCAGTGGGATGGCCCCAGGCTGTGCCCCTGCCTGGACAGCCCCAGCCACCCCCAGCCCAAGTGTCCCACCGGCAACCAGTCCATTCCTCTAGGGCAGATCTGACCCCTGCCTGCCCTACTTGGATGTATGCCATCATCACGGGAGCCACACATAGTGCCGCCATGGTCTGCCTCCAGCCCCATGCTTAGATGTGACTGGGTTGCATGATAAGTACTGCTTGGAGGTGCCCTCAGGGAGCTGTGGTGGGGCCCTGGGGAGCTCAGCATGCTCAGCCCAGGCCTGGCAGTGGCATGGACCCTCCCCACCCTTGACAGCATCATTTGGCCATCTGCAGCTGTGTGAGTAGGCAGGGGCAGTGCTGGCTGCTACCTGCTCACCCAGGCTTTCTGCAGGAAGGGGAGACATCAGCCCTACACTGCTGGTAGCACCGGGCAGTGGCCCTGGCTCCCTGCAGCCATGGGTTTAAGTCCCCCAGTGGGCTTTGAGGGCTGTGCTGAGGGTGACTGGGCAAACAGGACAGTGACATGATGTGCCAGGAGGGCAGAGACACTGGGGCAGCAGTGGGGCTCACACCTGCCTGTGGCGATGCCCAGGCTCAGCCCAGATGCTCCCTCCACTGAGGTGCCTGGCAGAGCAGGGCAGGGACTGCAGCTCTGGTTGGCTCTGTCCCCCCTGGGAGACCTGAGGGGGCGGATGGAGTCCTGGATTTTCCATGGTCCCATAGGGTCACCCTATATTTACACCTTCACCCACTTGCAGCCCTGCCTGTACTGAGACATTTTTACCTTAAGGGCAAGTACAGGTGATTCAGAATGGGTTGTCAGCACCTTTGGAAATGGTTCTTTTTTCCTGCTGTTGTGCTGTTTTGATTTTGGAGGAGTGGTGCCAAACAACACCAAGGTGGCACCAAGCACCGCCAGAGACCTCCATCCTGCACTCGGGTTCTCTTAGCTAGAGAATATGCACAATAGCACATAGTCATGGAAGCACAAATTTCCTGTTTGCACCGACAATGATATAATAAAGATTTGCCCCTGTACAGAGCTTCTTGCTTTAGGATTCTGCAAAATGTGATTTTGCAGTTGATCTATATAAAGGTGGGCAAGGTGGGGAAACTGAGGCACAAAGCAGGCCCACTTCTCCAGAGTCAGAGTAGCAGAACCAGTAGAAGACCTAAGACCTAGCTGCTGCTGTGCTTTTGCCATTTAGCAAAACTGCCTGCCTTAGCAGCTTGCTGCATTTGTAAACAACTTTTTTTTTTTTCTCTTCTCAGCTAATCTTGCTCTGTGGAGGCAGATAACATCGCTGGAATTTTTCCAGTGTCCTTTACAAGCGCCTCCCCTTTGGACTTCGGCAGAGACGCACAAGAACATGGTGCAAACTTCCTCAATTACTCGTTCTTGTTTACTTTCCTTTGGGCCAATAGTGAGCTTCCTCCGCCAGCCACTTCCTGCTTCGCTCCCCATGGCTCTGCTCAGAGGGGTTGTTTTTAATTAAGAGAAAGGTAGCAACAGAGGAGTCTCTTCGGTCAGGAATTTGCCTCCATTGACTACAGATCAACTGCACTTTGGCCTTTTCTTTTGTTCTCTCTGCAAAGGGAGTATTCTCTGCTGCACAAGCTTTCAAAATAAGCTCAACCACTTTCTTTTGCCTTAACCATGCCCAGCACGTTCTTGCAGGGGCTCATTAAACTCAGCCCTTCCCACAGGACAGATGTGAAATGTTCCCTGTGTGTGAGAAACAGAGTATGGGGAGAAGGGGCAGCAATGGAATTGGGTCCCATTCTGGCCCTATTTGAGTCACAGAGGGTTTCACTAGTGACTGTAACAGGGAC
>NW_017729015.1:642984-668960 GCF_001723915.1 Gavialis gangeticus
CTTGCAGGGGCTCATTAAACTCAGCCCTTCCCACAGGACAGATGTGAAATGTTCCCTGTGTGTGAGAAACAGAGTATGGGGAGAAGGGGCAGCAATGGAATTGGGTCCCATTCTGGCCCTATTTGAGTCACAGAGGGTTTCACTAGTGACTGTAGCAGGGACAACTGCTCTCCCAGACTGCTCAGCAATTTCCATGTACATCTCTGCCCCATCTGCTTCACACAGCAAATCACTCTGCTACAAACAGTCAAGAAATTATACCCACCAGAGTGGAATGCAGAGCTGGCAGGAAGGGGCTCAGCAGGGTGCTGACAAGCTACTGACACCTGGATAGGCCCCGAACACACCTGCACAGTTTAGCTTTCGATTTGCACCCCTGTTTCATGCACTCTTGTATGCCTCTAGAAGCTATTTTTAGGCCTTGCAATGAAACAGATTTTGATCTCTTACTGCCTCCTCTCTCCCTGGACTGTAATGCCAGCAGGAGGACAGGATCATAGAATCAATGAGTGGGAAGGGACCTAGACAGATCATCGAGTCCGACCCCCCGCCATGGGCAGGAAGGAGCACTGGGGGTGGGAGGGGTCATAAGACCCCAGCCAGGTGCCTATCCAGTCTCCTCTTGAAGATTTCCAGGGAAGGTGAGAGCACCACCTCTCTGGGAAGCCTACTCCAGGCTCTGGCCACCCTTATATAGGGCTTTAATATAAGGATATATAGGATATAGGGCTTTAATATAAGTTATTAAAATGCCAGGGGATAAATGCAAACACTGATAAACCCAAATGGAGAAATTAGGCTCTTGTAGGGAAAAGGAGCAGCCAAAAGCTCCATCCCAAGTAAGGCTGCATTGTATGAAGGGAAATCCAGGTAGCGAGTCCTACAAGAGAGGGCCAAAGGGATTGGACACAGAAGGGAGAAGCATAGAACACCAGAGGTCTTGGGGCAAATAAATGCAGTGGTTCAGCTCCCAGACTGCTTTTTCTTGAGGGGTGTGATGAGCAGGATGGGCAGTTTCCAGCAAAGGAGCCACAGACCACATCAGTTGCTCCAGTTTAACTACAACTGATTAGTTGTAGTCAATATGTCAATTAGCAAACTAAGCAGGTCCAAAACCCTTGTGTACATACCCTAGAATGAGTTTACAGCCCATTTACATTCAGCTAAATCACTTAAGACTGGCTGTAAAGTGGTTCAGGTGCACCCCATGTAGGGTTTTGTAGTGGTTTAACTACAGCTTATTTAAATACTGTCATGAGTTCAGTTTATGCAACTTTTGTGTGGAGAGATGACCTGACATTGCCAGAGCAGTCATGCCTCCTGCCACAACATGAGCTGGCCAGAAGAGCAAATTTCACAACTTTGGAAAAACAGTTCATACTAAACGGAAATAAAAGTGATAAGCTTAAAAGAGAGAGAGAAAAAAAGTAAAGTAAAGAAATGAACTACCATAATATTTTGTTTCCAAGACACTGAAATGACTCCACAGTGCTAACATCCCAGTGTTATGATAATAAAATATGGCCCCAGTTCCCCAGACTTCAAGGCAAGCTGCAGAGGAGCTTGGGGACAGTCCCTCAATATCCCAGGTTGGCAAGGAGGCAGACAAGTGAGCTGGCAGGAAACCTGCTTGGTTGTTGAATTATCAAAATTGACGGTTTCTCTTTTGATGTATCACCATTTTGCAATGGGAAAAGTATCCTTGTGAAGAACTTTTGCTCATCTCTTCCCCACTGTTGTGAGGTAGGGCAGCTAGCTGGGAAGGCAGTAGCTGGATTCAGCTCCCATCTCTGCTGCAGGTGAGGGCTACTTTGGAAAAATATAAACATAACCCAAAGGACTTGCTTTCTGGGATCACAACTCTGGGAAATGAACCCCAGCCTGCATCCTTCTGGCATGTGATTTTCATAAATCTTTTTTTCTTTGCAAGAAGGAGTCATAACTGACACAGGGCATGGGTAATCCTAACTTCTGACCAGACTGGAGGCTGCTGGTGCAAGACCCCCCTACCCCAGCAGTTATGCAACAACAGAGCAAGCCAATACAGTCTGCAACTTTTTCTTCCCTTTCTTTGGTAGCATGTCAGGACAGTAGGGGGATAGCTAGGGCACCTGGGAAGGGGAATAGCCAGCAGGCAGGAGGCTGCTCTTTGCCAGTGCAGGGCATGATGGTCCCTGCTTAAGAGGTTGCTATTTGGACTTCCTGTTTTATTTTGCGCTTTCCCAGGCATAACTTCACCATCCTTTATAGCTATGGGTCTGCCCTTCAGGGACCCAGGGACAGTTCAGCTAAGGTACCGCAGGGTTCCAGGCTGAAGGGAGTGGGACTGGGGTTCAATCAGTGATTGAGGAATATAAGATGTGTGTGTCTCATACAAACCCATCTGGCCTATGGGGGTATCCTACTCTGCTTCCAAAGTAACTGTCCTAGATGCCCCTACTCAAAACCTTACTCATCCTTCCTGCTTGAAACATGCACCCTCCCTGCATCGGACATGTGGGCTCCTGACCTTTGTCACTGCCCCTCCTGGGATGTACTATGCTTGTTGTCTTGCTGCTTCCCCAGGTAACTCTCCTCTTGTACTATTGCTGTGCTACTAGTGCACCAATGGGCACTTGTCATCTAAAGGGCTCTGACTGCCTGTCATTCTATAGCTAGCCTGACCCTTGACTGTCTGAGTGCAGTTTGCCTCCATTTTCTCTCTCTCAGTTATAGGAGCCATATGTTCCCTGTTACAGGGATCTATCACCTACACCAGCCAAGGTGGCAAGTGCTGGGTAGGGAGGCCTACACCAAAGTTGCCGCTGCCCTGCTCCTGCTCCCATCAGGTGTTGTCACTGGTTCTCTTCAAGTTCTCTATGCAATCCAGGCTCTTTAAACCCTGACCTACTCAACATCAGGCTAACAGATTTCAGCGTTTTCAGACGTAGTGAGTATCAGGGTTGCACCTGAACCCACTACAGCAGTGGGGCCAACCTTTTGGCCATCATCCTTGAAAACTCGTGGTGATTGGGAGAAATCCCAGACAACTGGAAAATAGAATCATAGAAAATTAGGGTTGGAAGGGACCTCAGGAGGTCATTTAGTCCAAAAGGGCAAATATAGTGCCTTTATATAGAAAGGGAAAGTGCCAAATATAGAAAGGGAAGCAGGGAGATCCAGGGAGAAACAAACTGGTCTGCCTCACCTGAGTCCTCGGAAACATCATGGAGCAGGTCCTCAAGGAATCTATTTCTAAGCAGTTGGAGGAGAAGAAGGTAATTAGGAACAGTCAGCATGGAGTCACCAGGGGCAAGTCACACCTGACCAACCTGATTGCCTTCTGTGATGAGATGACTGGCTCTGTGGATGTGGGGAAAGCAGTGGATGTGATATACCTTGACTTTAGCAAGGCTTTTGATACCGTCTCCCACAGCATTCTTGCAAACAAGCTAAGGAAGTGGGCTGAATGAATGGCTTATAAGGTGGATAGAAAACTGGCTGGATCATTGGGCACAGAGGGTAGGCAATCAATGACTAGTTGGCGGCTGGTGTCAAGTGGAGTGCCTTGGGGTTGGTCCCCAGGTGTTGGTTTTGTTCAATATCTTCATCAGTGACCTGGAAGATGGGATGGAGTGCACCCCCAGCAAGTTTATGAATGACACCAAGCTGGGGGGAGTAGTGGATACACTGGAGGGCAGGGCTAGGATTCAGAGAGACCTCAACAAATTGGAGGACTGGACCAAAATAAATCTCATGCAGTTCAATAATTTATGACGGAATAATCCCATTCACCGGTACAGGCTGAGGACTGACTGATTAAGGAGCAGCTATATAGAAAAGGACCTGGGGATTACAGTGGACAATACACTGAATATAAACCAACAGCGTGCCCTTGTTGCGAAGTAGGCTAACGGCATTAGTCGGAGTGTTGCCGGCAGATTGAGGAAAGTGATTATTCCCCTGTATTCAGCACTGGTGAGGCCGCATCTGCAGTACTGTGTCCAGTTTTGGGCTCCTCACTACAGAAAGGATGTAGACAAATTGGAGAGAGTCCAGTGGAGGGCAACAAAAATGGTTTGGGATCTGGGGCCGTGACTTTTGAGGAGGGGCTGTGAGAACTGGTCTCATTTAGTCTGGAGAAGAGAAGACTGAGGGGGGATTTAATAGCAGCCTTCAACTACCTGAAGGGTGTTTCCAAAGAGGATGGAGCTTTTTCAGTGGCTCAAGCAGAGTGAAATACAATCATATTTATTCTCATAAGTCCACTTAAGCATGTAATATGTGGAAAAGACCTGGCTCTGGATGTCTACCTGGTGAGCTAGGCTTTAGCCCCATTGTCCTCAAAGGGAAATTTTCTGAAATGTATAAGACCCTCTGAAAGGAGTAGTGTCGGCAGTCTTGAGGGTTAAGCAATTTGTCCTGCTTCAAGGAAAAACAGTGGCTGCTAATTCACTCCACGGATTATCTGTTCTCATGTATACTTATACCATCTCTCAACCTAAGTGGTAGTCCTCCTCACCCTTACAGAGGATCATCACCAAAGTAAGCAAAAAGAACCAAACGATACAAAGACCATTTCCCAGGTGTTAGAAACATCTCCCTTGTACTTTTGTAGTTCTGTGCTTGGGAGGTTTCCCTACACCTGGAAAGTCCAGTATGTTAGCCCACATTGAAGAGTCATAAACTGCTTTCCTTCCTTTGGAGGACTGGTGGAGGGAACTATTATTTTGAAAATTAAACCAATGTTATGATAAATTTTATCAAGAAAGCAGAAGTGCTCTATTCCACCAGTTCTCAGTCCAGAAACCTTTCCCCCCCACGTCATCCCCAACACTGAAACCACAGGACTCAAGAGCACTACCTGCTGGTACAGAACAGTCCCCCTTCTCAGGTGGCTTCCCCTTTTCATCTCCTTAGATGATCTGATAAATCTTTCTGGGTTGTAAGAACTGAAGATAGGAGCCTCTGGAGTGCTGGAAACATGTTTTCAGAGCCACGGCAATTAATGCTGCCACTATTCCCATGCTGCCAAATTTCTGGACCTATGGAGAGCCCCATGGGCCAGATGACACAGCTCTCTGGGCCTGCATATCTGTAAGTTGAGCACCACTGATGTAGAGCTCCTATGGCTCAGGAATCAAAAAAAGGCAGGTAATTTAGAAACTGGGGAGACTTCTAAGGGTGTTGAAGAGCATGCCAGGACAACAGCCAGACACATATTCTAGGAATGTGCAAGCACCAGCAGGTCCCAGTCCATAAACTGCTGCTGCAGGGCGATTTATTCTGCTCTCTAGGAATTTCCTGTGAGGTCACCATGTAAAGCAAGCACCCAAAAAGGCAGGCAGCAGCATAGCAAAATCCTCACTTCTTTATCCCTCCAAATCAGTCGATTTTAGTACAAACAGAGGTACATTTATAAATGTGAATGATAAACCCTGACAACATACCAACGAGCAGTTGCTCCATGTGGAAAGACCTTTTCCAGACTCTAATCAGAGCTGCCTACCCCAGCGCCTCAATCACCTTACCACTGACCTGTGGGTCAGCTAAGTTCACTAACTTTGCCTTTTTTTCCAGGCTGAGACCTTCTCTATGGCTATGATCACTGGTGTCCAAACTTTGTTCTTCTGATGGCTGCAGTACCAGTCAAAGCCAAACTGTTTCTGGCAGAGACTGCTTGACTAGGGTGGAGCAAGCTGCCCTGAACAGGAGGACGTGCAGCATGTACTGCCTTTCATTAAGATAGTCCTCTCCTCCTGGCGGACAATCCATGTGATCAAGAAAGCATTGGGAACTATTGGTCACTCAGTCCAGCTCCCACTATCATGGCTCTGCTCTCCCCTGTGAGATGATGTCAGGCCCCAGTGTGGTGGCGGGATGATATTGCCTGGTGAAGTCAGTGTTCTTTAAAGATCCCTTCTTTTAGATGGGGCCAATCATCTGAAAGGTTGCACATTCAATGTTGACTCTGATAACATGCAGAGTAAAGAGATATGAGCCTATTTGCTGGTTGGTGGGGCCAGGGGCTGGTTGCAGCCATAGGCTTCTCCTAAGAAAACAGATGCTCTAATGAAAGATTCAGGAAGATCAAGAGATAAGGGAGCTTCTATGTGGGTAGTGAGGCAGCCATGGGGAAGGGAGGAAGGATTTGTGGTTCAGGGTCCTTGCAATACTGTGAGATGGACTCTGAATTGTAGCATGTCATATTATGTGAAGGTTTTGCTTTCCTTTTCTTTTTGTAGATGAAGCAGTTTTGTTTCTGTGGCTGCTTGGATCTGGTGCAAACCAGAAGTGAAACTGTAAGCTGGAAAAGCTGCAGGTTTCATTGCTGCTCAGAATAGCGTTTTTTTTTCCTTTCCTTCCTGGCTTGCTTATAAACTGCTGCTGCCGGCTTTTTAATTTTGTCATGACAAAGTTAGTTAATTCAGGAAATCAGCATTGGTTTCTCTTATCTTGGGCACAGCCATGCAGGATGGAAAGGGGGTCACACTGGCTGTCTGGTCATGGAAACCAGTATCTTTGATCATTCTGCCCCATGCACATTGGATATTTGTAATCCCTCCCAGCTCTTATACCTGCTTCTTTATGTTGCTAGTTTTTCAAACCTGTTAATATTGAACCCAGAAAAAGAAGCTCAGGAAGGAGGGTCATACCAACCTAGAGGTGTAACAGGGGGGTTACGGTGCATGGGGTAATGGTGACTATGGTGGTGGCTTTTTTTGTGCCCCTCAAAAAGATGGTGCCTAGGGCTGCTGCCCCAGTCATCCCCTCTCAGGTATACTACTGCACCTACCCACAAATACAACACCTCAAAGGCAATTTCGCCTCCAATTTAACTTAGATTGTGCTTGAGAGATTATACTTTGAATGCTCCCTAAGATAGCAAAGGAGTACATAACCCCATCAGAGGAAATGTTTAATCACACTTTGCAGTGATCCAAAGTTACATCTCCAGGGTATTCCAGAGAGCTCACACACAACTTCCTACCAAGGGTTCACCAAACATAGCAGTTGGCCAGGCACCCTACACTTCACAAATAGCTCTGCAGTGACCTCTCTACTCTGTGGGAACTGAGAGTACATTGAAATACTCAGAACTCTGTAGGAAGCGCTCGGTAATTCCTGGCTTCATGCCCTCAGTGAAGAGATGTGGCCTGTGATGGAAAGGCCAGCTTTAAACTACATAGCTCAAATACTAGAAGTGTAGCTCAGCATGCAGTTGTTGCTTGAGTGTTTTGCTTCTTGGGTGATTGGTGCAGCCCACACTGAGCTCCATACTGCTGTGGGTAGACTTCTGTTGGATTTGAGCTAGGTTATTCAAAGCTGCGGTATGTCTATGCCACACTACAGTCACAGCAGTAATTGCAGTACAGACTTATGTTGACTGAAGGAACCCTCTCCCTGGTCTCTGCTGTTTACATGTTCCCTGCCCCGCTTTCTTATATCCTCCCAATGTGCCAGGACTCGAGCTAAATTTGAGAGTTTGCTGTTGACACAGTGACAATCACTCCAGGCCATCTCAGTGCTTTTGCCCTGGTCACCACCACGGTTCTGTCAAGCCACCTCAACAACTACCCAAAGGAAAGGCAGCAGAATGAATGCCGAGGGACAGAGGCTCTCTGTGCCTGTGCAGAATATGTGCAGGTGCAAAGTAGGATCCAACCCAGAAGCCTGCCTGCCCAGGACGGTTCCTTCCTTAAAGCTTGTTTTCATTTTTCAGCCGATGGGTATGTAGGGCATGCCCGCAAGCCAGCTCACTCCTTCCCTGTTTACACACAGCCCGAAAGGATCTAAGATGGGCTCACAGCCCAATGCAAGACTCAGGCAAGGAGTGCTGCATTCTTGAGGAGTGACAATGGCTTATACAATGCATGCCTGATCTACACCATAAAACTTTACTGGCAAAGCTTACCTTCAGTTGGCGTAGCCTCATGTGTCCACATCAGTATTCAGTCTTGTCAACAAAAACCTCCATTCTGACAAGAAAAGTTGAACCAGGTCATCAGGAGCCTTCTACCAGCACAGTGCCTGAATAGTTGTTGCATTTCCTGTCCTCCAGCAAAAATTCCACTGAAGTCATGGTGAGGATAAGTCCACACCTATTTAAAACCCCCCAAACATTTTGGAAATGCCTCTTTTCCTGAGGCTGAGTTTTGGGAGCTCCCCTCTGCAAGGATGGCTCCAACAGTAGCTTGAGTGTGCGCGACTGCTTGTCCTACAAGAGAGGTCTTGGATTTGTTCAGCTGGTTCTAAGCAGTGTGTGCAAGCGCAGCGGGGCATTTCCTGTGCCCCATTTCCACTGTGCTGTGTGCTGATAAAAGGTTCATGAAGCCATGGTGAGTATGCAACTATTTTTATTCTTTTATACCACTCTCAGGGAAATTATTTAGCAATTATCTTCTGTTGTCTAGTATTTCCTCTTTAACTTTAAAAATAGCTCTGTGTCTGTCTGCCGGTCACCTGGGCTAGGACTTCTGTCAGGGACATCCCTCCTATACTCAGCATGAGAAGGAAGAACAAGGATAGGAAAAGTTGTGTTTTCTGACTTCTCAGCCCAGGGCCCAGGAGACTGGGGAATGGCAAAGAGACAACAAGACTGAGGCATCAGGCTACTCCTAAAACAAGAAATTCTGACAGTGAAATGTCTAACTGATGAACACATCCATATGCTAGATCCCCAATGGGCATTGCACAGCAGAGGGCTGGACTAGATGACATCTTGAGGTCCCTTCCAACCCTGCTTTTCTATGATCCTGGGGGAGCAGGGAGGTTGGCCACTTGATGAAGCTGACTGGGGGTTATCTGACAAAGGGGATGCTAAGGAAAAGTCCCTCACCAGCCATTTGGGGGACAGGGAGACAGAGAGAGAGAGAGGAAGCCACCTGCAGGAGGGCAGGCAAAGAGGAAGGACCCTGGGCTTCTTAGAAGACACTGATCCAGATTCCCCCAAAACCTCCAGAGTGGTAAGGATAGGAACCTGTGGAAATGAAGTGCATACAGGTGCTTTATTGCTTTGTCTGGATCTGCATCTCTCTTGTGCTAGCTACAATAAAGAGCTTAGAAACCTTTGCAAAGATGCTCTTTCCCTGGAGAAGGAGACTGGAAATCAGCTTGTTCACAGCACTGGACTGTTGGAAAAGGGTCCTTCTAGGACAAGGAGCTGTATGACAGGAGTGTGCATTGTGGCCCAAAGTTAGTGCCTGGGCTCACTTCAGCCTCAGGAAGCTTAAAAACATGCATGGTCAGCATGTCAACCCACTCCTCATGCAACAACTTGATGAGCATCCAGAAAGTGGAGCTCTACCAGGGATGTGACAGTGGTCCTTACCTATGTCTGTCACTTGAAGATCAATAGTTATGACTATCTACATAGCCTTATTTCTATACCCAAGCTTGGACACAGACTGATAAGGATTAAAGAAACCTGTGGAGGTCAAAGATAGCTGGAAGTAGCTCAGTAAACTTCTCTAAAATAAAGAGGTTTGGGGCAGGATGATAATTTACAAAGATGTTTTTGATCACTGGCTTAACTCCCATTTATCTGAGTGTCCAGCATCTCTTCCTCTGGAAGGGAACACAACTCATACTCCTCAGGGATGGGCTCAGCAGAGCCAGAAGACCATGGGACCATCCCACAAGTGTTTTTGTTTCTTTCTTTCTGAACAAACTCAGCTACATGAACATAATCAAGGCTTGTCTGCTTTTTTTTTTTATGTCCCACTCAGTCAAAGTGTTGGCCTGCTGCCCTGTTCTGTGTTTGGAGGTGACAATGAACTTGAAGAGCTGTGATCTTAGAGTCACAACCAAACATTTGGGAGATGGACCCAAGGACGGCAAAAGCCAGTGGAAGGGCAGTGGCCCATTGTGGATGAACTTATTGGAGTCTCTTCCAAAAGGGCAAGCAGCTTGTCATCCATAAAGAAATAGCAGCAAAACTCCTGCTCAGGAAGTCTTCACCTCAGAAAGGCTGAGAAGTCACTCTGATTTTCCCATAGGCTGAATTTTTAAGGTCTGAGTTAGCAGCTCTGGTTACAGAGCTCTGAGTGATTCAGACCTGGTTGCTAGTGGGTACCACACTAAGGAGGGAACCAGGTGTGCACTGGCTTAATTTGTTCTAAGAAAATCATCACCTCAGAGAAATCCTTGGTAAGATGTTCTCTGTTTTATGTCCCCATCAGATAGTGCTCAACACATCATTGTGAAACTCTGAGCTTGGAGTGAAACCTCATTTGCTTCTTTGTAAAGACAGCCAAGGATCTCCTTTGGAGATGAGCCCACAAGGACTTGGTATGTAGCCCTGGGGCTGGCACAATGTACTGCTGCTTCACCATAGGTAAGAATGCAATACAATGAAATAGAGATGGGTGGGTGGGGAAAGACTCATTAGACCTTGCAGCTCTGCCAATGGCCCAAGCAGGATTGTCCTGCACAACACATTGTCTTGGGCTTTGTCAAGTCTCATTTTAAAGCATCATTTAAATGCTCCAAGAGAGGGCTACTTTCATTAGGAGACTGTTCTGTACTCAGAAGATCATACAGTCAATCAGACCTACGTGCCACTGGCCAGCATTTTCCTTTTCTTAATTCAATCCTGCTATTCTTCCAATGAATCATCCTAAAAAATTATTTACCCTGCTCAGAGCTAACTACCAATATCTATCAGCTGTTACCATATCTCCCTTTATCTTGCTTCCCTTTAGTCACCATTGTCAAATGCATTACCAGTGTATTTCCTAGAGCTGAATTTGGGAGGAATGTGATGCAACAGGAACAGACACTGAAAAATCCCCTCTCAACACACACGGAATTGCTGGCGGCAAATAGAAGGTATGTTTATCTCAGCCCTCTTGTGCTTTGTTTCCACCGACATGTCTGCTATGCAACAGATGCACTCGGCAGATAGCGATCCCACTTTAAAAAGAGAATGCATCTGAATCTCATCAGTGACAACAAAAACATGTAGCATTTCCTGAACAGTGTGTAAAGCAAGGATTCCCATTGATTTCATAGGTACTGGCAGGACCATGTATTTCAGGATGACACATTTTTTCTAGCAGCTCCCTATTTAAAAGAAAGACAGCCTCATATACTGTCCATTTTGCTTGTTTCCTAAGGAAAGGGCATTTTTTCAGTTGCCATTTTTCCTGCAGCATCAAGGCCAATTGGTTCAGATGACATCTGAAATCTTCAGCATGTTGCATGCTGTTTATGGATCACTAGTGTAGTAGTTGGCTTATACCACGGTAGTCATGACGATACTGTGAGGTTACAAAAAGTCACTAGGAAGGGAGATCTGGCCAGAGAAAGATTAGTTTGTTTCACTACAAATGCCAACAGAAATGAGCAGTTTTCATGTTGTTTAATTGTTTGTTTTTATCTGACTTACAAACTGAAATAATGGTGTTTTGGTTTGGTGGGTGAAAACTTTCTTGTACTTCTAACTTTTTTGCTCACTGTGAAAAGGGGGCCATGTCAAGAAGTAAGAGAAAGTAGTTTTTCCTTATCAAAACAAAATGGTTTATAAAGTAATCGTTGAAACAAGCTCTGATCAACATTTTTCATTTTGATCTAAAAGTCATTTTGTGCTGCAGTTAGGTTTTGATGGAAATGTTGTGCCTAGCTCCAGAAAGGAGCTGATACGGACCATCCAAGGTGTCTTTTCCTTAGTAGTAATATCTGCCTCCCTGGCCCATATATTCCAGTAGCAGTTGGAGAGGCCTGTGAAGCCCAAAGAAACCTTTTTGAAGTCATGGTGTTATATGTCTACAATTGCAGGGGGCTTTCTTATCTCTGCCTACACAATGGGGATACTTCAGGACAGCACTACTATGCTTTGTCTGATCTGTTTCTATGCTACAATCTTCTAGGCATCCTCACTCTCGGCCCCAATCTAGAAGCTTTCAGCATAGCTTCTTATAAAGCCTTCATTTCCTAGTATAATGAGGCTTTCTGGATATCTTGGCTCTAGGCTCTCACCTCCAGTTTTTCAGTGTACAGTCTCTAAGCCCTGCGTAAAATCTCAGTCCAGTGTTGGCTTTCCAAGGGAGAAGACTGTCATATAGCAGGGACTCAGGAATTCCCCATAGCAGGAAAGAGACTCACTTCACCTGGAAAGCTGCAGCGCTCTCTCTCCCGATTATATCATAGAAAATTCTTAAATGCCATTACTGGCAAACAATGCTCTTCCTTGGCCTTGGGTGAGGCCACTAGAAAATAGCTATCATTACTGTGCCAGGAACTACTTCAAGGTGACAACAGTGTGGATGGACACCAAAACACTGGTGGAATCTGTAGTAACAGGAAGAGAGCAATCACATAAGGAACTGCTAATATGAATGGGCACAGCAAGGTCAAAATACAGAACTGTCTCATGTTAGGCAAACACAGACAACTTACAGGCACTCACTGCTCAGGCACAGCATGCCACTAATTAGCTGACAACAACACAGTTTGTTTTCAGGAATAGGAGCTGATGAAAAACAAAAATAGGAACCCGACAAACAGGTCCTGGTGACCTGGTTTCCAGGCCCACACTTGGCTTTTATAAGGCAAAGTTCTCAGGCCTGAGTCATGAAACCAATTTCTCTTCCAGTGAAAGAAGCAGGAGTGTGCTCACCCTGTTCCCAAGACACCTGAGAGCTGAGCGTAGGGGTCTCCTTATTTCTCTGTTTCTTTGACCTGAATGGCAAGGTAGGCTGTGCCTCTCAGCCTGCCCAAAGCAAATAGGTGATGGATGCTGTGTGTGGCAGGAATGAGAACCAAAAATGCTTCAGCTAGGAAACCCTAAAGTGCTGTAGGGTCTTTCCACATGCACAAGAGGTGCTGGCACCACCATGCAACGATTCCTCTTGCTAATGAATGTGAGTCTAGAATTAAAAAAAATATAGGAGCGAAATGCTGTCCTGTTTATTTGAAATGGGGACTTTGAGGAGAGACATCCTTGAAAGCAGAGCTGTGATGCAGGGCTAGTTCCTGTTCCCAGTGGAGACAGTGACTATACTTTCTTACGCTTCAAGGTGAGCAGCCCTGGGCCTCCATGGTTAGCTCTAAGTTGGCCTTTTGTTTAAATTCTCTCCCTAATGTTCTGCCACCGTTCCAAAATGTGTGCAATGAGGCAAGCATCAGTGGACGATAGATGCTAACATTTTTACAACTATCTCATATACTGTTCTTCAGCTTAAGCCGTCAGTTGCTGCCAAAAACTTTTCTATGCTAACCCCTGCCCCCATCACAGATAACAGCGGTACTGCTAGCACAACACATGGCACTGCCAAAATGGCTGGCATCGTTGAGGCAACAGGATGACCGTAACTGGGCTAATTTATAAATGTTACTGATCCTTTCAGTCCCATTCATTTCAGAGAGGTCTCTGGGGCCCGATCACTTTTCTGCATTTGGGCTGGTTATGTTACTGTTTTCATGCAGAACAAGTTCCTTTGGGTTCAAGCTGAGGCAAAATGGGACAGGTGCCCCAAACTCTAATGTTGCTTTTGGTAGTGTGGATGTAGCTGTGACGGTTCAGGAAAAAATGAGAGGCAAGGATTTTTGTGGGTGGGCAAAGTAAACAATTGGTCCGATAAAAGCTATCACTCACAAAAATCCTAACATTTAATGTGTGGTGAAATGCAGGAGGCCAGTGGGGGCCAACTTTCTGGCAAGCATGCCACAAATTAAGCCTCATACCACTCGGATCCCCTTGTCCTTCACAATGTGGTATTCTGTTTTCTGCCCAATTTGTTGCCCTGCTTTCTGCTCTCCGCCCTATCTGCTCTGCTGCCTATCCCCTCCCCAATCTGCTTCATGTCATACTCAGAGGCTTCCCGTGTTGCAGGCTGGCTACCCCTCCAGTAGACCATACCAGACAGCAGACCATAATGGGCACTGCATAGAGCCTGGCTCTGTATGCCAGTGATGCTCTGTACATCCTGCCTTCATAGCCTCAAACACTAGCGTTGCTCTCACCCCAAAAATTTCACCTAGCAGTATCAGTCTACTTGTCAGCAGACAAATAGTACTTTGTGGTTAAGGGCAATTTAACCTTCCAGATTTGAACAGTGTCCCAGGAATCAGTGAGAGGCAGTCTCTCCCCTGAGAGGTCACCAGAAGTGAAAAAAATCCAAACCAGCTAGAGCAAAGAAACAAGCAAGAGTTTCCAAGTCTGCTCTATAGTGTGTCTGGGGAAGCTGCAATGAGCATGGGTCATGGGGTAACATGCCAGTGAAGAGCAATAAAAATACCTCTAAGCAGAGACCTACGTAAGAGCAGGGCAATGGGTAAAGCAGCTTCTTGGAACCAGGAGAGGCCACCCTGTTTTTCATGTGGGAGGAAGGTGTTCTGCCTGGCCTGTGATGCACTGGGGATGGGCCAGGGTCTTTCCAGGTCAAAATGCCTGGGCTGCCTCTTCCATTTCATGAGAACATTATTCTCTCCTCTTCAGGCTGAAGCCATCTGTGTTTTCCAAAAGAAACTCCCCTTTTGCCAATGGCCTGAGGCCTGGGAGTAGGGCCAGACAAGTTACTGATTTGGCAGCCAAACAGGAAAACCCATATACTTATATGTATGCATTTGAATACACATTAGTGCTTATCCAGTCCAAGCTCAGAACAAAGCAAAACAAAAGCAGAAAAAATGTGTGGGGGCACTGGCATACTGGTTCCCTGACGTTGCTGCTCCCCAACTGTCTACAGCTTCCTTTCAACCAGTGATCCCTTTGTAACTATTTCAAGGACAGCTTGGATAGTGGCCTTTTGCCATTGTTTTGCATGGATGCTGGATGGTTGAACCCAAACTCTCTCCCTTACGAGGACAGGAGAGGCCTCAGGTTTCTGACTCTGTTATTATAATAATATGCAGCCTGTTTGTCTTGATATTCTCTAAGCAGCCTCTGCATGTTATCTGCTTTCCTTCTATCTGGCTGCAGCAGGCTGTCCCTCTTGGGAAGAAGCATCTTGGTCCTTGTGTTATGCCATTCCTGTGGTCATTTATCAGACCAACCTGAAGTTGGGCTTCAATATTTTCCTTGTTGAAAATCCAGCTTCACTCATAAGATCATAGATAACTAGGGTTGGAAGGGACCTCAGGAGGTCATCCAGCCCAACTTCCTGTTCCAAGCGGGATCATCTCCAATGATATAATCCCACTCAGATATATTGACCTGAAATATATACTTAACCATATGTACTTCTTCAGAAGAGGAAATCTGAGTTTTTCTACTAATGACCAGAAATTTGATTGACATTTTCTTGCTAGAGTTGCACATGTTTGCAAGTTTATGATTTCCATTTCTAGGTCAACTGCACTTATTTGAAGACTATTCCAGTGTGATTAGTAGGTTTGTTCATATTACTAACAACGAATGTGCTAGGAATGAAAGTGGGTATTGGATATGAGTGAAGTCTGAATATCTTTTCTGAGTCCTCAGCCTTACCATGAAACATAGCACATACTCCCATTAAAGTTTATTCCTTCAGTTTGTTTGGAAGGAGACGTGAATGATGAAAAGAACCCATCACTTTGTGGATGTGGGTTATTCACAACTCTGACTGTATTTTGAAAATACTGATCCAATTATTTGTGTCTCAGTTTCCCCTTCTCTTTGATGTTCAAGATGAAGGTCATTAAGTTTGGATGTCAGATTGGAGCCAGAGCAGCTCTAAGCATTACTGAGTTTTTCTTTCTGTTTACCTCTTATTTTCCAAAAATTCATGCATTTTTGAGGGGAGACCTTGGAGTCTTTTCAACTTCTTCTTTTTGATAGGCCATTGTACCTCTGTCTGTGAGGTGAAGCAACTGCAGTGTGCATCCAAGTTCATTTACATGCTCTGCAAAAAGCCTGTGTTGTAGAGGTCTGGCATTGATGGAATTCACTCTTAACAAGGTGAGAGAGCACTGCACTGGGTGAACACTTTTCACTTTATGCCTCTGGAAATGGCATGCCCATTTCTTCTATGCATTGCTAGAACTACTGGAACATGTTCTCTTAATGAATCCTCCCTTACTCTGGCATTATTTCCAACAGTTTTATTAAACTGCTATCCTTTATAACATTTAAATATATACAGTTGAATAGTTGGTATAATTTACATCTATAACCCTGCCCAGCTGGGGACTCATGGGCTTCCAAATCTTTTGTTTCAGTTGTCTCTCAACATTAGGGGGGCTGGACCCGATGATCTCGTGAGGTCCTTTCCGGCCCCTAACATCTATGAATCTCCAGGCATGACCTCAACCCTTCATGCTGTGTTCACAGGAAGATGGACATTATTGAGAACACTCAGCATTTCTGAGTTATTTTTAAAATAATCAAACAAGTCTGCAGCTGCAAGTAAACACTCTTTCACTAGTTTACTATCTTCAAGTGATTTCTTTTTTGGAAAGGATTTTTCTGTTTTGAAAGATGCGATAATTGCAGCATTAGATTTGCTTGAGGGTTTAGTGAAAACCACTTGTTGAACATTTAAGACAGTTTTTAGCTCTTCTACTTTCACTTTTTTTTAAATTACTGGTTTGAAAATATTGATGACTGGACTTTTTATGCAGCATTGTGAAATGCTGCTTGGCTCTGTTTCTTGCAAGCAGACAAGCTGGCATGGCAAATGAGGCAAACAAATTTACCACAAATGTTTAAGAAGAAATACAGCTCCTCTCCTGAATTATCGAAAGTGCAGAAATAAGTTCTCTTTTTTATGCTGGTTCACAAGAAGCCATTTATTCTAGTATATATTCATTGTATCTAAGATTCACTGTTGTTATTAGTCAGCTGCTTATTCTCATAATGTACCTGTTGCATAAATGTGTCACTACTTGTCCAAACAGATGAAAATCCACTGTACATATGGAGGATGTGATGAACAGAACAGGTGTATGCTGAGCTGGTTTGCAGGTGAGATGAAATTTGGGATCATTCCTAAATCATTAGTGAAACGCTACAAATTCAGCCCATATCTTCAGTGAGTTCATTTGAGCCATACAAAACTGCCTTCATGCTGCATGTGGCATGTTTTTCTACAGGTTGGCCTCCTTTGTTATATACAGTGCCCATCTGGCACAGTGTAGGATGCAGTGTTTCTATAACGTATCCTGTGTTCAGTGCTCTTCTGGCACAAAGTAGGGTGCAGTGTTTCTTTAAGTACTCCATATGCAACGTCCATCTGGCCCAGAGCAGGGTGCAGTATTTCTGTAGAATACCACATATACAGTGCCCAGCTGGCATACAGCAGATTGCATTATTGTATCATACTTCTGCTGCTGCACTCCAAAGGAACTTCATTGTGAACATGTCCAGCTGTCATACTCACATTTCATTTGGCTGCCACTCAGATCTCATTGTCTTTTTATTCCCAATTCCTTCTCCATTTATAATAATAAATGAGTATTTTTATCCCATGGTCTCTTATCTTGTGATTAAAATCCCATTCTCAGCCACATGGTTCATAATCAGCACTGGGCATGAATGTAATAAATTGCCTTAAAACAAAGCCAAGTATCACAGCACTCCAGAGATGAAATCGCCAGGTTCTGTATTAACTCTTGAACTTTTGTGTTCCCAGCTTAGACCTGTTGCGCTCAGAGCTTTATATTTCAGGAATGATTTTTCTAGCTGAACATTAGGTGTATCTATTCTACAGGAAAACTTTAATCAAAAGCGGCAACTGATTTGGCATGCTTCAACTGTGTTCTACGTTAGAGACTCCAAAATGAAGGAACTCACACTGTGACCATGTGGAAAATACTTTCAGATAGGTCCTAATGGCTATGGCCAGACCTACTGTTGTTGTGCCAGGTCATCCAGTATGGCATATGGCTTGCGCTCTCTCTAATTTTGAAGCTCTGTTCTGCTTGCTGGTTAAATGCAGGCTCTGTGCCTGCATTGGATCCTCTGAGCACTAGGATTTCAAAATAAATAATACTGTAATAAAACAAATGTAAAATAAATGTCAGCTCCCCCAAATTCAGGTGCAGGTGGTTTTGGGGTGAAGATAGTTCTGGACTACTGCCCTAGCTCCAAATAGTCCTGGCTTTTGGGGCATTCACTACCTAATTGCTGCCTTTTGAATGAGCTTAAGTAAGACTTTTGATCAGAGGAGGCTTGAGCCTCAGAGTACCTGAAATCTGTGGATTCAGATTGGAAAGGTAGGAGCGGGTGAAGGTGGAGACAAGGTGGAAGAGTGAGGAAACTGTATCTTATAATAGTACCTATGTATGCACCTGCCCAAACTATGAGGGCCTCTTTATGTCCCCATTGCAAGGAGGGAGACACAGGGCACTCTAAAAGGGATAAAACAGACTGGAAGGCCCTTTCCTTAGAAATGGGGTTCCCAAACGGTGGTATGCATACCCCTGGAGGTCCGCAAGACATGTCTGGGGGGTACATGGGGGAAAGTGCGTAATGGTGGATTTAATTTTCATTATAATAATAATTGACATTTAAGGGGTTAAAATATAAAACATACTGGTTGGTGTATGAGGGCAGCTGGTAAATCTGGAAGGGGGTACACAATAAGAAAAAGTTTGGGAACCTCTGCCTTAGAGGATATAAAGGGAGGGCTGCAGTAGCACAGAGTAGAAGTTCTCTAATAGCAGAAGAGAGTAAAGTTACTGCCAGAAAGGGCTGGACCAAAGGTGCTGACAGTGAGTAGGTCTGGGGAAAGGCCAGAATGAAAGAAATACCTGACTAAGGCCTAAGGGTGCCTATAGAAATGATCTGACACGTTTTAAGTAGAACACGTCGGAGCAGACTCAGTTCATTGTCAAATGAGCTTTAGTTAAACCGCTTCCATGGCCATTTTGAAACAGGATGCTTAATACACATAACAGTGGGGCATTTTAATTAGAGTGGCTCTTCAGGAACTGCTCTAATTAAAATGCTCCCCCACCCCCAAGCATGTCTATAGGCACCCAAGCAGTCTAAAGGAAAGGCTGGGACTAGTCAGTCTTATTCAAAGGACTAAAGACAGACTTAGGGAAAGGCTGGTGCTGGGAAACACCTGGCAGAGGCTAAAGGGATATAACTGAGGGGAATGAGTCTGGTGAGAATGGGTAACAAACCCCAAAGGACATGGCAGAGGGGAAGACAAATTGTAGGACACTACAAACCAGGAGATCCTGAGGGGTTTTGGTCCTGTTTCCCTTCAGGGACCTGCCTACTGGTAACATCGAGATAAGGCAGATGAATTAAGTGGGGAAAGTGAGAGTGGGAGGAGGATTTGATTCATAGTGGAGTGAGGAGGACTGCACTGTGCCTTGAAAAGAGGGCAGTGACAGGTGATCATCACAGACCTCTGTTTAACAATTGAGGAGTTTCATCCTCTCTCCAGAAGGAGAATCGTTCCCAGTGGCTTGTGAGAGTTGCTCATATCTTGCAGGGGAAGAATGGAACTGCTGGGGAATCCATCATTGGGCTTGAAGTGAGATTTCCCTTCCTTTATGCCTTGTAACTATCTTGATGGTGGAGGGCTGGGGAGCGGGGGAAGAGCTTACAAGTCTCACCTATGCCAAGGCTCAGAAACAGACCCTGGCTGCTACTGCTTCAACTGCCAATGCCAGTGCAGCATGGGATGCCTGCCCTAGTTTTGCTTTTACAGCACCAGTGCAGTATTTGTGTATCAGGATACTGCTGCAAAAGCAACACTGTGGGGCAGCTTCTGACATCAGGGCACAGATCGCAGGGGTGAGGCTCAATTCTGGTGCCCCTTCTAAGTTGGTGCCCAGGGTTAGTGCCCTGCTTGCCTCGCCCAGTTATGCTACGAACTTCAGTCAGAGCAGCAAGGGTCCCCATTAGAAAGGGTGGTTCACATGTTGCTAAGTAACTTGAGCCAGTGCTTAACCACCAGAGTTAGAAAGTTCTTCCTAATAATTACCATGTTTGCTCAAATACTAGATGAGGTTTTTTTCTACCCAACCAGCCTGGGGAAAGAAAGCCACTTGTTTTATATTTGCATACAAGGAAACTGCACTAATACATTGTCTATCTTTGAACTACTGCTAAAACCAACATGTGCTAAGTAATAGAAACCAACTATGAAGTTGATTAAATGCAGCCAATACTCAGCATGACTATAAAACACATGGCCCATATTGGGCAAACATGCTGACGGGAACGTACCACATTTTTTTTTCTTGTATATATTTCATTCCAAGGGCCAAATCAGCCAAACCAGTTCCAGATTCAATTGGGCAAAGCCCTATAGTCAAGTTCCAAATTCAGCTAAGCATAGCCCTGTCATTCAAATCTGGGTGGCTCTACCACTGGGCAAGTATCCTCCCTTGCAAACTCAGCAGTTTGGGGCTTCAGATACTCCCTAGATCCATGGCAAGCATCCTACATGCAAGCCCCAGGGCTGGATGCCTTAGGGCTCAGATACCCTCCTAGACAAAAGGCCAAGGAACAAGTTAGGAGAAAAACACAAACACAGTTCCCCATTGCCAGAAAATTACACAGTCAAGTTTTCCATATTGGAAAAACTTGCAGAGGTCAGCCTACCTGGAGTGCAATGGGCAGGTCTCACTTTAGGAGAACTGCCTTGGGGAAATTGCAGGGGTCAGCATGCCCAGAGTGCAATGGATGGGCCTCACCCTGGGAAAACCACCTTGTTGATCACAGTTGTTTTTTTTTAATTTCTTGTCTCAGGCCAAATCAGCCAAATCAGTTCCAAATTCTATCAATTGAGCAGAGCTCAATTGTTCAAGTCTGTGCGGTGCTACCACCAACAAGTGTCCTGCCTCCCAGACTCTTCAACATGGGGCTTCAGATACTGTCAAATCCATGGCAGGCAGCCTACGTGTAAGCCCCAAGCCATGAATGTCACATGCCTCCTGAGGCTGGGGGGGCATGGCAACCGCCTGCAGGCAGCGGCGGTGGTGTTGGCAGCAGGGGCATGGTGGTGGTGAGCGGGGAGCTCCCGCAGGCAGCTGTGGCAGTGTTGGTGGCGAGAGTTGGTGGCGAGCACTGACTGGCAATTGGTGACCACCTGCAGACAGTGGTGGCAGCGGCAGCCAAGCTCAGGGAGTGCACTGCCAATCTCACGTGCACCCATGTGCACCCCCTACACATCGCTAATCCCCCAAGCCCAGAGGTATTGGTGTTCAGATGCCCCATAGTCTTGCTTGCCCAGTAGTCTTTCCTGCCCAAGTGCAGGGGGGCTGGGCCTGATGATCTGCAAGGTCCCTTTTAGCCCCTAACATCTATGAAACTATGAAAAGGCCAAAGAAGCAAGCTAGAGGGAAAGCCCAAGAACAATCTCTGATCATCATAAATTGTGTAGTTGAGATCCTCGCGTTTGGAGGCATTTGTAGACTCTTGTAGGGGTCAGCCTGCCCACAGTACAAGGGACAGGCCTTTACCCTCTAACTACACTTGAGTCATTCAAGGCCAAGGACATGGTATCTCCACTGCCAGGTAAGTATCTTATATTTAGGAGCATCTGAAGCCCTAGACTGATGAATCTAGGAGGTAGGCTACTTGCAGGGGTAGTACCCCCAGACTTGAACAACTGAGCTCAGCTCAGTTGAAATTTGGAATTTGGACCTTAATTCAGAATTGATTTGGCCCTGGAAATGAAATTTTATTAAAAATAAAATTCGTACTGCATGTAAGTAGGTGTCAAAGTGCTGCTTAAAAATGTGTTTATGGAGTACTTGCAGCAGTTTCAAAACTGTGACAATAGCAGTGACAATGGGTATTTCAAATTTACCTCCCTTTCCTACCACAGGATGTTCCCTTCCCTAAAGTAGGGTAGATCTGCACCTTATATACTAACTGGATCAGAGGTGCATAGCGTACGCTTTTGTAAGCGAGTTTCTGTTTACAAAAACTTCTGCTATGCTTCTCTGATTTAGTTTATAAGGTTCAAATCTATCTTGCCTTTTGCTTGACTTCAGATTAGCAGATAACTACCTCTCTCTAAAGTTGGGTGACAGCATCCCTTGGAGGGCCAGCTTGCAGCTTAGGGACTAGGTGCTGAAGGGGGTTGCCTGCTTCTTTGCTTACATGTTTTTGATTGAGTGCAGAAGGTTTTTCCCCAGGTTTGTGCAATGCACTCTCGGATGGAGTTAAAAATAGTGCAGTGTTTCCTGTGTGGCTCTGCAAGAAGGAAACTACTTCTCCGGTGGGGGAAGAAGGCAACAAGCTTCTCTTTTGGCACAGGCAGCTGTGCTGGGGTGGGGGATGGACATGGTGCAAGAATGCTGCTTTTCCTGGGACACAGACAGCATGTGGCCAGGGTGCATTTCAACCAGCCCAGAGGGTAGGACAAACGCAGAGTAGCAGCAAGATCATGTTGCCTTGTGCATGTAGGAGCTTGGACATGTCATTGGGAAGTGAAATGAAGGGATGCCTTGACTTCTTGCAGCATAGTAACGGTGGTAGATTTTGGGTGAGGACCCTGCTGCTTTGAGCTGTTTACTCCTAGTCGGGAAATGGAAGCCCTGCAGAGAATCTCCTTTTCCTCCTGTGCCAGCTGCATCCTGGTAAAGTGACAGCTACTCTGTCCTGGCTCGTGGGGAACAGGAGGGTGAGCTCAGATCAACGTGGTGGTGGCACATGTGTGGGGAACCTTCAAGGTTGGTATTCACCAAACAAAATCTCCCCAGAGGTGAAGGAAGCTGGGAAATGTGATCATTTCACTGCTGTGAACACCAGACATTTCTAGGGACTCACATTCAAGGCTTATGTCAAGAGTCCCTGGAAGGGGAACCCTCTAGGAGCTGCACTAAGAGGGAATGAAAAGCGGTGGCAGGAGCTGATTACACAAGGATGTTAAGCAAGTGATCCCAGCTATCCAGCACAGGGGCAAAGTCAACTGCATGTGTAACCTGCCCAGCCACTTGCCTGACAAATGGGCTTGGCTTTTAGCCTCCCATGGTCCTCCAGTATAAACAAAACCCAAAAACATTAATTGAGTCTTCTGGAGCGTGGTATTTATCATGCTCCAGCAGACTCCAGCATCTCATGTATCAGCGTCCCCGTGCTGAAAAGCGGCAGTGGGAGCATTTTGACTGAAGCTCATTCAGCGAGCTTTAGATAAAGTGCCCCCACTGCCATTTTTCAGTGTGTGGACACTGATATACCTGACACTGTGGGCGCTTTAATTAGAATAGCTCTTGGAGCCACTCTAATTAAAGTGCCTCCCCCTCCGCCAAGCACATGTGCCTAGTTTTTCAGAGTAGCTTTTAGTTTTGCAGATGCAGTTTTGCACCACTGTGCATACTAGGGAGACTGGTTTTTTGTATTTTTTTCTAATAGTGTTTAAAATGGGGCTAAAGCCAGTACTGTCATGAGCATATCTGTCTACTGAACTAGCTAGTGACCAATTAGATACAGATATTAAAACTGATAGTGAAAGTGCTGGGGGTTCAAAATTGACCGCAGAGTTAAGGGACCTTTTAAAAATCAGATCTATCACAGTGAAACTATGCAAGCTTTTTGTAGTTTCTTTTTCCTGCAGCCCTAGATTGCAGGAGGAATCTCTACTTATATTCCCATTTCCAGTTGGAACTAGGAAAGAAGGATGGAGCTCAGAGGAAACAAAAAAACTGAGACCCTGACCATGTGCTGCCATTATAGACTGGCATATAGATCAAAGGAGAAAGATTTTTTGGCATTTCAGGGCATTTGTAGATGACCCTTTAAAGTGGGTTTAAAGTAGGTTAAATGCCTTTTGCACCATTTTAATGGCATTGCTGTTTGCATGTTCAATGGTGTATTGCACATTAATTCCACTGCTGTAGCACATTCAGCAGCATGATGCACCTTAAATGACTTTGGGACACAGCGAATGACTTCGGGGTGCTGCAAAGTACAACAACTCCAAGGAGTTTTAGTTTCCTACCCTACAGCCATGGAGGGAAGCACCGGGCTCTGTGCGGCTCAGGGGCTGTGCAGGCAGACCATGCAAGTGGCCTGGCAGCAGCCTGGGTGCCACCTGGGGGGTGGGGTGCCACTGCAGGAAGCACCAGCCCCCCCACCCCCTGCAGCTCAGGGACCGCTCTGCCTGCTAGCACCTTGCTCTCCCCTCCCCACTGCTGGAGAGGCAGGTAAGCATCAGGCTCTGACACAGCTTCAATTTAGGGAGAATTAAATCCCTGTGTTATGTACAAATGCCCATAGACCATATATGGTCTATAATGGTCTTAATGAATCATAATAATGGTCCTTTGGTATTTACAAACAATTATAATCTCCTTTGGCATTGTACTCCAAACAAGAAGGATCTAGAGGAAAGGACAGGAAAGGCTCATATTGCTGGAATTGAGCTTTTCCTATTTTAGTCTCCAAGGTGCTCAGTTCAGAAGTGTTCTTGGACCCCTGGCTACTGCTAGATTCCCAGGAGACACTGAGGCCAGAAGTGCTTTTTTCCCCACATCTGTCCTGAAAGAGAGGAACTCTCCTTTAGATCCAGGCCTTGCTGTAGTTGCCATACCTTCCAGATTGAGGTGTTGCAATGTGCTTTTGGGCTATCTGTGAATATGTCCTTCAGGAGAACATATAGCTGCTGGTTTGTTTTACCTCCCTGGCAAGCCGAGGTTCAGTAAAAAACCCCCCCAAACAACCCCCCCAACCCCCCCTCCCCAGAATATCAAATAAAACACAGCGTCTAAAAAAATGAAACGAAAGAATAACAGAGAACTCGTCCTGTAATCTAACACTGGAATAAACCACAGATGGGAAGAATTTACCACTGCTCCACTGACTCTCATAAATTTTTTATAGAAACACTAAACTAAAATCAGACCTGTTTCAGTGTAGCATGCTTAAATACCCATCCTTCTCTCTCCTCTTCTCTTCTCTTCCCTTCTCTTCTCTTCTCTTCTCTTCTCTCCGCTCTGTCTTCCTGCTCTCAGCTTAAGAAAACAAAAGGCCCAACTTAAAGTTTCTCAATCTGTTAACTCTATCTTTGAAAGTTAATTGGGAATAAATAGGTTGTGAATTTTAAAGTGCAGTGGCAACTCCTGAAAAAAATAATGTGCAGACACTCTCATCCAGATTCTGTTTTACTGATTAGGAACCTATATGGCAACAAGACCTGAGTCCTAGCCCACCTTTAGCCAAATAAGTAATACTTACGCCACTAAAGTTAGATACTTCAGTAGCATTCCTGGCCACTTAATAGATTTTAGATCCTTCTCTGCTCCCACTTTCCCCACCCTGATTAGATCTGTTTAAATAATGGGCTTTTTGATAGGCTGCTCAAACTGAAAATTCAAAACGGCTTGGTTTTGTGTTTGTTTAAACTCTTTTAAACTTGTTATTAAATTTAAGCAAACTTTAAAGGAAAAAATGATTTTGAAGTAAAAAAAAATAAAAATGTTTTATTTAAAAAACATTGAAAAGGTCAACAGATTTCACTTCTGGTTTTCCACCCATATTTCTTTTTAGTTGGAAATATTTGATAAATTGTGACTACATTTTGCTGGGGACTAAAATATTCGCCTAATGTTTTTTTCTTAGTTCTAGCCTTAATCCAAACTGAGCATATGAGGTTATCACCACCACCACCACCACAACTACCACTAGCACTTCTTGGAGGGGTGCAATTGGTGACACAATTATTTTAGGGGTTTTGTTTTGTAGTTTTTAAACAATGTTAGCACTAGTGAAAGCTGCTCCTATTAGCCACTCCTAATGACATGCCTCTCCCGACTGAGGGTAGTCAGTGTACAAGTTTTCCCTGGTGGTGCTGTTTCTACTGGAGATGTATAGCACCCCCAATGAACATTTTCTTGGGCTCATTCTGGGCAGGCTGACTGTAGGGTGACCACCTGTTCAAAATGCAAAAGTAAAACACTGAGCCTCCCTGCCCTGGCTCTACCCTCCCCCATTGGGTCCTGCTGCTAGGCTACGGAGGGGGATGGCAGCAGGATGGGGAGCCCTGTGTCTGCAGAGGGCAGCCCACAACTGCCCCTGGCCCCCGCACAAATTGGGGGGGGTATGTGCTCCCCCATGCCCACCTCCTTGGGACTGCATGCAGTGGCGGGGAGCCAACCCCCCCCCCCCC